>NC_135783.1:114334173-114648264 GCF_051106095.1 Pogona vitticeps | reverse complement strand
AACACAAGAGCCTTTGTAATCGTTGCAATGTATGGTATATAGGGCTGACTTTGAAGACAGTCTAAAAGTGCAAGTTACTTCAGAAAGAGAGAGCAGGCCTACTAAATGGAAAAGGTCCTTCTGCTTCTTCCAGCTTAGTTCAGTGACGTATTTTGGCTCATAAAGCCCCACACAGCTTGGCACCCCAGTGTCTCAATTACTACCTTTCCCCATATATTGTTGCCTGTACTCTGGTTTCATCACTTCAAGTGTAACTTTGAGTGCACCCTTAGGAAGAAAGGCTGAGGTCAGTGCTGCCAGTGAGGGTTTGGATGATGATGAGAATCTGATAGATGTGAGGCCCATTTGCCCAAGAGAAAAGCAATGTCTAAGAAGATGCGAACAAAAGAGGCTTCAGTGTCTCTTTCTGAAAACCGACTGGAAACAGCTGGGAGGGACATGCTGACAGCTATAAATTATGTGGGCACCGCGAGCTAGTTTGTAGAAGGCGTCTTATGAACCACCTCTTGCTCATGCCTGTCTTTGCCTTGCCTGGGCTCCTCAGGATGATTTATGCCCTGGACTGTCTGACAACCTGCTTCTGCCTGCCCCTGTGATTGAAGATGATGAATCATTTGCACAGGGGTTTTTGGCTTTACTCATGGATACTGATGACCATGCTTTTGAGAACTGGACTTACTTTGACGATCCCGCCTGGCACTTGCTACTCACAAATGTAATGTCTGGCAGTTCCTTTTCTAAGCAGAAGTTAAAACAGGAATTGATAAGCTGAGAGTAGCAATGTAGAAATAAAAGAATTCAAGAGGGAAAACCACACCTGGGCTACCAATCCATCTGTTTGCCCCAATTCATACAATTTGCTGCATGCACTGCTGTGCTATCTCAACAGTTTCACTATTGGTTTTATTGTGTTTCATGAACTGAGTGTATTTATTATGTATGGCAGTGTTCCAGCTTTGGCTATAAGAATCATAGAATCATAGAATAATGGAGCTGGGAGGGGACTATAAAGACCTTTGAGTCCAAACTCCTGCTCAATGCACAAATCCAGATCAAAGTATAACTGAGAGGTGGTTGTCTAATTTTCTCTAGAATACCTCCCATGTTGGGGTGCTCACTACCCCCATGATAATCAGTTCCACTGCCATATGCTTGATGTGTGTGCCTGCATCCCCGAGAATCATGGCAGGGACTTCTTATCAGCCAGTTAGAAGCATATTGAAGGTTACAAATTTTCGTTTGGTAAGCAACAAGCTTTCAGCCAATGTCTACCTGCAGGCTTTCTCTTCACACACACACACCCTTTGCTTTTCCTTGCTTAAATCCATCCTAGAGAAACTTAAAGCTTAATGCCACAATGCTGTAATATTTAATTTGGTCCTAATAAAGATTCATTGTGATTGTGGCATATGTCAATGAAAACTGGTGCACATGAAAGGTAAAGGGAAATTCCAGAGGTGTGTCAGGGATAATGGAAAGAGATGTTTACATCACTACATCCAAGGGCTATACTTGTCTATTGAAGGGAGTGGAGGGCAGGGGGAATAATTCTAGACATGGGCTCCTGGAATTTACAATACCTCATGGCAATCCAAGAACATTTCCAATAAAGCACGTTCATATGAATAGAGCCTTCTTGTTGTTCAGTACAAGTCTCCTCATAATTCTGTCAGTGGGACACTGATTTTTCTAAGCACTGTTGGCAGCTGTTATATTGTTTTAAAGCAAGGCATACATTTTCATCCCCCAAATGTTTGGTTTTCCAGTTGCTACTATATTAGCCTGCCATCATGACTTGACTGATTGGGCTATTCTGACTGATGCGTCTGGGAGGAAAGCATGATTCAGATAAAAATTCATGCACACAATACTATTTCAGAAGTATATGTCAGGACTTCAATAAACACATAACATCAGTAGAACAAATTCAGATTTAACTGTGTTTCCTCTTTCTTTAAACTGTTTGTACACAGGAAGTATACACCATGCTTCACATTTTGCCTTTGCAAAATGGGATTTTTCACCATGAGGTACCACATTTAGTCTTTCTTGCACAGATATTTTATCATTTATAGCACTAAAAAGTATATTCAGGATAGGTTAGTTTTGTCAGACGAAGCAAAGCAATAGAGAGGCAGGTGAAGAGTTCTAGATGTTGACAATGGCCTCAGGTTTTAACCTGTAGATCAGTGGTTCCCAACCTTGGGTAATCTAAGTGTTCTTGAACTGTATCTCCCAGAAGCCTTTACCACTAGCTGTTCTGACCAGGGTTTCTGGGAGTTGCAGTCTAAGAATGCTTGGGTTACCCAAGGTTGGAAATCACTAGACAGTATTTTCTAGAGATGTCATGAACCCTGGGAATTGCATTTACAAAACTGTTACTGGAATCAAGCCTTCCTGGCTTCTGTGGCTCTGGACTAATCCAAAATGGACTCAAATTTCTTCTTCAGATTACCCACATACCCCTTAACTTCATACATTTGGGAAAGGGAAGGGAGCAGTAGAGAAAGTTCCTCAGTCCTTAGCTATAGGGTATGCTTAAAAAAAATGAAATTGGGGATTTCATTTCCTTATAATAGTGGTTCCCAACCTTGGGTTCCCAGATGTTCTTGGGCTATGTCAGAACTCTTGGCCAGCAGAGCAAGTGGTGAAGGCTTCTGGGAGTTTTCATCCAAGAACATTGGGGACCCACGGTCGAGAAGTACTGGCCTAGAAGGTAAGCAAAGTAGGAAAATAATAATTCCTGTGCTAAATATTGCTTCTCGGAAACCCTTTGCCATTGCTTACACCTCTGCAGTTGAAATCAAGTCAAATAAAATCTGTTTATTTATTTATTGGATTTCTATCCCGCCCATCTAGACCAAAGGTCTACTCTGTTGATTGTAGAAGAGATTCTAATGTGTATGGGAACGTACCAGAAGGCATATGACCACTTGGCATTAGGGTTCTAGTAGCATTCAGTTCACATTTGCACAAGAATTTATATACAGGAAATAAAAATATCCTGATGGTATAAATTAGGCCTGCCCTTATTACTTCAAGCAGAGACTTTGGCATAGGGTTCTGTAGCAATCTGATTTTCCAGCTTGTCATATTCTGCCAGTGTATGCCTTTTAAAGTCTTCAGATCATCTTGTGTTGTTGCTACAAGAGTGGAGAGAAATGTCTCACAATGTTTTAAACTAGCTGTTAAAAACAGAAATTTTAGATCTTCAGTTGGCAGCAGTGCTAGGAGCTCAGATTTGGGAGCTAAACACACACTGAATATTAACCAGATCTCAGACAAATAAACTATTAAAATACATGGCATCGTCCTTCGTATCAAAATGTCTTTTATTACATTCTTGATAAAGTTTGTAAAGTAGAAGTATAATTTTTGTGACATCTGAAGAGAATTAGTATTGAACACAGCATGGTGTTTGATTTAGAAATAAATTTCAAGCCTTTTAGAAAGGAAGGTTATTAGAAAGGCATTTCATGACTTTGAAAGCTCTTCTTCTTCTGTCCTTCATTTTTCATTTATGGGTCATTAAGAAAACAATTCAACGGATAGATAGGTATTATGGTCAGCTTCTTCCAGTTAAAAAGAAAAGAAAGAACATCAAAGGAATGTTGTCTTTGCATGCAGTGGCTGAAATCCAGCAGTATGTCACAACTAGAGGTGACCCATTGAACCAGTGGAGATTTCACGAGTCAACTCCTCCATAAATTCTATTGAGTCAAATGGATATAATCTAGTTGCAACTAACTACAGTGGTGCCTCGCTTGACGATGTTAATTCATTCCAGCGAAATCGCTGTAGAGCGAAAACGTCGTAAAGTGAAATAAAAAAGCCCATTGAAATGCATTGAAAACCTTTCAATGCGTTCCAATGGGCTGAAAACTCACCGTCCAGCGAAGATCCTCCATAGGGGCAGCCATTTTCCATGCCTGTGCAGCACGTAGTCCATCCCTAAGCACAGCGGGGAGCCATTTTCTTCAGCCGGTGGCCATTTTGAAACCTGACGATCAGCTGTTTTTGATTGTCATAAAGGGAAAATCAGTTGGTTCCCGAAGCAGGGAACCGATCATTGCAAAGTGGAAAAATCCTATTCAAACAATCGTTTTGCTAAAGCGATCGCAAAAACCTCACCGTCAAGTGGATTCATCGTTAAATGGGGGTAATCGTAAAGCAGGGTACGACTGTACTGGATTTCAGGCCCTGTACTACAATAATTATTTCCTTTTTCTCTATCTTTCTAGATAGCGACAGATATTGTAGCTCATCATTTGTTACACTTATATTCCACTTTTACATCACTTAACTAAAAATGATATATATGGCCACCCATCTCCTTCATCCTCTCATTAATGTCATGAAGAATTCTGGGTAGAGTGAGTGTGACTATCTGAAAGGCACTGAAAGGATGTATCACTTAGGGAGGGCTTACACCCGTATCTATGAAATTTAGGTTTAAAACTCCAAGCACTGTACCAAACTGGCTCCTCACTAGAGATGTATGAGGAGTTGATACAAGTGTGAGATTTGATGAGCTTGTCCTGGTCCATGTTTTTCTAACAGTTTGCAAGGCAGACACAACTTCAACTCTGGAATTCTCACGTCCAAGGATGGCTACGGATGAACCTGGGGAACAACATACACCTTTGAGAAGTGTGCCTAGAAAATGCACACAATTCCAATGAGTGCAAAACACTGCTTAGACATACTTCAGCTGACAGGAGATACATTCAAACAATACATAAGTCATGATTCCCACGTGGGCCCTGCTTGTTTCGCCAAACTAGGAACTCACGCTATTTGCCCCTCAGCTCCTACCAGTTGATTACATCAGCATTACCTATTATTAATGATAAGATGTCCAGGCCATACGTCATTTTAAAAGAACCAAATAAAAATTGCTTATTGTTACAGATGTTGGTAGAATAACCAATGTTGTTTACTCTTAAACAAACATTTTCCTTTATCCCTCTCAACCACCGCTCTCCCGCCCAAACTCCGAAACTTTCCATCTCTTTAACTCTAACTCTCTATCTCCCCCTCCTCCTGCTGGGTCTCTTATATCTTGTGACTCCGGCCCTCCCACTGGTCTATGCAGATAGCATATGAATATTCATAACCTGAGTGGATGGCACAGCATACAATTTAAAACATGTTCAAACATGCCTATATTTGGAGGTGGTGGGAACAGTGAAGAAAGAGATAGATCTTGGTCTGTAACACCACTCCAGACAGAACCAGGTATAGATGTGCACATCCCCACTCTCTACACCTTTCCCCAAGCTGCTCCTTCCCTCATTTGTCCTCTTCATTTGGGTTGGTCAAAAGCCAATAGGAAGGGTGGAGACAAACCCAGAATTACTTGGACCAGAATTACTTCTACATGGGAGGTGAGAGAATCACTTCCACCTCACATGGTGTGTGGATGTGACCAAGAAAAACATGGCTTACTTCTGAGCAGACACACACAGGATTTTAGTGCTTGTAGGAATTATACACACACACATACGGGGTCCAGTCAATGAGGTTCTGGCAGCACCAGCATTTTCAAAGGGTAGGTGTGGTGCAAAATGTTCAGTGTCTCCTCAGTTTCCAGCTTCAACCATCATAACAATTCACAGGCACAAACCTCTACGCAAGGACCTTGGCTCCCTGCCTCTTTGGCTTCTGAAGCAAAGAAGGCCAATGCAACACTTGTGACATCTGCTAGGTATTTTGTAAAGAAAGCAAAGCTGAAGAACGCTGGGGCTTCACCTGTTTTTTTTTAAAGGTCTCTCCAGGAAATACTCCCAAGATAAGCAGAGCTGCTGGCAAGAGCTCTCCTAAAGCTAGGAAACGCAACAAGGGGAATTGGAGATCCTTTAGGAAAGGAAAATTAAGGTCTGGAGCCAAGCAGAAGTGTTTGGGATAGAGGTACAGCCAGTGATCTGTTAGCATGTAATGGTGTGAAAGCTTGCAGAGTTATTTAGGACTGAAGAGTGTTGTTACGACAGTGTGGTAGAGGGAAGGAAAGACTGCACAGAGCCAGGGAAACTATAGATTTGCTGACTCTGAGACTGTTCTCATCAGGAAAAAGAGACCTGACCTTTTAAATATCTCATTTGTGGCTGCAGGCCATCCTCCTGCTAAATTTTAAATGCAGAGGGAACGTTAGGGCTCAGCTCTCCTTCTTTTCTCCAACCTGAAGACTGAAAAGGTTCAGTCATTTTTTAAATTGCTTATGATAAATAAATAAGAAATACTGTATATTATTGCTAATTTTGATGCCATTTTTCAATGGTTTCCAGTTCTCACCTCATGTTACTGAAATTACTGAGAACATCTGAGTCTTCACTTGCAAAGAGCTGGGGTCTGCAAGACTTTTTCTTTCCTCTTCTTTCTTTCTTTTCCTCTTCCTTTTTGGAAGAGGAAAAGCGGCAGACTAGCTAGCTAATCTTCTTGACCAACGTCAGAGCCAGGCAACTTCTGGACCTTCAGTTGTTGTTGGGCTTCATCTCCCACAATCCCTCTCATATATGGCTATATTGACTAGGACTGGTGGGAATTGCAGTCCATTCAACAGCTGGAGGGCCACACTTTGCCATCCCCTAGTCTGCTGACTAGTCTGTTGAATAGTGAGATTTCTCCTGACAGCTGGAAGAAATGAGAGGAAAAGGACAATAGAGCACCCATTGTTGCAGGCTGCCTCAGTCCTGTCCAGACGATCTTCTGTTCTGTCCGCACCCTTCTGTGTATGACCAGGTGGGACAGAACCCTCAAATATTCTACGTACTGACAACAGGAAGAAAGTGATTGGCTGTCAGAAAGGAGAGCCAGTCAAGAGATGCTGGGGGTGCCATAAGAAGAAGGTGGAGAAAATGAAGAGAGGTGGAGAAGGAGTTAGACTGTATCTAACAACAGGAGTTTGAGTTTTCCAGGGAGTTGTATAATATAATTACTGTATTTTGTAACAGAGAGAGCTAGTTCAGACATGGGAAAGTTGATTCTTACAACACATGTAATTTCAGTCTTAAGAATGTGCTTTTTAACCATTATGGTTTTTAAAAAAGAACTTAATTTTATGTTTCAAGTTAAAAACTGCTTGGCTCTTAGGATTTGGGCTAAAAGTAAGCCCAGGGAAAGGAAAGGGTAGGTTAAAGGTGATTAGCCAGGTTGGATTGGTCACACCAGGCCTAGCTGTTTGCCCCCTATTTGCATGAATGGGGTTATTCATGAAGAATTAGAAATACACAAATGCTTTCCTGGAACTGGATAGCGATCAAGCCTCCAGAAGGGCACAGGGGACCCTTCTGATTGTGTCCTTATTTGGGCATGGGCTAGGTTAAGAAGATAATGTGCATCCCCAGTTAACAGTAACAAAATGGATGCTTAAACCTAACAGTCCAGACTCTGGGTAGATGTGTGCAGAACTGTAACTTAATTCTCACAAACTCATTAGTTATAAAAAAGAAAAATTATACAGAAATAATTTGAAACATTTCTGCTGTTGATATAGAAGGAAATTGAGCAAGATGTATGCAGTAGGATAAACAGATGCAAGGCCTTGTAGTTACAGCAAAAGAAGAAAGTCAGTTTACTTATAAATTAACATTCCCCAATCCTGTTGCTTAGTTACGTCTTTGAAAGGGAAATGGCATAACCTGCAGCAGAGTTTCACTGCTAATTAATAAGTCCCTGCTTGGGGTTCTAGACTGATGCCATGCTTGTGGGTAGAAGTGCACCCAAAAATCCAAGAGGGACTCTTTAATTGCCAGTGAGAAGCAGCTGCAAGTTACACCATTTGCCTTCCACAGGTGAAATAGCACAATAGGAATTTGGACAACATGACTCATTGATGTAATGGTCAGATTTCCATACTGTTTAGAAAATATGCAAAGAAGAGTCAGGACTAAACTGGATCCAAATCAACTTTTTATAGTGTCATGATCCCACCTGTCTCTTGATTGTTTCACCAAACACAAGGTGCAAGCTACGTGTCTTTCAGTTGCCACCAATTGATTACATCAACATTATGTATTATTAATAAAAGAGGTCCAGGCCATGTGTCATTTTAAAGAGAACCAAATAGAAGTTGTTTATTTTTACAGGTGATGAAAGTACAATCAGTGTCTTTAACACTTAACCAAACATCCCACTTCATCCACCCTCAACCACCAACACACTCTCTTTCCACTCCAAACTTCCAATTTCAAAACCTCCTTTCTCAACTCTCAAACATTCCAAATCTAATCTCCTCTTCCTCTTACAGAGACTCTTATATCTCGTGACTCTGCCTTTCTAGCACTCTCATTGGTCCATGCAGATAGCACATCAATATTCATGACCTGGGCGGACGCCACATATAGTTAATTAACAGCTGCACAATTCTCAGTGATGTAAAATATATTCATTTTGAGATGAAGGGAAACAACCATCTTTGGGCTGGAACTCGAGCTTGATCAAAGTTTAAAGGACCAGAAGGAAACTGTAAAATGCATTCCAAAGGTGCATTTGGTGGGTGTTTCCTATGATTTATCAGCACCTCTAGTTTTCCTTTCACACAGGCCCCTGAATCACTGTCTTCTTCATTTGATTGAGTTGCATTGCACAAATGATAAGCAACATTGATAATTTTGCATCTATATACATATACATTAATATATGCAGTTTAATGCAAATCAATGTTTGTCCTCCTTTCTGGTGATGTATAAATGGTCACTACAACGTAGCCAAACCTAGGACTACTTAGCTCCCCAAAGGTGCTTATTTAATTGAAAATGGTGCAGTAAGGATGAACAGTATCTGCTTATAAGAAATGCAGGGATGTAAGGTCCTTGGATTGAGCAGTGTTAAATTCCATGCTCTGCCTGTATACAGTGTCTCAGACTTAGTCATAGAATCATAGACTACAATGCCCTGCTCAATGCAGGAATCCAAATATATCTGACAGATGGTTGTCTGTTTTCTCTTGAATGACTCCAGTGTCGGAATGCTCACTGCCTCCTGAGGTAATTGATTCCATTGTTGTACTGTTCTAACAGTTAAGAGGTTTTTCCTTATATTCAGCCTGAATCTGGCTTCCTGCAGCTCGAGCTAATCTGGGATGATCGAGAACAAATCCTGCCCCTCCTCATTTGAAGGGTTTCAGGCCTGAATAACATGCTCGGCTAAAACAACAGTATACATCTCATTCAAAATACAAGAATGAATAACATACGAAGTCACATACGTCATAGGTACGCAAAAAAGAAATACATATCAGGAACGAAGGAGAGAAGCATTACTGTGGGGGTAATAATTGGAAGTAGCGGATATAGATTTTTTTTTAAAAGTAAAGTTTTCAGATACTAGCATGATCCTGCCTAGTATTAGATTTATTATTAACTTGTTAAATTGATTGCCTCCATTAAGCAGAAGAAACCCTGTGGTTTTGGCACACGTACAAGCTTACAAGAGGTTCAAATACAATTGTGCGTATAACTGGCAGCACTCTCTTATTGGCACGCTGACTAATTAAATAACTGTATTATTTCCAGGTATAGCTTTTATGGACTTGCAAGATTTACATGTTGCTGATGTCCAGCTGAGTGGTGAATATTTGTAATTCTACCTTCGTTTATACTGTATGCACTACTTTTTATGAAAGCAGCTTATGAAGGGTTTATTTCTTAAGTCATGCATTGAGGAGTTGTGTTTGGAACCTCGAATGATGTTTTCAATTGAGGCTCTTAAGTGCCCCAAAACATAATAAATTATTCTAAAAGAGAAAACCAAGAACAACATTAAACTGGCCAAAACCCTCTTGTGTAGCTCTGTCTGTGCAACAGGAAGCATGCCACAGACTGCTGCTAATTAAAGAATCTCAGCTTCAATTCTGAGATCCACAGAACTTATACATGATGAGATGAATTCACATGCACTGCTAGATCAAAGCAACAGTTGCTTTTTGAGAATTCTGATGGATCACTTCAGCACTGTTAAAAATGGCTATTTGCATATTCTAAACATATTTGGTAAGTGTAAAAAAATTATGAGTGGTCTTACAGGGAGAAAGCAGGATAAACATTATTCTTCAGGACCTTGAACTCTCTGTCATTGTGGGTCAATCTTGCATCTCAGGGCAAAGGCTGTAACTCTGGAGCTGCATTCAGGAAGTCCTATGTAGATGTAAACCTCTATTTGAATGCTGGTCTCTTGCACTGGACTGAACTGGTTATGCTTTGGTTCAAATTCTGCAAAACTGAAAAAGAATGCAAATGAGGAAATCTACTGCTATTATCTGGAGAACAGAAGATCGTTAGATAAAGAAGTCAAACAACCACAAAAACACTTCCATGGCAACAGTTTATTAGTCTATGCTAACAGCAGTGAAAGATAAATCTATAATAACCAGAGTTTGGGAAAGTTACTTTTGGACTACAACTGCTAAAATCCTCAGCCGGCATGGATTTTGGATTTTTTGTCCAAAACAGGTAACCACTCCAAGCTCTGATATAGTGGCAGGCTACATGCGACATCCTTCGTGCAGGTTCAGTTTCTTTCTTTCTGTACTTCACTAAAGGATACCTTTATGAAAACTCATGCTCTGCCCTGGGCTCCTGTCTTTCTTCTGAACGCCACAGAATATAGTCAGCATAATGCCACGACTGGCCGTGCAAGCTACCTGGAAAGCTGTTTTTAAAAAAGGAAAATAGAATATAAGCTTCTTTCTTCTGTTAAAGGCTGTGTGGGCCTTACATAGGAAAAGTGCAAGAACAAGTGTCACCTAATAAGACCCCTAAAAAATGAGACCCCTAAAAAATGAACAGACAATGAGTTTTTGGGAACCTTGTATATATGTGTGTGTGTGTGTGTGTGTGTGTGTGTGTGTGTGTGTGTGTGTGTGTGTGTGTGTGTGTGTGTGTGTGTGTGTGTGTGTGTGTGTGTGTATTCAACACTATTCACAAAATCTTGGTGCACAGCCTGAGGATGGATGGATTAACATTGAAAACTAGCTGTTTGTTCAGTTTTATAGTGGTCCAATGAAGGTCTCATGGGCTCTTGAATCTCTTCTATGAGGTACTTTTCCTGTGCTCCCCATCCATCCAATTTAGTATCAGATAAGTCTGAGTGGATATATACAATATTTTTAGACCACCACCAGTGGCAACATTCTGAGTGTACCATTTTTGTATTACTTATTTTATTTATTTATTTTATTTTTATACTGCCCATCTGGCTACCAAGGCCACTCTGGGTGGCATACAAACTCCACAACATAGTAATGTGTGTGTGTGTTTAGTCGTTTAGTCGTGTCCGACTCTTCGTGACCCCATGGACCAGAGCACGCCAGGCCCTCCTGTCTTCTACTGCCTCCCGGAGTTGTGTCAGGTTCATGTTGGTTGCTTCGCAGACACTGTCCAGCCATCTCATCCTCGGTCGTCCCCTTCTCCTCTTGCCATCACATTTTCCCAACATCAGGGTCTTTTCCAGGGAGTCTTTTCTTCTCATTAGATGGCCAAAGTACTGGAGCCTCAGCTTCAGGATCTGTCCTTCCAGTGAGCACACAGGGTTGATTTCCTTTAGAACTGATAGGTTTGTTCTCCTTGCAGTCCAGGGGATTCTCAAGAGCCTCCTCCAGCACCACAGTTCAAAGGCATCAATTCTTTGGCGGTCTGCTTTCTTTATGGTCCAGCTCTCACTTCCATACATCACGACAGGAAAAACCATAGCTTTGACTATTCGGACTTTTGTTGGCAAGGTGATGTCTCTGCTTTTCAAGATGCTGTCCAGATTTGTCATCGCTTTCCTCCCAAGAAGAAGGCGCCTTTTAATTTCAGGGCTACTGTCTCCATCTGCAGTGATCATGGAGCCCAGGAAGATAAAATTTGACACTGCCTCCATATCTTCCCCTTCTATTTCCCAGGAGGTGATGGGACCAGTGGCCATGATCTTAGTTTTTTTGATGTTGAGTTTCAGACCGTTTTTTGCACTCTCCTCTTTCACTCTCATTACAAGGTTCTTTAATTCCTCCTCACTTTCTGCCATCAGAGTGGTATCATCTGCATATCGGAGGTTGTTGATATTTCTTCCGGCAATCTTAATTCCGGCTTGGGTTTCTTCCAGTCCAGCCTTCCGCATGATGTATTCTGCATATAAGTTAAATAAGCTGGGGGACAATATACAGCCTTGCCGTACTCCTTTCCCAATTTTGAACCACTCAGTTGTTCCATGACCAGTTCTAACTGTTGCTTCCTGTCCCACATATAGGTTTCTCAGGAGACAGATAAAGTGGTCAGGCACTCCCATTTCTTTAAGGACCAGGTCTTGTTTTTGCTGACTGTATAGAGCTTCTCCATCTTTGGCTGCAGAGAATATAATCAATCTGATTTCGATATTGCCCTTCTGGTGATTTCCATGTATAGAGTCGCCTCTTGTGTTGTTGGAAAAGAGTGTTTGTGATGACCAGCTTATTCTCTTGACAAAACTCTATTAGCCTTTGTCCTGCTTCGTTCTGAACTCCAAGGCCAAACTTCCCTGTTGTTCCTTTTATCTCTTGGCTCCCTACTTTAGCATTCCAGTCCCCTAGAATGAGAAGAACATCTTTCTTTGGTGTCAGTTCTAGAAGGTGTTGTAAATCTTCATAGAATTGTTCAATTTCAGTCTCCTCAGCAATGGTGGTTGGTGCATAAACTTGGATTATTGTGATGTTGAATGGTCTGCCTTGGATTCGTATTGACATCATTCTATCATTTTTGAGATTGTATCCCATTACAGCTTTTCCCACTCTTTTGTTGACTATGAGGGCTACTCCATTCCTTCTACGGGATTCTTGTCCACAATAGTAGATATGATAATCATCTGAGCTGAATTCACCCATTCCTGTCCATTTTAGTTCACTGATGCCCAGGATGTCGATGTTTATTCTTGCCATCTCCTGTTTGACCACCTCCAGCTTCCCAATGTTCATAGATCTTACATTCCAGGTTCCTATGCAGTATTTTTCTTTGCAGCATTGGATTTTCCTTTCACTTCCAGGCACGTCCACAGCTGAGCGTCCTTTCGGCTTTGGCCCAACCACTTCATTAGCTCTGGAGCTACTTGTACTTGTCCTCCGCTCTTCCTCAGTAGCATGTTGGACGCCTTCCGACCTGAGGGGCCCATCTTCCAGTGTCATATCTTTTAGCCTTTTGTTTCTGATCATGGGGCGTTCTTGGCAAAGATACTGGAGTGGCTTGCCATTTCCTACTCCAGGTGGATTGCGTTTAGTCGGAACTCTCCACTATGTCCTGTCCGTCTTGGGTGTCCCTGCACGGCATAGCCCATAGTTTCTCTGAGTTACTCAAGCCCCTTCGCCACGACAAGGCAGCAATCCATGAAGAAGACAACATAGTAAACAACAGTACAAAACACATAATCAAATTATAGCACTATATTTGCTATATATATATTGACTCTTATGTCTGAGGAAGCAGACTAGTCCATGAAACCTCACATTAAAATATAGCAGTTAGTCTTTAAGGTGCCACAACATTTCTCTTCTGTATTTTTTTATTTGCATTTTGTTTTTGCTAGATGCTAGCACAGACTAATTGGCTACCTGTTCTAAAAGCACTATATTTGGAAACAAGAAGGTATCAGTTTTTAACTGTTTTGGAAAAATCATGTGCTACCCATCCATCCCTTTCAGTCCAGAACAAGCAGGAAGCTAGCCTAGTCCCGACATCTTTAACAATGGTTGCAGTGCAAGATCTATCAACAGGATATTTTCAAGCTCTTATACAGACATTTATATAAGGTTGCTTAGGTCTTGGATTCTGGCAAAAGTGCAATGTCATAATTGCAAAGACTCTGCATCTGGTTTTTGGAGTGTAATAAGAAAAGCCTCTAGATGTACAAACCAATTGTGCAGAGAATGTTTGCACTGTGGCTGGAGGTCAAGTGCCTGCAAAATTGTTTATCGTGTCTCTCATTTCCTGCATTGCATGTGACAACTTCATGATCTATCCGGGGATTGCTCTCTAGACTACCATTCCCATTATATTCCATTATTAGCTAGTCTGACTAAGACTGTGGGGAGCTGAAGTTCAGCAGTAGCTGGAGGGTCACAAGGTCTCCAGCGCTGTCATAAACTGTGATCGCTATTTTGGAAGTTAGGAATATGCAGCAGTAATTTAGTACTCTATTATAAATAATGATAATTAGTTTTTAAATAAGGAATTATGTTTTGTGCTATTATACCGCCACTGCAAAAGTAAGCGCCAAATGTCATAGCCAACGCCATTGTGAAATAACTAGTAAATACTTTGGGAACATCATAAACATTAACTTCATGCTACCTTTCATCCAAATATAGGATTAGTTTCATCCAAAACAGATGAATGAGGAAAACAGCTACTGTTTTAAATAGGCTGCTTGTCTATTTTCCAGGCAGAAAACAAACTAGCTATAAATCATGGTTGCTTAGTTCATTGTGGCTTTCACCATTCCATTGGATTAAACCTAGCCTTTGGAATCTGAGGGTGTAACGTTTTCCATGGAGTTTGGTGGTAACTCAATCAAATGGATGAAGGAACACACACTGTGCTCCCTTTAGCCCACCTTCTTCTTGAGAAGAATTTGGAAGATCTACTTAGTTCAAACATACAAACCATCTCTTTTTCAGCCTGAACTTAGGCAAAGGTTCATTTCCCCCCTCTTCTTAACCACCATTACAATGATAAATGGTGGAATAAGCATCCACCTAGTGTCCCATGGCTAATTCTGTAGGAAAAAGGGAAGACCTTTAAGGTAGGAGATGGTTATTCCTGCTTTGCTCCAGTGTTACCTTGTGTGTGTGTGTGTGTGTTTTTAGGGCTCAAGAATTTTGGTTGATGGTATTATGGTCAGTATATGTATACATATAAAATTCCAGCTTTGTAAAGTGTTGGAAATTGGACAAGATGTCATTCATGCCTGGCCATGCACCTCTTCTGATCACTGAAGCAGCTTCTGTAGTTGGAGCTCTGTGCATGCACATATTAAACAGCACTGTGCAGCTCAATAATTTTTATTTTCATTTTTTACTCAGTGACAGCCACCTTACCTCCCTGAATGCACTCAATCTGGCCATCTTATGGAAGCAGAATAGGATCAAGTGTAGTTAGTACTTGGGTGATAGACAGCCCTGCACAGCTTGGCATTTCTTCCACCAAAATAAAATAAAACAAAATAAAAGTCAGGATAATATATTAAATCTAGAGCCAGAAGTTAATTTCGCCCTTAATAGGAACCATGAAAGACAGATACCAATATATTGCTCTGAAAAAATATTCAGGAATGAGTGCAAAATGTTCCACTATGATAGCTCTGTAGGAAGCCTCCCAAAAGCATATTTTAATTCACGTTTCAAAGAATATATTTAATAAGGATGTTTTTTGCTTTTATAAATGGAAAGGCTTTAATCTTGTACTTGCTAGTTTGTTAGAACATTCTGTGCAAGTGGTGACACCTCTTCGTTAGTTATGACAGGCAATAAATGGTAGACGTTTTCACAAAATGCCTCTTCCATCTAAAAGGCTCCAAAAATCATTACATGATGCCGTACAGTATGTTCTTTCTGGCATGATTTCACCATAAAGAAAAGGAAAATGGTGGCACTTGTGTGTTGATTTGGAAAAGAATTCTGAATCTTCTGAGAGAAGACACTTTCTTCCCTTATACACATTCACACAATGTTATTTTGTATGCACGTTTATACTGTACATCAAAGCTGTTTGAGTTTTATATAACAAAGAGAATCCTGATGGATCTGTGAAGTGTAAGTAGGAAACTTCTCAATTGTGCCTCCTGACACTGCCAGACAGTTGTTTTGCTGCTCTGCTTCTTCTGGTCTGGGAAATAGTTATGTGCTTGGTCATGTGATGAAGGCAAGCAACAAGGGGGGAGGCCACAGTGTGATTGCCCTTTTGCTTGCTGTTTTTCCCCAATAAGATTTTGGCTAATGTATTTATTTTAGAAGGGTTTTTATTACCAATCCTTAGTAGGTGGGTAACCTCTTGAGTTGTTCCAACTCTACTTTTTTTATATGTAGAGATGCAACATGACCAGAAAAAATACGACTTGGCCATTTTTTGTCCCTTTAAAAGCAAAGAGATGTGTGGAAAAAAAGTATGCAAAGCTTTTCGCAGCTTGGAAGTACTGTCAACGTTGCCCAACGAATTTCTGCATATCGATCTGCAGCTGAGATCATTAGCTATGACGGCTCATCAAAATGTTGGTAATTTTATCAAAAGGGTGCACATATATGTATGCACAGATGCGGACATATACATAAAAGTAAATGGAGAAATAATGGCTCCCCCTTGCCCTTATAGCTTGAAAAATGTTTTTAGGCAGACAGTGTGAAGGTAAAAGGAAACCCCGGCTGTAGTCAATTCCAGAACAGTTTATTGTGCCCTGAGGAATGTAGAATCCATTTCGTTTGTGCAAGCGGAAAATAAGCTCATTTTAAGCATGTGAAGTCTAAGGGGGGAAAGCAAATATGTCTAGCATGTTTATACAAACTTGCAGTCAAGTGTCAGATAGTTTTAGTATAATCTATTTCTTTTCTAAGAAGAGAATCTCTTAATCTGGAAATGTGCTTGAGCAAGACTTGGCTTTGCAAATGTATTCATCTAAACAATGTAAGAAACCTTAGGCACAAATTAGAGACTACATAAACATGCAGCTGCAGCAACTGGAAACACCTACGTCTGCAACCACCCTCACCAAATCTGGTTGAATGTGCCTCATATCACAGTTTCAGAGCATCCTCTTTCCTTTCCCCCCTCCATGTCCTTCACTGCTGACTGCTGGAGGCTCGTTGGTGAGACTTGGGAAAATGTATGTCTTCACATGGGGGGCGGGGAGAAGAGAAGATTCCTCTTGATTCCTAGTCTGTCCTCTACCTGCTCTGGTCTGTGCTGGCCACTTTAAATTGGTGTTCTTAGGGTGTTGTTGTTACTTCCTTCTCCTCACATCTTCGTCTTGTTCCTCTCAGGAGGAGACATCTTGCCTTTTGTGGTTCAGAAATGAAGGAGTCAACCCTGGCTCTCTTCATCTTCACTTTCATTAGCCAGAACTGGGATTTCTACCACTTTTTCTATCTCCAGTGTATTTCTCTCATAAACACAAACAGCCTTGTTTTTTTTTAAAAGAAATAAGTCTAGACTTGATTCTTTTACAATGAGTGAAGTATGCCCAAATAATCATTCCAAGTAATAAAAGGGTTTATGCCCAAGTAATCCACAAGTTAATGTTGTTTGTGCCCCACTCTTCCGCTTAATCTGCCACACTGACTACATGGGAGGAGACTTGCAAAGGAAAGCGTGGACTATTATGGGGTCACAAAAGCAGGTAGGTTCTATAGAGTGATACGAGAACAGGAGAAAACTGTATGTTGGCTGATGCTGTAGATTTTAACTATTTTGCTATAGTACCATAATACAGTAGTTTGGTTCTCAAAGACAATTAAACTAATGATTCTAGTGTTCCATAATCATTAACCAAGGATAATGATGATGTCACAATCCAAGATGGCACCATAGCAGGAAAGCTCCTCAGCCACCCCATTCTCCAAATTAATCTACATTTGGAGAATGGAAATGGGGAGGATGGTTTCTCACAAAGAGATGTTCCAGCAACCTCTGCTGTTTCAGAAACCCTGGCCATACCTGTTATTTAGGCATTTAACTTCATGATTGATGTTGAGTCTGCATACAACCAGGACAACTTATTGGAAACTCTGAGCCTCTGCACAAGGTTGCGGGAAGTGGGGAGGGATAGACCAATTAAAATGGCATGCCTTAGGGGAATGATTGATCCAAATGGTTTCTGGATGGCTCTGGGGTCTGTGTATCCAGCTATCTTGGCAGGGGATCCTGTTAAGCCTTAGTGGATCTCTGGAACGTAGAGGTGGTCAGGGCTATTGACATGATCATTCCTAAGCATCCCCTCCCAGGAAGTGCAGCTAAAGTAGCTCCTTAGTTTATTAAAGAGATAATGAAACAAGTGAAATGGAGACTAGAGTGATGATGGGAGAAAACATGGAGCAGATCTGATGGAACATGGGCTAGAGTCCATTGGAAAGCCTTCTTGGTGGCAGTGAAGAAGTTATTCTTTTTTTCTTGCTGTGAACTGTGTTATCAACTTCAGCTGCCCTTTTCTTCATAATGGATAGAGATGCCCCCTGATTTGTAGGAACTGAATGTACAAAACCATTACATCTTAGCCCTTTTGCACACCAAAAAAATATGCTGTGGAAACTTCTTAAGACTTTATCCATTCCAGTGGCCTTCTCTGGCTTGGTGACATTTGGACTTAAACTTCCAGAAATTTCTCAAGGGTGATGCCTGCCAGCAGAAAATTTTGCAAACTATTTCTCCCCCAGTAGAGTATTCAAAATGGCACAGCTGGAGTCCATTAATCGGTTGGGAGCTCTTAAACTGAATGCTCATCTTTCACATTTGCAAGAGAACACCCAACAAAAATAAACACTTTATTGTTTCCTCTAAGTGACCCAAATAGACTTTTAACTGCACACTTACCTTTATTGTTTTTTTGGAATACAGTCAGGACATTTTAGCACATGTTGAGGCAATGGTAATGTGAATTTTATAAGCAGTGGCCACATGTTACGCTCAGTTGGCGGCTCCCCTCAGCTCACCCTTTGTGAAACAGAAGCGTCATCTACTTTCTTATGCCTCTTGCAGAGCGTCCCAATTTTAGCAGGGTCCTAATTACAGCTTGCAATAAGGTGGACGGTGTCTCTGGCTACTGTTTTTGAAGGAAACACTTCCTATAACTTCTCAAAAATAACATGACAAGATTTCAATGTGAAAATCAGTTGTACAGAAGGAGACATGTTTTCCAGAATATGGCCTTGTCAAAATTCTTCAATGGGCATCTCAGTGATGAATATGTGAGGGAGTTTGACAACCCTGCAGTGGTTCGGTGAATTGTCGAGTTTCAGCCTCAGTATTTGACACTATTTAACACTATTGCAGGAGTTAGTTTTACTTTTTAAAAAGAAAATCACCAAGAACCTAGGTATGAAATTCAAGAACTCAGTCTTATATGCTGCATGAAAAAGAAATTGTTTCAAAGTTCTGTTTGAAAGCAAAGATGCGGAAAAGAAATTTTTAAATGTCATCTGTGAAATTCAAAGGACAATTTTCCTCATGGGCTCAATCCAAAAAAGTGATCAACCTGTGCTATGAAGCATTAAAGATGCTGACAGAGCTTTATTGTTTGTTTCTGGTGCGCCAATTTCTGCTGATGAAAAGACAAGCCAATGTTCCATTCTTTCAAAAATGTGTGATCTTTTAGGCAGAAAACTCAAAAAGGTGCCATACAGTTAATGTAGTACACTATTATGTAACAGTGTTGCCCTTTAGGCATTGCTGCAGAATAAACTTGGGATCTCCTGTTAATGTGGGTTCATCCCATAGCAGCATTGTCATGTTGAAGGGGAATTCCCATATACACAGAGCCAATTACACAAGCCTTTATCATATAACCTGTGTTGTGTGGGTGAAGATTGGGAGTAAGGATCTGAGAAATTGGCCCTGGCCCATTTAAATGGCAGACTTTTAAACATTGCACCGGTGTAATTAAACAAATTTATGGAAAGGAAACCATTGTACCACTGCCAAATGCATTCTGGTGAGATATCTAGAGACTGAACAAGAAACTGAACATTGAAATTGGGTTGATTCCCATTTATAAAGATTTGTTTTCAGTTCATAACAATGACTATACCACTCTGATGGAACTGTGGGCTTTAATTGTCTTACATGATTACAACCTGGTTTCCCATTAGAAGTGTCCTGGAGAATCTTTACAGTGGCATCATCATTCAGGACCTAGGTGCATTTTCCCAACTGAAATCCATGTTTGTAAAATTCCAGAAATTTAGACTGAAAAAAGAGAGAGAGTGAAATGATGAAACTCTATCAGTTGTTTTTTTTTCAGTGACAATTCCTATGCAGAGCAGCAAGACTTGTGTAACTTAAACTTAAAAATTTAGTGTAACATTTCCTTTGGTGGTTATGATCCACTTGATACTTTCCTTGAGTCTCAGCTACTGAATTTTGCTTGATTTGGCCAGTACAAATAATAAAATTTTCTGGGCAGCCACTGGCTTTCAATACACATTCCAATTCTTCATTGCTGTTATTTGCATGTCCACACCACAAACCATCCGCTGTGTGCAGATGTGCTGTAATTGCTTCCAGAATTCAAAAGCAAAGTATGCTTTATTGTGTAATAAGAAGATGGGACAAAGATTTGAAACCGTGATTTGGGGGCCATTTTGGGGAGGGAGGTCTTTAAACTACAGTGCCTTCTGCAAGAGCTAATGGTGGTCAGTGGAAGGTCAGCATCACCATGGAAATTGACTAAACTTTATTCCCCCCCTCATTCCTCCCCGCTTCCTTTTGCTTGGTGTCGTTTTCTTTACATTCTTCTAGTTGACTGTTTGATGGTGGAACCAAATGAAAGCAGAGCATCAGTCTCTGGTTTCAGAAGGTACGTTTTTGTTTTTTCCTTTTATTAGCAAATTTATGTTAGCAAGGAGTTCCAGTGCAATTGGGTCCAGTTGCCATATTTGGGAGAGGTGCTCTCTGGTTTCATTACAGCCCTGATATTTCCAGATTGCTAAACAGGGCAGATGCTCTCTGAGATAGTAATCTTTATAGTTCTGAATCTTATCATTGCAGCATTCTGAATAGTAAGCAAAAAATAAAAATAAAAATAACCAAAACAAAACAAAAACCTGGACCATGGAGCTCATTATGAACTGAGCCCAAACCCTAATACAGTCCTTCCAACAACAGACTTGAACTGGTGTCATCCAAGAGCAGGAATTGGGAGAGGGACGTCACAAAGTGATGAGCATCATTCACACATATATAGCAGATGCCCTACAACAGCGGTCACCAACCTTTTTGGGACCGTGGACCAGCTGATCCTCCGAGAAAGGGGGAGCTCTCACCCGCCAACACCAGCATGAGCACTCCCCCACCCCTTTGCGCATGTGCAGGGGCACCTGCATGCCTGCCCGCACACCTGGCCACCCCTTCATGTGGGCACTCGAGTGCATGAGTGAAGGGGTGGGGGAGCATGTGGGTGGGCATGCAGGCAGCCCTTCGCATGCACGAAGAGGTGGGGGAGTGCTCACACCAGCGCTGACACACGCACACTTGTGCAAAGCAGCTGTGGGAAGGGGTGTGCATGTAGGGGGCGGGTGGTCTTTCTTTGCGGCCCAGTCTGGCTCAGGCCATGGACCGGCACCAGGCCATGGACCGGGGGCTGACAATCTCTGCCCTACAAAACACATTACTGCCTATGTACATTAAACTAATAAATACATTTAGTATTCTAGAGGGGTTCAGTTGCTCCTCCTGTGAGTATCCATGGTGCCATCCAAGCCTGGCCTGTTCTGGAACAGAGAATGTGGGAAACATATATTTGCTGGGTGTGACATAGTGTATTTGATGGGCAAGTGAATATATTTAGAAGGTGTCATGGCGTTCATAGATTCTAGGAAGCCAGTGAATTATAATTTCATAATTATAACTTAATTATAATTAAATTCAGCTGAATAGAATTAGACCTCTTGGATAAAATAATATGCTGAGGTTTTTTTAAAAAAACTATAGAAACAATAAATTTGGAACAAATGGTGTGACTCCAATAGTGATGTGAGATGTAACAAAAACAGTTAGGGGTTTACAAGGCAAAATCTGACTGAATAATCTCAGCCAGACTTCATGAAAGACCTGTAAATGTAAACATCATTCAAGTCTATGACACACAGCAGCAGATACTGAAGAAGAAGAAATTGAAAGCTTTGGCGTGAGTTGCCAGGAGCAAATTGATCACATACCAAAAACTGATGTGCTCATAATCATGGGGGACTGGGATACAAAAGTAGGAAATAAAGCAAAATCTAACATTCTGGGAGAATTCAGCCTAGGAAGTTGTAAACAAAGCAGATGAATGACTCCTAAAATTCTATTAGCACAATTGTTTTCTAAAAATACATGCTTCAGGCAATGGGACAAACAATTACAATGGATATTAGCAGCTGGTCAGCACAGAAATCACATAGAGTATATAAATGGAAGCAGAAGATGGAGTAGCTCAATTCTGCCTGTGAAAACATGACTGAGACTGCATAATAACACAAACTATGAACTGATAATGTAAGAAATTAGAGTAAAGCAGAAAAAGAATGCTAGAACAATATTGCCAAAATATAATTTTAATTACATTCCAGAAGAATTTAAAGACCTTGCCATGGACCATAAGAACTGTAAATTTAACCAGAGATATTAAGAGGGAAGACTGGAAAAGACTATCCCTGTAGTCACAAGAAAAGAAAAGTCTTGATGGATGACAACAGATAAGAAACCAAAGTAAAACCAGAGTGGAAGAAATAAGATCAAATTACTAAATGCAATACTTCAGAGACTGGCACACAGGGAACAAAATAACTATGATAAGTCATTGCAAAGAACTGGAGAACAACAAAAAGGGGAAAAACAAAAAGCCCAGATGTCTATCCTAAGATCCACAAAATCAAAGAGAAATTTTAATGTAGATTTGGGTATGGAAAGAAAGAGGAAAAAAGTAACAGATGGAAGCAATATACTGAGGAACTATATAGAAGAGATGCAAGGATGACAGACTCGTTCAAAGAAGAATTCTTTGATTAAAACCCCATACTATTAGAAACTTACATTAATTTCCCATGTGTGCAAAGTGATGCTCAAGTTTTTACTACAATGATATTTTCTACATATGAGGCAACCCCCCCCAAAAACCAGCAGCTAGAGGTTCAAGCCTGATTCACAAAAGGAATGGGCACTAGAGGTCATATTGCTAGTATATCTACGTTACTTGAGCTCATCAAAAAATTTCAGGAGCAAATCAGTTTGTGCTTTGTAGGTTACTGTGAAGCCTTTAATCATGCAGATCATGAAAAGCTATGAACTGTTCAAAAAGAAATTAGTGTGCCACAACATTTGAGTGTCTAGGTGCATAGCCTATATTCTGGAGAAAAAGCTATTGTTAGGATAGAATATGGAGAGACAGAATAGTTTCCAGTTAGCAAAGGTGTCAGACAAGGATGTATTTTATCTCATTATCTGTAGGCAGAACATATCATACAATTGGACTCAGATGAAAGGGAAGTGAAAGGTGGTGAAGGAAACATCAATAATTTAAGATATATAAACTCTTGATGTTTCTTCCACCAACAATTTATGTATCTTAAATTGCTACAGGTCAGTTCTGACTTGATGGCACACAACAAAATCTTTTTTATTATTTACGTTTCTGCTGTAAAGTCTTAAAATTACATTGTTGTTTTTACTGTAAGCCGCCTAGAGTGGTCTAATATGATCAGATAGGCGGGATAGAAATAAAATAAATAAATAAATAAATAAACTAACTAACTAGTCATCACTTATGGAATTCATATTGATTAGAGTAGGACTGTTATTTAATTGAGGCCATGGTCAGACCCTAGCAGTAGGTGGAAGTGGTAGTGGTACTATTTATTTTTTATTCTTTTATTTAAGCAATTTGCTGTCCTGTCCTAAACCATGAATACTATGGACACAAGAACAGTTTAAAACAATTTAAATAGCTTAAATATATATATAGTACCATTTAAAAGAACCTTAAAAGTGCATATAAAACAGCATAAAAAATTTAAAACGATACACTTTGCAAGGGACTCCACAACTTCTGCAAGCCAAGATCCTTAAACCCCCAAAGGCTTTGATAAAGGGCCATGTTTTAATTTGGTGTGAAAATGAAATCAGCGTCAACGCCAATAAAGCCTTCAAGGAGAGAATATTCCACGGCTGAGGTGCTACAGCCAAGAAAGTCTGTTGTTTCTCACAACGTCCTGTGGTCTGGTAGGACATCGAGGAGAGCCCCCGCAACAGATCTTAACGATTCTGCAGGCATAGGTGGGGAGAGGCAGTCTCTCAGATGCGCATTTATGGCTTTGGAAGGCATCACTAACACCTTGAATTCTCACTGAAAGCATATTGGCAGCCAGTGCAATTCTTCCTGGACTGTGTCATACGATGAGTAGAGCCAATCAGCAGCATAGTGGGCATGTCAATCCTCCTTCACATCGTGCCACTTAAACCTTTAACTAAGCCCGCTTTCAAAAATGGAGGTTTGATCTTTTCAGTGGAATGTAATCTTTATTTATCATCTTAGGTGAAGCAGTGCATCTTCAATGAAGCAATGTGGAAATACTAGTGACACTCAAAGGATTTCTTCCAAATTAAGTATAGCCTATCATTTACTATGGGAAAATTCAGGATGTACACATTGCTTTTTAAATCTGGTTTTGTAACCCTTCTGTGCAAGCATTAAATAAAATAACCTCACAGAATTTTGAGACATCATCAAGCTTGGTTATGGAACTCAGGTGGTACCCACACTTTGCAATTTCTTTGTGCTGCAAGATGGAGAGTACAACATCAGGAAGGGTTGAGGGATTTATAATTGGGGGACCCAGAAAACTCTTTCATTAAAGCAGGAAAGAAATCTTTTAAGCATTTTAGGCTGCCTTCTGCTGTTAGTTCCTCCCTGCTTCTGTCTTCATCTCTTTTTTCTCTTCTAAAATACAAAAATGTTGAGGGAGGGCAGTTCTACAATGATAGTCCATTTCCTAAATTGATCAAGATGTCAATGTCTTTATCAACATGACATGTGTCCCAATACAGTGGTGCCTCACTTAGCGACGTTAATCCATTCCAGGAAAAACATTGCTAAGCGATTTAATCGCTAACCGATTTTAAAAAGCCCATAGAAATGCATTAAAACGTGTTTAATATGTTCCTATGGGCTTAAAAACTGACCTTATGCGAAGATCCTCCATAGGGGTGGCCATTTTTGGTGCCTCTAAAGTGAGGCAAAACAGCGGTCGGCCATTTTGTTTTTCCGGTGGCCATCTTGGAACCGCCGATCAGCTGTGCAAAAAGAGTCGCTTTGCCATCAGCGCTTCCCCACGATCATCGCAAAGCGATTTCCCCCCATAGCGGCCATCGCTTAGCAATCGTTCTGGCGATGGCCAAAACCCCATTGCTAAGCGATTTCATCGCTCAATGGAGTGATTGCTAAGCGAGGCACCACTGTAAGGTGGGTGAGTTTGTATCACATACCCTCTCCCTTCATTTTTTAAATGCCACACTTCTGTATTTAACCAAGTTGTCAGGGAGAAATTCAAGCAGGAGCACCTGTCAGTGAAATTTACTTTTCAACTGGGAGCATTAGATTATGACAAGTCCAAATACAGTTGTACCACTTATTTCTGTGTTGCGGAAACTATATCTGGCCTGAGCCAAACAAGCCCTAGTCTCTATTTCTCTTTCTGTATTGTATGTATCTATAGTTGTGTCAGTGCCCAAACCACGTGCGTGTCTGTATGTGTGTGTGTGTGGGTGGGTGGGGGTTTGGCTTCCATCTTCTTCAGTTGCTATTGTTGTTGAACAACTGAAGAAGGCAGAAGTTGAAATGTTTTGCTTAAATTCTGCTGTTTGTTTACCACCCTTATGCATGTGTGTGTGTATTTTAAGGATACAATTACAGTTTGGCAGAATTTGAGCTCAAAAGTTGAATATAGTATATATTTTTATTATGGAATTTAAAAGTTGAGTGATTTAGCAGAGAGGAAAAATTAAATTAAACATCTCAGTCAATAAAACGAATACACAGTAGGGAGAAACAGACACACACTCAAACTCTTTCTATGTGTGGGCATAGGTACATTTGTGTGTATAGATTTATCTGTAATTATATACAATGCTGTGTGTATATACTTTTGCTAGAACGTTGTATCTTGTTATTATGTATTTGTTTCACTGACAAGTTTAATTTAATTTTCCTTCTCTGCTAAATGACTCAACTTTACAACTGCATAATATAAACATATACATTTAACTTTTGAGCTCAGGTTGTGTGAAACAGTATTACTGTAATCGTATTCTTAAAATACACCCAACGTTTTTGCCACATGTGCCTTCACATCCTATTCATTTTCAAATTCCATAAAACTGTAGCTCCATACAGTTTGGAGGGGGGAGTTTAAAATTCAAACAATATTTGCGAGTATAAGAATTTGTAAAGGGGCATTTATGTTAAAATGTTTTCTTTTTTTTAATTGTGAAGAAAGCCAGACTAGAGATGGGCACGAAACAAACCACAAAGCAACCCCTTCCCCAAATTGGGCCATTTTGGGGGGCTTCGGGGAAATGCACCTGCCCAGAATGAAATGAAGCGCTGCGTGATTATCGGTGTTGCCAATTTGTACACTTTGTGGTTCGTTCAATTTGGGACTTCCGGAAGTGGTAGAATGGTTCCTGCATGAGCTAGAGATGCCACAGTGACAGAGAGTCTTCAACTGACCCGCCTCTCCATGTCTTCCACATTTGGTGAAGATTGGATTTTAAATGCCTTAGTTATAGCCCCCCCCCACAAAGCAGGTCTCCCCAGGAAAGTGTTCTTAGGCAGTGGCTAATGAGCACTTTAGGCAGGGCTGGTGCTTGCTGCCTTGATGTTTAAGGTGTAAAGCAAAGTATCATCCCATCACACCATGACAATGGCACATGCACCGCTCCCCCCTCCACACACAACACTTCCCAATAATTCTGATTATTGAGGGAATCTAACATAGCGGGGTTCCATTTATATTTTTTGTGTCTGCTGAAATCATCAGTGATTAAAAGGGATCCTCCTAGTCAAGACTTTTGAAACATACTGTAGTCTTCAAGTCACTTCACTTGGTACTTGCTCTCACACAAAATTCAAACAAAATGGCTGTCGGTTCTCAAAGTGCTAAATGGGGAAACCCATTCCCTTCTTGCCCGGAGAATAAAAAAATAGATGAAGGAAACGTTGTAAAATATACACGTGTATTGTATTAATGGATGGTCCCCAGGGTGAGGGGCGCACTATTGTTTTGTTTTTGTTTTTCTGTGTAAACAAATTAAATTTAATAAAAATGTATATTTTAAAAAAGAGAGAATGAAAAACAGAGTTCTAGATGCAGGTCTCCCAGGGTTTGACTTCCCCTAATGTGGACATGGCCCATCAGCTATCAATGGCACCCCAGTATGAGCTCAGTAAACTACCCACATTTGCTTCTGGTGTTGAAGAACAAAAAGAGAGATTGGCAAGTCATGCATGACAAACATCTGGTGGTCACTTTGTTGGGTCACAAGCCGAATATACCTGCTACTGTCTAGTCCTATGTAAGTTTACTCAGAAGTAAGTCACAATGGCTCCAGTGAGGTTCACGCATCAGATTGCAGTCTTAATCAGACAGGATCACTAAGTTTTGTACAAAGAAACCCTAGTTTTTATTTGCAGGTTCTGGAAACGATGACACTGACTAAACATGAGGTAAGATGAACAGTGTGTCTGAACAATGTTTGATACACTCCCTACTGCAAGTGCTTGTTAAGTCCTTGCATTGAAGAAGGCTGGCACAGTTAATGAGAAGGGCTGGAAAGATGGATTTATGACTCCCAATTATGTAACCATCTCCAATAAGCAGACAAACTTTGTTGAAACAAATTTAGGGTTGACATACAATAAAAATATTTCACAGTGGGGTCTCTCAAAACATGTCTGACAAAGTGTTCCTGCATCTCTGATTCACACAGCTAATTTATGACTTGAGTAGTAGACTGTGGATATGGTTCACATGCTATTCTCCACATTTTTGGAATTATTCTTTGGCTTTCCTTGTTTAGATCTCCACCTTCCGATCTTCACAACCATATCATTGTCACTCTGGCTCAGACATAAACCTCTGTGTTTAGATTAGGCATCCTTCAGTCTCAAAAGACTATGGTAACGTGCTCTGTATGGAGGACTTGGAACAGCATCTAGTGTGGCTGAGGAGGCCAATTTGAGAGTGATAATCCCTTCCACACTGAAGACAAATCCAATCTGTCCCCTGTCCAGCTCCCTGATTTTGCTGCTTTTGTGACTGCCTCTTTGCCTTGGCCTGCTGGACAAGGGTCTCTTCAAATTGGGAGAGGCCATGATGCACCGCCTGCCTCCAGGCTGAATGCTCAGATGTCAGGGTTTCCCATCTGTTGAGGTCCATTCCCAAGGCCTCCAGATCCCGCTTGCAGATATCCTTGCATCGCAGCTGTGGTCTCCCTCTGGGGCGATTTCCCTGCACTAATTCTCCATACAGGAGATCTTTTGGAATCCGACCCTCAGCCGTTCTCATGACATGTCCAAGCCAATGTAGAGGTCACTGTTTCAGTAATGTATACATGCTAAAAATTCCAGCTCGATCTAGGACTACTCTATTTAGAACTTTGTCCTGCCAAGTGATACCAAAAATGCGTTGGAGACAATGCATGTGGAACATGTTCAGCTTCCTCTCCTGCCATGCACAAAGGGTCCAGGACTCACTGCAGTACAGGAGTGTGCTCAGGACACAGGCTCTATAGACCTGGATCTTAGTGTATGCCGTCAGACAATAAGCCCTTCTAGAACAGGGATTGCTATAGGATGAGGGGAACCCCTGAACTCTTCTGAACGATAAAGATGGAAAACATTGCCCCCTTTGGACTATAGCCCTTCAAATAGTTCAGTGATATTGGCTAGGGATATTGCTGTGGGGAGGGACTTGTTATTCCAGGAGTTGTCATCTAGAAACTAATGTTTTCCATCTCTGATTCTGTCAGAGGACAATCTGCTATTAGGCTGTAAAGTCTGGCTGACAATTATTCCTCAGACTTTAAAAGGACAGAGAGAAAGTCCTCTCCAGTCTAGGGGACTGAGTAAGATGGCATGGGGTAGATGATCCTTTAGTTATCCTGGACCGAAACCTTATAGGGTTTTAATAATCAACACATTAAATAAACACAGAAACAAATTGGCAGCTATCACAAATAGGTGCAATATTCTGAATTTGGAAGTAACTAGCAGCTATTACAAATGTAATTAACATCTATCTCTAGTAAGTACATTATATTAAAGTTTTATTATGCTTGTGATTTAATCAGAAACAACACCTCTTTTGGTAGTGTAACTGTAGCTTTTTGATACTTATTTACAGGGTTTAAACATGCATAGAGTAAATTGTAGTATATTTTCTTAGTGGGCTCAAGAAATGTAAGATGTATACATTAAACCCTAACTCCATGCCTAATCATATTGCTCACCCTCAATACCAAGACATTCTTGGAGGTGGGGTTCAGTGTTCTGCATGCATTCTGCAGCAAAATGTTTAGTTTAGGGAACTAAAATGTCCCATCTTGTTGTATGAGGGCTAAAGTCCCTTTCGTAGTTCTTTTTAATAGATTTGCAATGCAGCTATGATCTTAGCCATTTGATTTATTTTCCTTTTATATGTTTCCTTTTATATGTTATGTGGATTATTGCTTATCACCATGGCCATGACCACAACCACAAACACCATTTTTTTTTTACCTTTGCCATCCTTCAAAGAGGTAGATTCTGCATGCTGCCAGTATCAAAAGCTGAGTAACTCCTTCAAGACTGATCTTTGTTCTGAACAGGGTCACCTGTCCTACCTGTATTAAGCCTCCTTTTATTATTTTTTATCCAGCCGATTATGATCAAAGGGAGGGAGAACAAGAGTTCTCAGCAGAAGAACAGACAGTGTCTGGATGGATTTATTCTTACCATCTTGGGCTTCCTGGCTATATTTGAGCATGACACCAGCACATGGCTGCACTGCAAAAGTTTCATCACTAAAATATAATGCCAATTCTGATGTAACGTTTTCCATTTTTCATGTCTTAATTTGTATGTAAAATGTCATGCCAATTCACTCTCAGCCTTCAAATCCACCAGAAAATCCTCCAGTGCCATAAAGCTCCTCTTTGATCAAAATAGGATCACAGGTTTAGATTCACTTCTGGTGTTGTTATCACTTGATACAACAGCCCCTTTCTTTTATTTTCCATTCTACATGCGTTGCGTTCTGCTTTTCTGCCTATGCAGAAGAACTGTATAGTAGAGCCTTTCTTGGATTGTATCGCTTCTAAAATCAAGTGGAGGTTACATCACTGAGTGCTTCCTGATATTAAATGCAAATGGGCACTGATGTTACCTGTCTGTCATGGGTTTGGAGGGAAAGTTCCATCCTATGGGGAGTGGAAGGCGGGACATCAGGAGGAGGGGCTGTACTGTATATATATGTGAAGCCTGTGGGGAGAAGCTGGGAAGAAGAAGCTGGTGTGGGAGTCTGTGTGTCAGACAGGGTACTACTGTGTGTCAGAGTACCAACCTGATAGGTTCAGGTGTCTGTTGGTTAGCCAGAACTGATAGGTTCAGGGTCTGTGCTTCAAGTTAAGGGTTCTGTGTGAACCAAACTGTATGCATGTATGAATGAGAATAAGCCACGTTACTTTATCTTATTCACCTGATTATTTTATTTTCCCTGTGTGTTGTATTTAAATAAACCTTATTCTTTTATTGGTTAAAAATCCATCCCTGGTCTGTGTGACTTCTTACAGGGAATGGTTGGTGGCAGCTTAGTTAACGTGTGGCAGATCCCAGTAGGTCTGGGTTTGTCACATTGATTGGTGTCCAGCGTGTGGGATACGACTGGTCCAGTTGTCCAGCGGTCCATTGGCAAGTGTGCCCAGAGCAAGGGGGGTCTAGTCAGGGACAATCTGAGGCGCGTAGGTAATCTTCTAGGTGTACCTCACGGGGAGGTGCGCTAGTGGAAGAACGTGCCAACTGGGGAGACTAGATTAGGGTGCTCTGAGGCAGCCTGTTTTTGGCGGGAAAAAAGCTGAGGCAAAACTGTATAGTAACAGTGATCTAGCCTGCCTGCTGAGAGGCCCAGCAGAGGGGGGTAGGCTCTGGCTCGCAACTGTTGCAAGTTAAGTGCTGAAGAACAGCAGCAAGCTCTAGAAGGCTGGTTCTGAGGCAAGGAAAAAAAAAGTGGTCGTTTTATTTTGAGGCTTGACTTTTTAAAGCAGCTTGTTCTGAGGGGGGATTATGCCCTGGACTCGAAGCCAAATGGCAGAAATGGGTGAAGTGAAAGACCCACAGGTGGACCAAGGTTCTGAGGAGGAATTTGGCTCAGTGCAGGATGAGAGCACGGGAGAGCAGAACCCAGAACTCAGAAAAATGCTCCTAGCCCAACAGCATGAACTGAGGGTGAGGGAAATGGAAATCAGAAGAAAAGAAAGAGCTGAAATCAGTCAGGCAGAGGCAGATGCCAAGAAAAGGGGAATGGACATGAGGATCAAACAGATGGAACTGAAACTCCAAATTAGAATGGTACAATTAGAATTGAAGTTCCTAAATAAGTTTATTAACAATTTATCAGTGGAAGAAATGTCAAAGAAAGAAAAGTATGAGGCTCAGGCCAGACAAAGTGAGCAAGATCTTGAAAAATATAATCAGCAAAAAGACATTAAATTAAAAGAAATCAGAGATAAGACTGAAGAAAAAGTGAAAGAGATAAAAGCTAGGGCTGAGGAAGAAATTTTACAGATCAGGGCTGAGTTTGAGGCTAAGCAAAAGGAGCTAGAAAAGAAACCAAAAGAAGGCACACAGGTTAAGGCACAACAAAACCTGAATTATTCTGAAGAAAACATGAGGGAAACATGGGACCCTAAGTACTCCAAAGGGTTAGTGCAGAGCCCGCCAGAAATGGGAGGCCATTTTGTTGATAAAACTTCTGGGCAGAGCCAGTCCAGAAACCAGATTTTGGAGGGAAAACCAAAACCTGATGAGAAAGACTCCAAGTACAGCAGAAAATGTTATTTCTGTCAGGGAAAGGGCCATCTAATCTCAGAGCGTGAGAAATTAAAGCAGCTAAAAGGAATTGTGCCTCAGGATTCGAGTGGAACCAAGCCAAAAGCTGTGTTCTGTGTCCAGAAAGAGCAAGGCTCATTGTCACTGAGGGAGCCTGTTGCCATGGCTACTCAATCTGGAACAGCTACATCTGCTGATCAGGCTGAGGAAAATGGTCCTCTTGTAGAGGTCAGGCGCTGCCTGCTGGTGAGAACAGATTCTCAGTTGTTTGAGACAGCAGGGGTGGACGTAGGAATACTTGACCGTCAGTATCGGGGGCTGCGGGACACTTGTTCTCAGGTGACCCTGTGCCATCCAGATATTATTCCTAGGGAATATGTGATCCCAAATGAGAGCATGAAGGTGGCAGGGATTGAGGGGCAGGTGATCTCTCTGCCAGTAGCGGAGGTACCTGTGAACTTTCAAGGCTGGAGGGGAGTTTGGCGGCTAGCAATTTCATCGACTCTGCCAGCAGCCGTGCTCGTGGGAAATGACCTGGCTGAACATGTGAAACGGGTGCTAGTGATTACACGTTCACAAGCCACCACGGGGACAGTTCAGGGGGGTAATGATGAGCCAGAGACGGAAGCAGAGGGGAGTTCAGAAGCTGTGGTGGAAACCTTAACCACAGACAGCAGATTTGGACAAGAGCAAAAGGCAGACGCCACTCTCCAGAAGTGTTTTGAACAGGTGACTGACGCCCAGCTAACACCTGAAACCCCAGTGAGATTTCTGGAGAAAAAGGGGATTTTATATAGAGAGACCCTGAGGAATATCTCAACAGGGGGAGATGGAATCAGAAGTCAGCTGGTGGTACCTGAAAAGTATCGCCCCATGATCTTACAAAGGGGGCACTCTGACATGTTTGCTGCACACTTAGGGGTGAACAAAACACAGCAGAGAATCACACAGAATTTTTACTGGCCTGACATAGGGAAGCAGATCAGGGAGTTCTGTAAACAATGTGATGTGTGTCAAAGGCAGGGGAATAGCCGCGACAGGACCAAAGCAAAGTTGTGCCCTTTGCCTGTGATTGACACTCCGTTCAAATGCATAGGGGTGGATATTGTGGGACCTTTGCCCAAGGCCACAAAGAGGGGGAACAGGTTCATTCTCACCATTGTGGACCATGCCACGAGGTACCCTGAAGCCATACCCTTGACTAACATTGAAACTAACACAGTGGCAGATGCCTTGGTGGGGTATATGTCCAGGATGGGATTTGCCTCAGAAATAATCACAGATTTGGGCGCATCGTTCACATCAAAGCTCATGAAACGCTTATGGCAAATCTGTGGAATTAAGCACAAGGAAACCACTGCTTATCATCCTGAAAGTAATGGGTTAACTGAGAAGTTCAATGGGACTCTAATGCGCATGATTAGGGCTTACTTGGCAGAGAATCCAAACAATTGGGACCAGAAGCTGCAATCCCTTTTGTTTGCTTATCGATCAGTGCCACAAGCCAGTACCGGGTTCAGTCCATTTGAACTTTTATTTGGGAGAAGGGTGAAAGGGCCCCTTGATTTGATCAAACAAAATTGGGAGCAGATCACCCAGGATGACCCACAAGACGTTGTGACATACATAGACACCTTGATGAATGACCTAAAGAGAAATCTAGAGCTGGCAGCAGAAAACCTGCAAGCTCAAAAGGTCAGAAAGAAAGCTTGGGATGACCAGGAAGGCAGGGAGAGGCACTTTAACCCAGGGGAGGAAGTGCTTTGGCCTAGGTCCTGCAAAGAGAACAAAATGCAGCTGGGTAGCCCAGAAATAGGGGACTTGGGTCACATAGTAGGGGGAGGAGTGATAAAACCCCTAGAGGCCAAGATAGAAGCAGTTCGTGATTGGCCCAGACCCAACACCAAGAACAAAGTCAAATCATTTCTTGGGTTGGTGGGCTACTACAGAAAGTTCATCCCGAGGTTTAGCGAGATGGCAACTCCGCTGACCGATCTGACGAGGAAGAAGACTGATGACCGCATCCCGTGGACCAGCGACTGTGAGGAGGCGTTCCAGAGGTTGAAGGGGGCCCTCATCAACTATCCAGTGCTGCGTGCTCCAGACTTCGACCGGGAGCTTCATCATCTACACCGATGCGTCTAACAGCGGGGTAGGAGCAGTTCTGTGCCAGGAGGATGAGAATGGTGACCAGCATCCAGTGTCCTACCTGAGTAGGAAACTTCAAAAAGGTGAGAGACATTTGGCAACCGTGGAGAAGGAGTGTTTGGCCATAGTCTACGCGATCCAGAAGGCCAAGCCTTACATCTGGGGAAGACATTTTATTCTGTGCACTGACCATTCACCACTGCAATGGTTAAAGACAATGAAATCCCACAATAGCAAACTTATGAGGTGGGCTTTAAACTTGCAGGACTATGACTTTGAAGTGAAGGTGGTCAGAGGGTCAGTGAACTGTGTTGCTGACGCCTTGTCAAGAAGACCTGAAGAATGAAGACGGCGAAAGAAACATGGACTATGTGTATATATTGATGACAAAAAGTTAAATGTACCTGTTTTTTGAACTTGGTTTGTATGAATAAAGGTAAATTGATGTAATGTATATGGTAAATGTTTAAATGCCTAATTGCTATGGTTAACTTAGAATGTAAGTATAAGTAAGTATGATATGGTATGTATAACTGTTGTTGTGTGTTTTATCCAGGTTGTTTTTTGGGAAAAAGCACCTTAGCTTTCCCCCTACAAAACAACTTATAAAGAGGGGAGGTGTTACATACAGCACTGATGTTACCTGTCTGTCATGGGTTTGGAGGGAAAGTTCCATCCTATGGGGAGTGGAAGGCGGGACATCAGGAGGAGGGGCTGTACTGTATATATATGTGAAGCCTGTGGGGAGAAGCTGGGAAGAAGAAGCTGGTGTGGGAGTCTGTGTGTCAGACAGGGTACTACTGTGTGTCAGAGTACCAACCTGATAGGTTCAGGTGTCTGTTGGTTAGCCAGAACTGATAGGTTCAGGGTCTGTGCTTCAAGTTAAGGGTTCTGTGTGAACCAAACTGTATGCATGTATGAATGAGAATAAGCCACGTTACTTTATCTTATTCACCTGATTATTTTATTTTCCCTGTGTGTTGTATTTAAATAAACCTTATTCTTTTATTGGTTAAAAATCCATCCCTGGTCTGTGTGACTTCTTACAGGGAATGGTTGGTGGCAGCTTAGTTAACGTGTGGCAGATCCCAGTAGGTCTGGGTTTGTCACAGTTATCACTTGATACAACAGCCCCTTTCTTTTATTTTCCATTCTACATGCGTTGCGTTCTGCTTTTCTGCCTATGCAGAAGAACTGTATAGTAGAGCCTTTCTTGGATTGTATCGCTTCTAAAATCAAGTGGAGGTTACATCACTGAGTGCTTCCTGATATTAAATGCAAATGGGCAAATCCCTGAACACTGGAAACGAATACAGTATCAGTGAGAAAGCTAGCATTTAGCTGTTTCATGACTTTCATAGTTGATCCATGGAGTTGAGGGATGGGGAGAAAGAGAAAGAGAAGAATAGTTCTTTGTTGTCCAACCCACCAACACCACTATTTTTAAGTAGTACAGTCCTGACCCTTATTCTTTTAACATGAAAACAAATAAAGCAGTTTCAGAATCTTGAAATGTTCCTTATTAGACACTATAATATCCCATTGGATATGCATCTCTTTTGGCTTCATTTTTATTAAGTTCTATCATTGCCACCATCTTACCCACCCTGTTCATAGTTATTCAAATCTCTTCTTCTTCTTCTGTTTAGCAAGTGAAATAGTGCTGGAATGACATGACATGGTGGAAATCTTAACTAGTGGTATATCAGTTCAGTGCTGTAGGACTCAACTGGGAGAAAAATAGTTTGAAAAAAAATACATTTTACATTGTGGTTGTAGACCTTACCAGCATCAGCAGAAGACAGACAAAAGGAGCAGGGTACATTCCCACAACATGCCCCACTCTTTGCACAATCAATAATATAACTTGGACACACCCAGCAACTGCCCCAAGGAACTAATAGAGGTGATCATGCAACCTGAAAGCAAGGTAAAATAAAGCAACTGGAAACACTAAAAAACCAAAAGCAACAAAAGCAAAAACAACACACAGACATACAGTACATACACACAAGCACTGCCAGCTGAACAAAATATACTGCATGCTCATTCCAAAATATTAGATCTACTCACAATTAGCACTGATCCCATGTAGTTAGCAGAATAATTATCTAAAGGCACAGTAATGATCATGGCTCAAACACTGGGAAAAATACCCATCTAGCTGCTTTCTGAATGTACTCTCAACAGAGTAGCCCCTGCACATCCCGACAAATGACTCTGGCTTTCTAGTTGAGTTGAGAAAATATATAATCATTGTGTAACCAGTGACAACAATTGTATTTCTTGCCCCATCGATTACTGTTGAAGGTAAGAGTTACCACTGTTATTTCAAGCACTACCACTTACGGGGACGAGGGATACAGAAATTCTGAGCATATATTATATACGGAGCAAGGAGAGAGTTTGAAACAAGACTGTGATTTTTGAAAGTGCATCCACATTGAGCATCTTAATGAGTTCCACTTTACTTCATTATAGCCAGAATCCAGTGGGGTCAACCGTTGATGAAGCTGCTTCCACCAATGGAATGAAAATTGGTGAACTCCATTTCCTGATACAACTCTCAGTGTATCTCAGATATTTGGTCCAAGGGATTGGGAAAAGCTTGTTTTTGGGTGGTGCTGACAACTGTGGGGGAGGAAATGGAATGAAGAAAATTCTGAAGTACTGGTGTTGTAGCACCATGAAAACTTAGGCCAATGTTACAAAAAGACAGGGGAATAACTACTTTACAATCTTCCCCACCTCTGTAAAAATGATACAATAAACCTGAGTCCAATTTTGCCTGGAAACTGAATTAACTTTAATCTCTTCCAAGACTATATGGGGCCCACTACTGGAAACCTAATATGAGATAGGTCCACTGTCTTAATTCAGGGTCATTCTAGAAATGACTTGTTAGCAGCTGCTTCATGATCTCTGCTTTATGTAACAAAGGGGGAAAGTGGCATGAGCAGCTGACAGGAACTGAAGCTACCTGCCTAACTCTGTTTTCTGTACAGAGCATTATGAACACTTTGACAACTCCTGGTGGCAGAGAAGATTGCCATAATTGGCTACACACCTGGTTTTCATTTTCTTATACGAGCTAGAAAGTAATCTCTGAAACTCCCCTAATTGTCATAAGTGTTCTATAACTTCCAAAGAGTGACAAGGCTTCACATTTTCTCCCCAAGGGGTGCATTTATTGCACTTGAACATCCCATCTCTATTTTAAAATGTGGGAAGTCATTCATCAGCAAATAGTCTTTGGAAAATAGAGAAAACCCCTTCAATTTAAAGCAAATTGTTGTGGTTTAAGCTGTACCAATGAATATAAGAATACATCTAGACCCCAGAACAGTCCTCTCAAAACATGAGTAGTTTGATGTGTATTTCTTGTACATAACTTCCACCTCAAGTAAGCACAGGAGGTGAGCTCTACCCTTTGATTCCCCCAAGGGAGAGGCTCTGAGAATTTTTTTTGTCTAAATACAGACCCTTCCTTCCTTCCTTCCTTCCTTCCTTCCTTCCTTCCTTCCTTCCTTCCTTCCTTCCTTCCTTCCTTCCTTCCTTCCTTCCTTCCTTCCTTCCTTCCTTCCTTCCTGAACATTGCACAGTTTAAAATTATGGACCTATATGAAATACAGATACAATTAAAAACAAATTACAATGTTAAGATAATCAGACTGTTTTTGACCAGAAGCGAGCTACTTCAATAGTGTCTCGGCCATTTGCTAGCTCTTCTTTTGTACACGTGATAGGGCATAAATTGCAGGCACATAAGTGCTACATTGATTGAATTTCTCCACAGTCACAGAAAATTTGTCTTGTATCGAAGTAGTCCCATTTTAGTTGATTATTCTTTGATCCTCCTACTTTGTTTTGAAATCTAATTACAGTAAATGACCTCCAGATGGGCCAACTAGATTCTTGTCTTAGTGGGTGACACTTTTCAGCATTAATTCATTTGGCAAAGTGTGTTGGTTTTGTTCTCCATAAGTTCAGCCTAGTTTCTTCTGGTTTAATTTCCAGAGCAATGCTTCTGGAAATGATTGGCCAGGCAGCGGTGTGCAGCTGGCCAATCATTCACTTCCAGAAGCATTACACTCACAATACAGATTAATTGGACTGGACTAGGAAAGGTGAGATAACTATGGATAGGTTTGGGCTCAAATCTGTGTTTATCTGAGATTATGAAAGGTTAGTTTTCATTTCAGCTCCTCTGCACCACCTGTAATGGGCTATAGGAGGGTGACTAGAGGGTGTACGCTGTGAAGTTTACTTTGGGGCAAAATTTCAGGTAATAGAAGGGTATATGTGTGCCTATATTTTGTGTCAGAAGAGAACAATCTGTAGAATAAATGTCCTTGTTTTTTGAGATAGAGTCTCCACCATTACTTTCTCTTTAAAAAGAAAGCCCCCCCCCCCTTTGGGAAGTTCTCTTTATTTTAACATAACATCAGTGATGAAGAGAGAAAATCTGCCTTTGTAAGATAATTTAAGAGATGTTTAAAAAAAGCCAGCATAAACAAAGGAAACTGTTAATCACAACAAAGCAACATAAACCTCACCAAACAGCTGGCTCTCTGAGGAAGCAAGACCCATTCACAAAACAGAGGGAGTTATTATTTTAGAGTTAAGCTGAGATAAGATATATATATGGATGTTGGAGACCCACTTAAAAGAAGTGTATATCAATCAAGGGTTCTTAAATCATTACTAAAGATGAAATGCTGCATCAGTTCACACAGTTTGTCACTTACGCCAAGTATGCTGTTATTACCTTGTAGACCAGTGGTTCCAAACTACAATTCCCAGAAACCATGACCAGCACAGCAAGTGGTGGAGGCTTCTGGGACTTTTAGTCCAAGAATATTGGGGGACATCAGGTTGGGAAACACTGTTGTATTGTGATAACTGACATTTTATATAGCTTATTCCTTTACTATTGACCCATTGCCATTTTGTCCAATATCTGTATCTAGTCATGAGGCCATTTATGGATAATAGAGTCATATAGTCTCACTTTAATGTCTGAGGAAGTGGACTTGATCCATGAAAGCTCACATTAAAATATAGCAGGTAGTATTTTCAGTTCCACAATATTTTTGTCTCCTCTTCTTTTTGTTTTTGTCTTATATTATTTTTAGTTACCATCCCAACCTTTCTCTTAAAAGAAGATTCAGCATACTATCAAGTGTTACTTACAAATCAGTCCACTGTCATCAGCAGTTGATTAGTCACTCAGTGATTCCCCCTGGGAGGTACATTCCAGGATGAGGTGTTTTCCACCAGAAGCTGCAATTTTTCTCTTATTAGTGTCACTGTACCTTGTCTGCCTGGGCACAAGTAGGGACCTCAAGCTTTAGAAGGAAGCTGGACTAAAAGGTAGAACTGCAGCATCAGTGAAGAATAGCAGTTATAAAAAGATTGCCAATGTGCAAAATGGGAAAGGAATGGAAAAACATTGTCATTAGTTCGTGAGGCAGATAACATGGAAACTTCTCATCAGTCCCTACTAGAGAGAGGCTACAATTTAATTCCCAAGGAAAGACTGATTTTGGAACAGAAATGTTCAAATTCCATTTGGTTATTTTGCATAATTTATTTAGCTTTCATTGATCATTGTGGGAAGGAGCAATGTGAAGCACTAAACTGACCTCTGACTTGAGGAAAACTCTGAAGAGGTTACTAAGCTTTCACTGGAGACTGTACAAGTTCTCTCAACCTTATTTCTGCATTAGTGAAGGCTGTTTATTAAACAGAAACACACACACACACACATGCATGTGAACACTCACACAAAGCTGAGCTCCTCAGGATGCTAAGGTGTACCTCAGTACCTAAATTCTCTGCCCCATAGCTGACAGGATGCAATAATGGATGCAATCCAAATATGGCTGTACCTTGATGTCATATAAAGTATATTGTTTATAATCTATTATTCAACTCCCTGTTTGAAGGAGAAGCAAAAAATCAGGAGTTGGGGGAAATGAAAGAAGAGACAGATTAAGGATAAATTCATTGATCAGGCATTAGCTGAAATCCAGCAGCAAGTCATAACTAGAGTAGCTCACTGAATCAGTGGAGATTTCCTGAATCATCTTTGTAACTGATTAAATGGGCCCTTCTGCATTTGTGACTTACTACTGGATTTCAGCCAATAAGTCCCAACATTGAAGTAAGTGGTTCCTACTTATGAATTAACATTAGGAATGCTTGCAAACTTGGGTTCTGAGCGTTGGGCTTGGAAAGTCTGACTTTTACAGGTCTAATTATGCTGCCAATATTTCTAATTTTTTTGTTCTAACCCCTGCTACAAATGACTCCTTCCTGATAACATATTATACCGAAGGGTAAGGGCTGAAATGGCCATTGCTGGTTACAGTGATGTAGAACAGCTCACATGAGATTTTGTAGCAAAATATAAGATCTGATTTATGACATGCTTTAAAACTGAAAACCAGCATTGTCTTAAAACTCTTTGTATACACTTCATTTCAAAATGGCTCAACTGTTCTGTATAACCCTTGGGTGTATACATTTTTGAGATGTCTACACCAGGAGCCATAGACTGTTGCCAGCAGACAATCCCTGAACGATCATAGTCAATGCCTGCCAAACCAGAGCTACTGAATTAATATCCAGTATGACTTCATGTTGACTGACTTCTGCAGTCATCTTTCACAAGCTGGGGCCTTCCAGATGTGCTAGATTGCAACTTCCATCGTTGTCTGCCAGCAGAGCCATGCTAGAATGGAATGAATAGAGTGGCACTCCCACACATCTGGATATAAAACTTAGAAATGTGACATGTTCTGGATTCCAACTCCAGAATCTGCCAGCCAGCATCGTCAGGGGAGTAATGGGAGTTGTGGCCCAAAGAAGTACATTTTCTAAGCTCTATTTGGAGGGGACAAGTTAGGGGAATGCTGTTCCATAAGGACCAAGGTGTGAAATTCTAGAAGATAACGCCCAAAATCCTCTTGTGTGTAACTTTTGAAGGCCAATTGCCATTTAATTAAGAAATTACTTTTGACTTTATCAGTTGCATGTTGAGTTACACAGTATGCAATAGCCGATGTCTATGGTGATTTCTTAAGACAATTCACTTCCGAATCAAGTTATTCATTTGTGCTACACCAGCATAACTAGATAACAGGATTTCAGCCATAGTTTTCTGTACTGCTTAGAAGAGGATGGGTGGGATTTAGAAGAGAACTATTTAAGGATGCACATTAAGTCCCCCAGCTATTTCCTTAACCTAATGCACCTGGAACCATATCAACCACTGAAGGGAGAAATCAGGTGCAAGTCAGATATATCAGATATAACAGTTTCAGCAGAGGAGGGAGAGAAACTGCACTGGGCGCAGGGTTCTTTCCCTTTCTCCCACTGCTAAACTCTGCCCCCAAACCCACATCTCATTCACACCTGTTTTTAATCAAAGGGATATATATTTTTTAATCAAAGGGATATATATATATATATATTGGGAGGTCCAACATCATTTCTAGTTTGGCCCTAGGAAAGGATAACTTGGGGTCTAATCCAGCCAGAGTTAAGCACTTTTTAGTGATTTCACCAGGAGAATTAAACACATCCATCATGCTTAATCTTATGACGGGCAAACTACTTTTGGCTTGGTGGATCACAAACGGTGCAGTTGTGTTACAGAAAGAATTCATCCTTGAATGAAAAAAGAATGCTTCTAAGTACTATCATTTTCCCCTTCCTTATAGCAGCTTTTTTTTGTTCTTTTGTATTACAGATATCTAATTCTGTAACATACGAACATTTGAATTCTTAGAAGTATATGGGCTAAACAGTCGATGTGAAACCTTTTTATGTAATGCTGAATCAAAGGGAAACAAAGAAATTTTATGTAATACTCACAATTAATTTTTAATATCATTTCCAGTGATGTGGTGCAATACAAACAGAGAACACTTTATCTCTCCTTTGGAAAAGAAATGACAACGAAATAACAAGCAATCATGAGTGAAACCTCAACGAAAGTTTTTTCCCCCGCATAACAAAGACTTTGCTACTCCTGGAGGCAAGATGATATAACAAAAGCAAAAAGGATGGGATTACAGATTTGGTTATTTTTTTTGGGGGGGGGGACTCTGAATCATGGCTTTAAGGCTTGGAATCTTCTGCTTTAAAATCCAACGTCCATTCCAGGAAACACGGGACTTAAGAGTGCCTACCTCTGTTGGAAGTATAGCCTTAGGCTGGTTCCTTTGAAATAAAAAGACGACCACATACAAACATTGTTGTTGTTAGGTGCCGCCAAGCGGTGACTCTAGGAATGATAGATCTCCTGAATGTCTTGTCCTCAACTGCCCTGCTCAGTTCCCCTTTTGGATATAACCAAGGTATACAAAAATTTCACTATTTCAGTTTCTTCATTGTCAACATTAAAGCTGTTTAGTTGTTCTGTAGTCATGATTTGTTTTCTTCGTAATGTTTAACTGCAGCCTCGCATTGGCACTTCCTTCTTTCACTTTCACTAAAAGTCATTTCAAGTCACTACTCCTGCTAGTAAGATGGTGTCAAATTCATATCTTAAATTATTGATGTTTCTTCCAGCAGTTTTCCCTCTTCCTTCATCTGAATCTAGTCTGACTTTCCATATATGTTTTGCATACAGATTGAAGAGGTAAGGGGATAAAATGTTCCCTTGTCTGGCATCCTTGCCTATAGAAAACCATTCTGTTACTCCACACTCTATCAAAACAGGAGCTTCTTGTCCACAATACACGTTACACATCAGGGTACAGTGGGGTCTTGACTTGAGAACTTAATCCGTATTGGAAGGCAGTTCTCAAGTCAAAAAGTTCTCAGGTCAAATCTGCATTTCCCATAGGAATGCATTGAAAACCATTTGATCCGTATCTGTTCTTTTCCGTCCATAGAAACTAATGGGAAGCTGCTATTCCGCCTTCGACCACTAGAGGGGGATATTTTGTTTCTTTTTTTCTTAGGTCAAGAAAGGTTCAGGGAAGGCAGGGAAAATACAGTCCAGGCAGTACCAGGCAGTCTGAAGACTCCCAATCCACTCTCTAAACGCTGGGAGGAGTGAGGAAGCAGACAGGCACCCTTTTCACTGGCCAACAGTTAACTGAAAGTTCAAATTTTGCACTTTCCCTGCCTCCCACGTGGGTTTTTTTTCAGTTCTTAACTCAAATCTAAGTACTTAAGTCAAGTCAATATTTTCCTATGAGAGTGGTTCTTAAGTCAAAATGTTCTTAACTCAAGCCGTTCTTAAGTCAAGACCCCACTGTAATTAAGTGCTGAGACATACTCATTCCTTTTGGAACAATCCATAGTTTCTCATGCTCCACACGGTCAAAAAATCTTTGCTGTAGTCTATAAGCATAGACTGATCTTCTTCTGAAATTCTTTGATGCACTTCAGTAGCCAGCAGATATTTGCAAGATGATCTCTAGTGCCTCTTCCTTTTTGGAATCCAGCTTGAACATCAGAGATTTCTTGCTCCATATAAGGTAAAAATGTTTGTTACAACACTTTGAATGTTATTTTGATCCAGAAGGGGTCAGTAATAGACCCATGGGAGCTGAGGGGGTCAGAGTGAGATAGAATGGGCTGTACATGGTCACCAATATATAATAAAGAGGATCTGGTGGCAGATATACTGCACGTGCATAGAAAATAATTGTAACGGCCTCCCTCTACCTCACAAAGGGGGGTTGCTACGTCACTCTAAATCACTCTTATTTTCCACTGCCACCAAATAAGTAGCTTCAGGCCAACATATGATTCAAAATAAAACTCAAGTTTATTGGGTACAAATAAAAGGAATGGTAAATCACTTATAATTAAATAATAATTCAATCACTATAATAAAGGCACTAGCATACACAGACTCTCACAATATATCACCAATCTCCTAACTCCTCTCTAAACCCTATCCAAGCCCTATCAAAGCCCTATCAGTCCCTATCTAAAATCTCTCACACACATTCACTCCCATTTATACCACAGCTCCACCCCTTATGTCCCACCCTCCGTCACACCATTGGTAGATGACTCACAGCTTTAGCAGTGACAGACAGGTGAGGTCATAGCTGTATGTAACAATAATGCCCCAGTAAATTACAGAGAAAGGAATTGTGAGTGTCTGGGCCTTTTAATTATTAAGGAGGCAGTAAAAAAGCCCTCGTGTGTATGAAGGAGCCAAGGGTGCAACATGGGTTTACACAATGGAATTATTTTGTATATTTACAAGTAATAATGCTGGGAAGAAATGATCACAAATAACAAAAATACATGGAGTTTTTGCATGACAAAAAAGTACTGTCTTCTATATATATATTTTAAAATTATTTTGTTTGCCCATAGATTAAGAATTCCTTTTTTGAATCACACAGGAGCCAGAAAAGCTCTCCACTGCTTGTTATTTTTTTTCTTTTTGCCCCAACACATCGTTCACAGAGATTCCTCATAAAAATGACCCAAGCCTGACACTTTCACCACTTTTCAGTTGTTCCAGTTATCAAACTTTCTATACTGCTTTATCTCTCTCTCTTTTTGTTTTGCATCTTAGAATTATGTTCTAATGTCTTTTATTTTATTTCTCACTAGTGCTCAGTTTCTGGAGAATCAATTAGGTAGGGAGGAAAATAAAACCCCTGAAGACACAGTAATAACACTGAGTCTGCCATTTGTTATGCAATACTGTATCTTTTTCCTCCTGCAGTATGACTTCTTATTTTCACTACTGTCAAGTGCACTGCTTGTGACCTGTATTAGATCGATCTAGAGGCAAATGGTTTTCCTTGTGCCTCACAACTTTGGCCTCTCTTCTTTCCTTCAATGTATTTCAATACAATTTTTACAGGAATAATCTATGCATTTGTCGAGTAATTCTATTCTCTCTTTTGCAAAGCAACTTCTCTCTGTCTCTGAGTTTAGTTCCTCCAAAGAGAACTCAGATTAATGTTTTGTAAGTAGATTACTTTCTCACATAATCATAGAATAATTGAGTTGGAAGGTTCCTATAAGGCCATCAAGTCCAACTTCCTGCTCAATGCGGGAATACAAATCAAAGCAGATCAGTTGTCCAATTTTCTCTTGAATGCCTGCAGCTTTGGAGCACTCACCATCTCCAGAGGTAACCGATAACATTGCCGTACTGCTCTAACAGTTAAGAAGATTTTCCTGATATTCAGTGTAAATCTGGTTTCCTGTAGCTTGAGCCCATTATTATGTGTCCTGCACTCTTGGATGACTGAGAACAGATCTTGTCCTTCCTCTGTATTTCAAAAGTGCTTTCATGAATTTGGAGACTACTTCTGTTAATGCATCCTAAAACAGCATTTGCCTTTTTTGCAACGATTCCAAGATCCTTCTCACTTGTAGTATTACTGAGCCATTCCGAATCTTGTAACTGTGCATTTGGTTTCCCCCCCTAGGTGTAGAACTTTGCACTTATCCCTGTTAAACATCATTCTGTTGTTTTCAGCCCAGTGCTTAAGCCTATCAAGATCTTTTTGAATTTTATTTCTGTTTTCCAAGGTATTAGCTAACTTTTTCTTTACGGAGTTTTTTTTTATAGTCAGCTGCTTGGTAGACCATAAAACACAGCAGTCACAACCAATCAAGCTTTGGCCTTGTGTAAATGCCATAACTCAGAATACCAATGTGTGAGAAATGTGTTTGGTTCATATTTTAATATAATACATTTTAACTTTGCACCTTCTGAATTGAAACCTGAACACAGTTTGCCATTAGCCCTTTTGTAGCATTGCAGTCTGAAAGCCCAGAGGGCTGTAACTGTGAAGAGAATGGAAGTGTACATATAAGTCCCCACCCTATTTTTCCTTGACACAAATGACAACCAGAGATTTATGCATATCACTCAATAGTGTCATGCCTTGTCAGAACTTCATGCTAAATGTGTAAAGATGGGGCTTACACCTGAACTGGAAGACCACTAAAGCAAGACTTAGATATATCCACATTCCCACCAGGGTTGTAGCCTTAGCTACTTTCTGGCTACAATACCTGCAGAGGCATTGTTGAAACCACATATGTCTAAAAGTCACAATACAAGACACTCATTCCATAAAGAATTTCTCCCCTCCACCACACATCTCATGGCGTGCTAATCAGTTCATCTCTGCAGAGAGGTCTGAAACATTACCCAATATTTCATCTTATAATGATCATTGTCTAAAATTTTGACTGACTGTAATTTTGCATTTCATTCCCTTCTGGACCATTCATTTACAGTTTCTCACCCCTCTCTTTTCCTCACTCTTATGTTTCGGGTTTTGTGAAACATTTCATCACCATATGTGAAATTGCTTATTTCTGCTAGGATGTCCTTGTCATCTCCAACTATGGAATGTATGTTACATGCTGTCAAGTTGAATTTGACTTAAGGTTTTCAAGGGGGATGTGATACATGTAATAAGTGCTTTTACCAGTGCTACCACCCCATGAGTTACCTTGGCCCGATGGAGATTCAGATCTAGGTCTCCCATGTCTTAGTCTGCCACTCTATCTGCACCACATTGGTTCCACCTCCAATTGCTGTAAATATGTAATTGTACTACACAGTATATATATATACTGTATATATGTATATGTATATGTATAGGACCCCTTCATGGATTGCTGCCTTGTCGTGGCGAAGGGGCTTGAGCAACTCAGAGAAACTATGGGCTATGCCGTGCAGGGCCACCCAAGACGGACAGGACATAGTGGAGAGTTCCGATTAAACGCAATCCACCTGGAGTAGGAAATGGCAATGCCACTCCAGTATCTTTGCCAAGAATGCCCCATGATCAGAAACAAAAGGCTAAAAGATATGACGTTGGAAGATGGGCCCCTCAGGTCAAAAGGCATCCAACATGCTACTGAGGAAGAGCGGAGGACAAGTACAAGTAGCTCCAGAGCTAATGAAGTGGTTGTGCCAAAGCCTAAAGGACGCTCAGCTGAGGACGCACCTGGAAGTGAAAGGAAAGTCCAATGCTGCAAAGAAAAATACTGCATAGGAACCTGGAATGTAAGATCTATGAACATTGGGAAGCTGGAGGTGGTCAAACAGGAGATGGCAAGAATAAACATCGACATCCTGGGCATCAGTGAACTAAAATGGACAGGAATGGGCGAATTCAGCTCAGATGATTATCATATCTACTATTGTGGGCAAGAATCCCATAGAAGGAATGAAGTAGCCCTCATAGTCAACAAAAGAGTGGGAAAAGCTGTAATGGGATACAATCTCAAAAATGATAGAATGATGTCAATACGAATCCAAGGCAGACCTTTCAACATCACAATAATCCAAGTTTATGCACCAACCACCATTGCTGAGGAGACTGACATTGAACAATTTTATGAAGATTTACAACACCTTCTAGAACTGACACCAAAGAAAGATGTTCTTCTCATTCTAGGGGACTGGAATGCTAAAGTAGGGAGTCAAGAGATAAAAGGAACAACAGGGAAGTTTGGCCTTGGAGTTCAGAACGAAGCAGGGCAAAGGCTAATAGAGTTTTGTCAAGAGAACAGGCTGGTCATCACAAACACTCTTTTCCAACAACACAATTGGCGACTCTATATATGGAAATCACCAGATGGGCAATATTGAAATCAGATTGATTATATTCTCTGCAGCTCTATACAGTCAGCAAAAACAAGACCTGGAGCTGACTCTGATCATCAGCTTCTCATAGCAAAATTCAAGCTTAAACTGAAGAGAGTAGGAAAAACCACTGGGCTACTCAGGTATAATCTAAACCAAATCCCTTATGAATACACAGTGGAAGTAAAGAACAGATTTAAGGAACTCAATTTGGTGGACAGAGTGCCTGAAGAACTTTGGATAGAGGCTCGTAACATTGTGCAGGAGGCAGCAACAAAAACCATCCCAAAGAAAAGGAAACGCAAGAAAGCAAAGTGGCTGTCCAACGAGGCCTTAGAAATAGCAGAGAGGAGAAGGGAAACAAAATGCAAGGGAGATAGGGAAAGCTACAGAAAACTGAATGCAGACTTCCAAAGAATAGCAAGGAGAGACAAGAGGGCCTTCTTAAATGAACAATGCAAAGAAATAGAGGAAAATAACAGAAAAGGAAAAACCAGAGATCTGTTCAGGAAAATTGGACATATTAGAGGAACATTTTGTGCAAAGATGAACATGATAAAGGACAAAAATGGGAGGGACCTAACAGAAGCAGAAGACATCAAGAAGAGGTGGCAAGAATCTCAGAGGAATTATATCAGAAAGATGTGGATATCCCTTACAACCCAGATAGTGTGGTTGCTGACCTTGAGCCAGACATCCTGGTGAGTGAAGTCAAGTGGGCCCTAGAAAGCCTGGCTAACAACAAGGCCAGTGGAGGTGATGACATTCCAGTTGAACTATTTAAAATCTTAAAAGATGATGCTGTTAAGGTGCTACATTCAATATGCCAGCAAGTTTGGAAAAGTCAACAGTGGTTTGAGGATTGGAAAAGGTCAGTCTACATCCCAATCCCAAAGAAAGGCAGTGCCAAAGAATGCTCCAACTACCATACAATTGCACTCATTTCACACGCTAGCAAGGTTATGCTCAAAATCCTCCAAGGTAGGCTTCAGCAGTATGTGGACCGAGAACTCCCAGAAGTACAAGCTGGATTCTGAAGGGGCAGAGGAACTAGAGACCAAATTGCTAACATGCCCTGGATTATGGAGAAAGCCAGAGAGTTCCAGAAAAAATATCTACTTCTGCTTCATTGACTATGCAAAAGCCTTTGACTATGTGGACCACAGCAAACTATGGCAAGTCCTTAAAGAAATGGGAGTGCCTGACCACCTTGTCTATCTCCTGAGAAACCTAAATGTGGGACAGGAAGCAACAGTTAGAACTGGATATGGAACAACTGATTGGTTCAAAATTGGGAAAAGAGTACGACAAGGCTGTATATTGTCCCCCACCTTATTTAACTTACATGCAGAATACATCATGCAAAAGGCTGGACTGGAGGAATCCCAAACCGGAATTAAGATTGCCGGAAGAAATATCAACAACCTCCGATATGCAGATGATACCACTCTGATGGCAGAAAATTAGGAGGAATTAAAGAACCTTGTAATGAGGGTGAAAGAGGAGAGTGCAAAAAATGGCCTGAAACTCAACATCAAAAAAACTAAGATCATGGCCACTGGTCCCATCACCTCCTGGGAAATAGAAGGGGAAGATATGGAGGCAGTGACAGATTTCACTTTCTTGGGCTCCATGATCACTGCAGATGGAGACAGCAGCCACGAAATTAAAAGACACCTGCTTCTTGTGAGGAAAGCGATGACAAACCTTGACAGCATCTTAAAAAGCAGAGACATCACCTTGCCAACAAAAGTCCGAATAGTCAAAGCTATGGTTTTCCCTGTCGTGTTGTATGGAAGTGAGAGCTGGACCATAAAGAAAGCAGACCACCAAAGAATTGATGCCTTCGAATTGTGGTGCTGGAGGAGGCTCTTGAGAGTCCCCTGGACTGCAAGGAGAACAAATCTATCAATTCTAAAGGAAATCAACTCTGAGTGCTCACTGGAAGGACAGATCCTAAAGCTGAAGCTCCAATACTTTGGCCATCTCATGAGAAGACTCCTTGGAAAAGACCTTGGTATTAGGAAAGTGTGACGGCAGGAGGAGAAGGGGACGACAGAGGATGAGATGGCTGGACAGTGTCATCGAAGCAACCAAGATAAATTTGACACAACTACGGGAGGCAGTGGAAGATAGGAGGGCCTGGCGTGCTCTGGTCCATGGGGTCACGAAGAGACGGACACGACTAAACGACTAAACGAATGAACGAATATCTATAGGTGTTTGTATAGGAAAGATTAGAATGTGTTATTTGCATAGTGAAGCATTCTGACCAGTTAGAATGTGTCTGGCATCAGTTAGCAGTCTCTCAGATAGGGCTGATAAGGCTGAGAGGCAAACATATATAGTAGGATACAGTTTATCAGATATGAATACTTTATTACGGCTAAAAACCAAATCAATATAAAATAGATACATATAATTATAGTTTGGTAAAGTCAGTCAGGATAATAAAATTCCATTAACACATGATAAAACAACCCCTTCTTTCCAGTTAATAACATCATGCATCCTTAATATAAGTAAAACCTCAGAATTATATTAAAAACATATCCATCTAAAATCACCTACCCAAACATTTGATTACGAAAAACCATTGCTGCCGCACAGAATTTGGCCACTTGTCTAGTAATATGTGTTAGCTATGTTATAGGATGTGAGAGTTAGTTGATTAGAGTAGCTATGCCTGTCAAGTTTTAAGAATTATAAACAAATATTGCTAAGTTAAGTAAATGTTTATATAACAAATATCAATATGTCTAAGCACTGTAAGTTTTATTCTATTATACATGTGTTTTAAACAGTAGAAGTTATTTAAAGTTTTTAACAAAGACCAAGTGATCATTTTATTTACTTTCAACTGCAAGCACAAACACACACAAAGGGAGAATTTCAAGTTTTACTCTGCAAGTGGTTTTTTATCACAATGGTTGAAATGGTTATATGCAAACTCAGTCAGTTTATATATTATTTTTTATAGCCAAGGTCAACATAATTTCTGTTTTTTAAATAACCACTCTTAAGATAATCATCAACATTTATTCCTTTTACTCTTCTATTCCTCCACATTATCTCCCTATTCCATGCATGTGTATAAATATCTATGTTCTTAGGTAACACTTCATGCACTTGACTATAACCCGGAAAAGCTTATGACACATAGACCTTGCTATCTTTAAGGTGCCACAAGACTCTGCTGTTTTTTCTCCAGCAGACTAACACAGCTATCTCTCTAGAATCCCTCTTTCCACACATGTGTGTAAAAATATGTATTTCTTTTAATGAGCAGAAAAATATATTAGCCACTGAAAAATCTTTTGGAAAAGGCACGTGTGTTTGAAATTATGTACACAGGAATGTGTACCTTTCCATCCTGTTTAAAGAAAATTCACAGTTGAAAGAAAACAGGTTTAGTGCTGGGAAAAAAAATAAGTTGAGCAAATCTCAGAAGCACTGAGGAACTCATGGCTCTTCTTTCTTTGAGAAGCAACAACGCCCATCCTTCATGACCACTGGTCATGTTGGCAAGAGATGACCAGAGTCCACAGACATCTAGAGCAGCACAGACTGTCTACCATGACCATTATGCCTGGCTGGTGGGTTCCTACAGGTATCTGTCTGGTTGCTGTGGAAAACAATGCTGGTCTAACTAGACCATGACCTGATACACCAAGGCAGTTAGTGTGGTTGTATCCAGTGATGGCTTTGCCTTGCTGTTCCTCCTTACGCAGATACACACACATATAAGTTTATTGCGTAGCACACAGGCCGTTGCAAAGTACATCAAATAAAAACAACACAATACAGTACAATTCAATACACTGTAGTATGAGGGAGGGAACTAAAACCAGGTTAAATATCTATCACAGCTAAAAACCTCTAACATCTTAAAAATACCATTGGGAAAACTAAGTGATGGCAGTTGAAAGACAATATCTGATGCCAATAACAAGCATCTATCGGGGAGAGGGGGCCCCAAAGGGTACATGAACCTAAATAACTGCTTGATTAGTAGTAGTGGGGGCTACAAGTTTTATTTTCATTTTCATAAGTATAGATATAAACCTTGCCATTCGAAATGTGATAAATTTATTTCTGTCTGAGAGTAGGATCCCGAGCATTTTCTGGACAGGTCTTCCAGGATGTCTTTCCAAAATAGGCTTCAAAAGCCTTTCACGGTGGGTCACGAATAGGGGACAGTAAAACACAACATGTACTAAGTCCTCAACTGATTTTTGGTCGCAAGAACAAACTCTCTCACAGTATGGAGTTTGAGTGTAACGCCCTTTTAAGCTAGCAAGTGGCAGCATATCAAGACGTGCCTGAGTGAAGGCTTTTCTATAGTCGAAGCTCACTGAATCGGCAAAATAAGAAGGAAGATTTATAGGCGGAGGTGAAATAATCTTATAGAACGGGGCCGTTTTTAGAGTGCTTAGCGAACCTATATCTGTTTGGTAACAGAGATCAAATAATCTCTGCTTTAATAAGCTTTTTGCTGCAGACAGACCAAGGTGCCTTATGTACTCTTCTGAAAATCCAAGTTTGGCTACTAGTTGCAGTACGGAGGATTTCCACGTTCCAGAAGTCATTTCCCCATATGATGATATTAAATATTCTGACTGAGTGGTAAATAGAATTTTTAGCCAATAGTTAACTATTGATTTGTTGACGAGTGTCATTATTGACATTATCGATAATTCTAATCTAACTAGTGCTGAGGGAGTTGAGGGAGGTACTGCCAACAATAGTCGGGCAAATCTATTTTGGGTTACTTCTAGTGGGTATAGGTTTCCAATTCCCCATATTTCAGCACCGTACAGAATCTGGGGGAGTAACTTGGTTTTATAAATTTCTCGAGTGGGAGGGATCAAATGTCCTCCTCTAGTTCTGCAGAATCTAAGTATGCCAAACATGGCTTTTTCGAATTTCTGCTTTGTAAAATCAATCTGAAATGCCCAGGAACCTGACTGATAAAACATCACGCCTAAATATTTAAAGTGGGTTACCTGTTCCAATATTCTCCCATCCATTGTCCATTTGTGTACTTTAGGTCTTCTATTGAAAACCATAATTTTTGTTTTCTCATAGTTAACATTAAGAGAGTTCTCCTTGCAATAATTACTAAATTGTTTTAATAATCTTCTAAGACCTATTTGTGTGTGGGATATTAGCAAGGTATCGTCTGCATAGAGTAAAATTGAAACAGACTTTCCACCTACTCTTACAGGGAAAAATTGCAGTCCAGTTAACCTGGCTACCATATCATTGATGTATAAATTGAAAAGCAATGGAGCTAGTATACAGCCCTGACGGACACCTTTAGATGTTTTAACTATGTTAGATAGTTGACCAGAAATGCCAGCTCTGACCCTTAGGGAAGTATCAGTATGGAGGTCTTTGATTCTTTGTAGCAATCTAGGGTCTATTTTAAGATTTATAAGTTTTCCCCACAAACGACCTCTTGGGATGGAATCGAAAGCAGCTTTGAGGTCAATAAATGCTACATATAATTGCCCTGAAGATGCAGTAGCATATTTGTTAATTAGATGGTTAAGCAAAAAAATATGGTCCAATGTTGACTGCCCCTCCCTAAAACCAATCTGTTCAGGAGCTAAAAGATTATATTCTATCACCCAGTCTTCCAATTTTAAAAGGAGATGTCTTGCATAAAGTTTGCCTATTACATCAAGCAAACTTATAGGTCTGTAATTGGCTGGGTCCTTTCGCTCGCCTTTCTTATAGATGGGCACGACAAGTGAAGATGACCATTCTTTAGGAGTGCAACCCACTGTATCTATATAGGTAAATAAGGTAGCTAGGGTTGGGGCCCACCAGTCCTGAAAAGATTTAAGTATATCTGGGGGAATGAAATTTTCCCCGGGAGCTTTATTGCTCTTGATTGTTGAAATCAATGATTTTATTTCTTTAATTGTGACTGGAGGCCACATTGTTAGATCACTGAGGGATGGTATTAGAGGTATAGGTATTTCAATGGTAGAGGGTGGATCATTGAATAATTTGAAGTAATATTCTTCCCAACATTCAGTGGGTACATAAGAATCCAGATCATGGCGAAACCTCCCCTCTGCTGATGATCTCTTTTTCGCAGATAAACAATTGTTTACATCTCCAAGTCCCCCCCCTTCTCCAAGTAGTTATATACTGCTGTAGTTATTTCTTATTTTTTAAAGCATTCTTTGCTTTCCTGTTATTGCAGCCTTTTTAGTTAACTTAAAAAAAAAACACTTCTGCAGAAGAGTACAACTTGCTGGCTTGTGGTGCAAAAATACAACTAAGTACTGAGCCCAAATATTCCTTGAAACGACAAAATAATTAAAGTAACATTGAAAAACAGGTGAAGCTATTCCTCATGTTACTATTGTAAGATAACTTTGTGCCCTAGCTATTGCAAACACCCAATAACTAATTACATAGAAATTTATTATTTGCATTAAATTTCTTCTGAGTTCTATTTCCAGTGAAAACCTAAAATTCCAAGTTCTGAGAGAAACTATGTGTTGTTGGGGAGGGCACAGGGTGAGAAACTGTGTTGGGTCTTAAGTGTGTGTGGCAGTAACACATACAGTCTCTCACAACAATGTCACCAAAAATTAAAGGTCTATAACCTTTTGATGGAAAAGTTCCTTAGTTTAAGCTCTCGCGACCTTAGGAACTGGATCTTTGATCTTGATGCTAGCCAGGATAGGGCAGCTATTGTTGGGTCCCGTTTTTCTACCTGGTATCCTCAACTTCAGGTGAATCATGCAAAACCAAAATATTTTGAATCATTGACTTTTCCCCAGATTCACAGAGCTTTCACAGAACTTAGATTTGGACAGATGGCCTCAGCATACCTCGAAGGGAGATATAAAGGAATCCCAATCGAGGAACGAAAATGTGTCTTCGGCTGCAACCAAATTGAGGATCTAACTCATTACCTACTGTTCTGTCCTCTCTATAAAAATCCTAGAGAAAGATTTCTGTCACCCACCATTCAGATGTATTTTAACTGTAATACCACTGAAACAGTAGTAGGTTTGCTTGCTGATGCACAGTTGTACATTACATATGCTGTAGCACAATTTGCACTAGCAGCTAAGAAGCTGAGGCTTCGATTTGTCAGGGATCATAATGCCACATAAATGCTGTATCTAGGGGATTGACGTTTTACATTATGACAATATTTTTAGACTGGGTTTTATTGGTTTTATTGGTTTTATGGTTTTAATGGTTTTAAGGTAATTAATGGTTTTAATGGTTTTAAGGTGATTACCTGCTTTATTTGGATTTTATATGCTACAGTAGAAACAATATTGTAAAAGTCTATGGTCAGAAACAATAAAGTTTATATGTATGTATGTAGTCTCTCACATGTGGTCTAAAAGGCACATTCCAGGACAAGCTTTCAAACACCATTGATTGTGTTACATGGATAAATAGAAAGTGATTGTGTTTACTCATTCAATCCAAGTGGCAACCAAACTGTCTAAATGAAAAAGCAGTTGGATTAGTCATACATATCTCAGGGTTATTTAAATCCACTCACTTGATGTACTCCAGGTAAGCAGGGAACTATAGACATTTTATTACATACCTTAGCTATCTAACTCTTTTGTAAAAAGCTCAGGATGTTCCTATTTTATAATCACTACAATCCTACGTGGCAGATTAGATTAGGAGAAAGATTAACCTAATGGTTCTCAGTGAATGACACTTGGTTTTACAGGGGCTAACAACCCTGATTCCAGTCATGCAGATGCCCTTCTCAAGGTGGGATATGGGTGTAACACCATTAAGCCCAACCTGTAAAGTTGTGACTGGCATCATTAACAGCATCGACCATGTACCAGCGTCCTTAAAAAGTGTGTTGGGAATTGCAGCCTTTCTGTGAGTTACCTACAACACTCTGGAAGGGGTTAGGGATATAATTTAAATGCCTTGGGCTGCTGATGATCAGAGGGTGTGTAACTGGTTAGTGGTGGGTGTTCATAATAAGGTAGGGATAAATTTTATTTTCCAGGTGGGTCCACAGGAAAACTCCGTGAAGAAAACAGGGTAATGTTGGATGATGGAACTCACAGATGCTCTTGGCTTCTTCTCCATAAGTGGGAAATTCAGTTTGTAACTGGTTGATAGGGGTCTATCCATAGACAAAAAGGATGAAAGAGCACCTGTGAAATTCAGGTTCTGCTATTATTTTACAAACAGGACTGTACAGCTGTAACATTAATGGCTGGAAAGGACTTGCTTGCCAAGAAGCATGACTTCTCCTTGTGGATGATGTCAGTGTCCCCAAAGGTTTTGTCTGGCGCTTCTAGGACCTTAGCTGCTGGCCTTTTTTTTTACTAATTCTGCCAAGGATATAAGTAAAAATATAAAATAGATCTACTAAACATTATAAATTAATTTTTCTGAAAGACTGAATTGCATGCCTTATGACCAGTGCTTTAAATTGTGCAGATAACTATGGAGCTTGTTCTTTTTCCATAGTTTTGGATCTGTATCTATCAAACTGGAGAAAAATTTGTGAATGAACCATGTATAACCATTTAATAGTGAGAGACGTTTTCCCAGGATGAAAATGGCCATACTAGGTGCACTAAGGACATTTTGTTCCATTAGTATCTTCACATATGTGCAATTGGCCTCAGGTCACTATAACACAAGTAAAACTCAACTACAAAGCATAGTTAGAAGCATAGTTATTTAAAGTGGCATGCACCCATCCAGGCATACATCTGTATCCATGTATTTGTCATACAAATTGGGACTGACTCAACCCAAGTTGATTCAGAGGTGGCTTAAACCGACTTGGTTTTGGGTTTCTGCATAGATTTGTATGTTTCTGGATAGGAAAAAAACAACAGTGGAAAATAAAGGACCATAACCTGGAATGGGGAGGTGCTATGCAATGCCATCCATTTAGTGTTTCAGTGTATAGGTAAAGCTCCTACAAGCAAGCTTCCTCCCTCCCTCCGTCATTTCTTCCCCCACCCCTGGGAACCAATACTCAGGAAATGTGCTAGAAACCCCTTCTCTCAGAATTGTAGTAAAGAGGTTTAGCTGAGGGGAGGGAAAAACAGGGGGCCCCATGGGACGCTGTGCACTAGGGGTCCTGAGGCTCACCTTGAGGGTGGCCTCTGGCACGGAGGACCGAGAGGGTGCTGTGCTGGAAGACAGCACCCTTTTGGCACAGGAACTTGCTGGGAATAGGTCTGGACCAACCAGGTAAGATTGACGCTGGTTCCAGACCTGTTTTGCACGATGGCAGACCCCCTTGTAATAGGGGAACTTAAAGCGTTAATAAGTTAATAAAGTTGTTGCCCTAGTTTAACCCATACATATCGTATCTTGTCTAATTATTCCGGGCTGGGCAGGCAAATAATATGTGAATTTTAAGACAACTTTTTGGGGAAAAAAATTATGCAATTGACAAGTTATATGCTCTTTTTTATAATTCTTTTTAGGGCTAGATATATAGGTGCCAGAATTCTTGGCCCAACTCTTGTTCAAATAAGTTCTTCAAATGGATACACCTCATCTCTGCTGATTTATTGTGTCATTGGAAAAAGAATTTTAAAAAGTAAAAATCATTGTATGTTAAATATTTTATATGATAACCACCCAATAAGTAAGCAGTGTTACTTGTTTCTCTTTTGAAAAAGGAGCCATCCACAGGGGGTTTACAGTTGCTTCACTTCAGCCAGGATTTGTGGCCAAAATCAATATATTAACTGACTTACATGTAAATCAATTTCATAGCTTGCTTTTTTAAACTCTTGTGGAATGTGGAAGGTCCCTATTTGGCAGAAAGAGAGGTCTGGGCAAGCAAATAAGTCATGAATTACCTTTTATAACAGCATTATTCAAGCACGAATAAAAAGAAAATGATTCTTTTCTTTATAAAAGGATGAGGGAGCAGAAGTTCACAGATGCGTCTGGATGTGTATATATAGCCCATTATCACTATTTCTCTGAAAAGTGATTGTGGAATCTAGTGTATTATTCATGGTTTGGTATATTCTTTTTTTACTGAAATATCATAGTTATAATTCTGTACCCAGACAATCAAAATTCTATGCCTGGACACACTAAATTCTGGAGCCTATCTAAATAATTAAGATTTTGAGATACACTAATTTATTATAAAATCACTGCTAGAATAGATGTTTCATAAAGGTGTTCATGGAAGAAATTTACAGTCTGGATCCACTTCAACTGGGCTTTAGTTCATAACATCGTATTGAAACAGCATGGGTTGCCTTGTAAGACATTCTCGGGGAATGTTTATCTGCTGGTCTTAATGGATCTTTCTGTGGCCTTTGGCACCTCAATCACAGTATCTTTTTGGGATGGCTAGTGAGTTTAGATATTGTGGGCTCTGTACTTTGGTAGCTCTAGTCCTTTCTTGATGGCTGATCTGAGATGGTACAATTTGGGGATGCAGTGTCCATCCCTTGGTACCTCTGCAATGGGGTCTCATAGAGGCTGACCATCTCCCCAATACTCTTTAACATCTACATGAAGCTGCTGGGAGACGTTATACAGAGATTTGGAATTTACTGCCACTAGTATGCAGCTCTTATCTCTCCTTTTCTTCATCTGCAGGTAATGCTGTGCAGGTCCTTGCGTACTGCCGATCTTCAATACTGGATGAAGGCCAGTAAACTAAAATACTCTAATATGGATATCCTACAGTTAGGATGATCATCGGACTGGTTAGAGTTTAATTTACCTGTCCTCAATGAAGGATCAGTTCCACATCTTGGGAGTACTCTGCATTTCCTATGGAGGGTCAAATATCTTTTTTGGTGAACTATCTATCAGCTTGATTGCCCAGTTTTGCCCTTGCCTGGATAAGAAAGGCCTAGCAACAGAGGTTTATACATTGGTAACCTCAAACATAGACTACTGCAATGCTCTCTACATAGTGCTGCCATCGAAAACAGTACTGAAACTATGGCAGGTCCATAATGTGTTGGCCAGATTATTACTGAAACCAGTGAAATAAAGTTTTTGTGATAAGCATCCAGAACAAATAGGAACACATCCCTAAGAGCCCTGCAGACCTTTATAGACTTCTAAGAAAAATCAGAACCCAGTGTTCATCACAGCTGACACTTATCCCTAAAAGGATTAATTCCAGTGTGAAATCATATAACCATTTCCAATCATATCAAAATGCATTTCAGTATCAAAATATGTATTTTCATAGTTTTGAAATAATTCCAGGCAACATGAGCTTGTTTATTTCTACAAGCTTTATTTCTCTACATTTTTTCTATGTTCCAGAAGCATAAAAATATTCAAGATGGTTGAAAATATGTAACTTTTGGAGAAGTTGTAGGCACACTACTTCAGTTGGAGATAAATCAGTCTTACACCTATGAAAAACTATAGGCATAAATGCTTAAAAAGTAATTCATTATTGTAACTGATTGGAAGTATGACTTTCATAAAAAAACTTGTAACTATGAAAAGTTGCACATTAGAAATAATCCAAAATAGGAATAAAATCTTCAGGCAAATACTGAAATCAGAAAAAAGTGTTTCAGATATAGGTTTTTGGCTATGAAACCTACAGACAAGAACCTATATTTCAAGAAGCAGGGAGTATTGTATTTTTCCATGTATAAGAAAATACTTTTATCTAAAATATTTAGATTAAAAATTGAGCGTCATCTTATACACGGATGTAAGGAGGAGGGAGGGATCAAAGTGCTTTGATCCCTGCTTTCCCCCTCCACTTTCTTTCCTCCTCCACTTTCTTATGAGGAAAGTGCAAGAAAGTGGAGGAGAAAGAAAGTGGAGGGGGGAAAGCAGGAATCATCAAAGTGCTTTGATGATTCCTGCTTTCCCCCTCCACTTTCTTCACAAAAAGTGGAGGGGGAAAGCAGGAATCAAAGTGCTTTGATTATTCTTGCTTTCCCCCTCCACTTTCTTGCTAGGAAAGTGCTTTCCACCTTCGCTTTCTTTGCAAAAACTGGAGGGTGAAAGCAGAAATCAATGTGCTTTGATCCCTGCCTTCTCCCTCCACTTTCTTGCGAAGAAAAATTTTTTGGTTGTTGTGGGTTTTTCGGGCTTCTTGGCCGTGTTCTGTAGGTGCTTCTTCCTAAAGTGTCGCCAGTCTCTGTGGCCGGCATCTTCAGTTTGCTGTCCTCTGAAGATGCCGGCCACAGAGACTGGCGACACGTTAGGAAGAACCACCTTCAGAACATGGCCAAGAAGCCCGAAAAACCCACAACAACCATTAGATCCTGGCCGTGAAAGCCTTCGCGAATACAAAAAAATTTTGGGTTGGAAAAGTGGGGGTGTGTGTCTTATACACGAGGGTGTCTTATACACAGAAAAATACAACATATTTCTTAAATTAACAAAGTTCTTAAAAGTAAAAGTTTGTGAAAGTTAAAAATACATTTCTTAGTCTTTAAGCATTTTACTGGACACACAGAGAGAATAATTAACAATGTTCTTACTCAGCCAAGGAAAATCCACAATATCTTTGCTACTCCTGCCTCCATCTTGGCATCTCGTGCCTGGTATCTGCTTTGTCTGCATCTGGTATGTGTGGCATGTGTGCCTCTCTATATTTATCTCAGTTGTTTACAGTTCCTTTCAACCATAAACAACTGGATTTTGCCAGTTTCGTAAATTACAATTCTCTATGAATAGTCAATTAAGTTTAAATGGGATTTTCTGTTGCTTCTGTGAAGGTAGCAAATCTGTAAAGAATCAAACCCTTTGTTTATAGTTTGACACATTCCCTTGAACCTGCTATAACAACAAATTGGTTCCATAGTATTTTACTTCATGAGCAAAATGTCAAGAGTGTAAAGTGTTGTTGAACGGATTTGTCCAGGTACCAATTTGCACTTCAGTTCCACGGTCTAGGAGTTTTTTTTGCTCAATGTTCTGTATTTCCTTATCATTTGTTTGCATATTCAACTGTCAGATAGCTGAGGAAGAAATACATTTCTGAGGCAATATTATTCTACATTGTTTTCAGACCTGGAAAGAGAGCAATGTGATTGATGTGCAGTAACTTTTCATACACTGCTGCTCATGCCTCTTTTTTAAAACCACAATGTACATTTTCATGGCTGCTTATTTTTAAACACCCTCCTTAATTATTTTAGCACTCTACACATATAACATTTTAAACCTGAACATGTCCACCCACATGCAACATTCCTTTCCTTGCTGTGACAGTCAGTGCGATCCTCCAATGAGGACAACATTCCCTCCGAAGATATTTTGGGAGGGAATCCTGGATGGTCTCAATAGGCCACACGTGAATGACTGTCTTAAGGCTGAACAATAAAAATCGTCACACTTCAACTTTTAGATCTGATCTTTGGAGCTTGCTCTACAGTAAAACAGTGCAGATTTTGTGAACATTAATGAGGCATGACGCACAAACACTCCACAACTGCCATAGGATATTTAAAGAAAATGCTCAAATGATATATGATATTGTGTGTTGGACATGATTCTATATAGTTGTTTAGGAAATATTCATCAGAACCAGCCTTCTTCCATAAGCTTCTAGAATTTACTGCCAAGAATTCTGGAGAAATGTTGTGCATTTATTATACACGTGTCACAGACAAGTGGAATTAACCTAATAGCACAACTCCAGTTTCTTCTGTGTGGGGGGCAAAGGACTGTACTTCTGTTACAGATTTATGTCACACAGATCTTGCAGAGGAAAACATCTGGAAGAAATGTTGTCAGAGCTTCTTCTCTCAGTTCTTCCACATGGGTTGAACCTGAGGTATGCCTTCTCTCCACTTTCCAGGTAAAAAGGGAAAAAAACCACCTCTCCATTCAATGGGTAGGACATTAATTTCAACCCCTACTGTTAAAAAAGAGACTGAGAGAGACTGGAGACTTTATAAACCTCTTTAAAACCTTCTTTTTCCAGCCAGGACAAAAAATGGATTCATAGAAGTTTATTACAAAAAAATGAAAAAAAAACTTCAAGAGCATGTTCTGAGTATAACAGGGAAGGAAGGCTCTCTCTGGGCATCAGCTTAATAACAGACAAACACAGCTGAACTCTCAGAAACTGTCTGCCAAAGAAAAATAGAAAAACAAACACAATCTGCTTACCCATCTACAGGAGCTCATTCACTAAAGATACTACCATACATTTTCTCCTGGCTCAACTTGGTTTACCACTATGATTAGAGGAGGCATAAATGATGACCATTTGATTTTCTGTCGAAAGTCAGAAAAAGAGAGAATAAAGGTACTGCTATGCTAAAAGTACCCCTGACTAGTCAATCTCTTTTAGTCTGATTTAGACTAATCCCCTCTTGGTCATCAGCAACATGATCTAGCTGTTGTTGGTATCTGCTAAGAAATGGCTTCCAATTTCAAGCGATCTTACATATTAATGGTGTCCTACCATTGACAGCCCACTTCACTTCTTGTGAAGGAAAAGCCAAGTCTCTCTTTATTTAATCAACCCATTTCATGTTTGGTCTTCCTCATTTACTGTGACCTTCAACTTTTCCTGGCCTTCTTGTATTTTCCAGAGGTCTTCTTTTCTTATGATATATCCAGAGTACAACAGTCTCAATCTAGTTATTTTAGTGTCTAGTAAGAATTCATTAGCTGCCTCATAATTTCAGTCTCTTTATGGCAGTGTCTTAGCGTGTAAGTGAAGTTACAGATAACTTGTAAGTCTGTGGTGCAGAATAGTCTGTCTGAGTTGGCTAGCTGGCCATTATGATAGATAAAATAAATGGTGAGGGACTGGATAGTATTGTCCTGCTAGTCAGCATTTGGACCTCATCAATGAAATTTTTCATATGATCCTAAACACAAAGTAGCTGAAAGAGAAATAGAAACATAGCCAAAGAAAACAGCGACAGAAATGACAAACAACAAAGAAACATAACAGCCTTCTTTGTTTTACAGTATCATTTGCCAATTCCAATGTTGTGCTTCTTCTGGATCCCAGCACTTCTTCCAGACTCAGTAGCCTCCCCTTTCTCTTGCTGCCCCCTAGGTACATTCCAAAAATTCACTCCAGAGGGTGAGGAAATTCTCTGGAACATACGTGGATGACCACAGAAGACTGCTATATATGGAAAAACCATCCTAGTTCCGTTCACACTGGATATTGAACCACACTGCTAGATCTTTGCTGTTATCATGAAGTACATGCTGTAAATCTGCTACTCTAGGAAGCCTGAGTTCTGCCATTTTGAAGACATTTCCTTGCGTTGCAGTGGTAGTGGGAGATGCCACTTACCTGCAGGACAAGAGAATGTGTGAAGAGATGAAGAATGGGTCAGTACCAAAGGTAAGGAAGGCCTAAGAAATTCTGGTCAGATACAGCACATATAACAGAGAATAGCAGAGTAGTTTATTCCATGTTCCCAGACTAATCTCAATGGCTGCCCTTTCTCTGCCTCAACTGGTCCTTAGCCTGTACTGCTCTGAGCTACTGGATACATAGCATCAGGTTAGAGAATATAGCTGTGAATGTTCAGAAGTGCAAAGAGGCAGCCTTACCATTGAGCCAAAGTATTGGATAGGATAGCCGAATGGAAAGCCTGCTTCCCCACACATCTAACTAACCAGAATCAAATGGAGGGACCCCAGAAAGGTGAAAAAAGATTTTGCTTGCATTTGTGTAGTAGGAAAAAACAGACATTAGTGAACTCAGACTTAGACAAAAAAGACTGCTAATAGACAACTTGCTCCAGTATGAGCATTAATGCCTAGAGATGAAAACAATACGATTTTGAGATTTCAGTCTTGAATTAATATGTGTCTACAATGACCAGCTGGTACAAGATAGAAAGAAACAGTCTGTCTCGTATTAAAATAAAATTTTTCCATTTTTGGGACTGACATCATCCTTCTGCCCCAACATTTCCTCAAATTACCATTTGTTTCCACAACTAAATTATGCTAATGCTCAGACACACAAAGGTATCAGAGGTAACTCAATTTGTCTCACAGAATCCCATTAAGCAAAGACTGAACTCCCCATAGGCTTGATCATCTGGAAAAGTGGGAACATCCCATAGCTGAGGAGTGGGAAAAAACATTTTGACAAGCAGTCAGATGTCCAAGTGTCTCCTCTTGAGTTAATTGGTGTGATGCAATGATGTCTGAAGCCAGGAGAACTGTCTATACCAGAGGAAAAAAAGAAGAAGGAAAACGTCATCCACTTGCTATGTAATGATTAAACCAGAGCTACAATGTAAACTGCTGGATGTGTGTAATCAGGCAATCCTTTGCTGCTTCTCACCAGGAAAGCTTGAACAGAGTGGATGTTTTCAGCAGGGTGCACTGGAAAGAAACAAGATCCTTTAGGCATTAATTCACAAATCAGACAATGCAGGTTGGCAAACTTGCAGTTTCTGCTCCTGCCAGATGACCCTTCTGCTCTAAGTAAAGATTGATGTGAGAAGGTGGCTGGAGAACATTTTGGTTTGCCAATAAAGGAGTTTTGATCTGGTGAGCTTTAGCCTTAAGTGCAAGAGGCTTCAGTGGATAAACAATGTTTTCTGATTGGATTCTACATGTGCAAAATGCATCAGGATGTCTATATCCAGTACGTGGAGGAATATTGTACCCAGAGTACCTCTGCTCATGACTGCTGCAGCATTCTTCCATTTTCCAAAATTTTTGAAATTCTTGATATCTGAGACAGAAAAAAAGTTGAGAGTTAAAAAATGAACAGATTTGTTTATCCAGATACTAGGCTTTGAATGCTAAGGCCTTAAAATAACTGCTGGATAGCTCAGTGGTATAGGTATCTGGCTGGGAGTTCCTGCTATGCCTCCTTGACAGGGGCTGAACTCGATGATCTGTAGGGTCCCTTGCAGCTCAAGGATTATTATTAAAGGTGGCTTTGACTCCCAACATATAGTTGCTGAATCAGGATTGCCACCACCTTTTCTTCTAAGAAAATACCTTTAATAGCTGTGTGGGAGGCAGGTGCTATGTTGTCCTTTTCAGGCTGGAAATAGCTGGAAATAGTTGAAGATGAATGAATATTTCCTTTCTGTACGTTTTTAATAAGGATTGGTCAGAACTGGCAAATTTCTTTGTCTTTGAGATAGAATGAACTAGAGTCCGAAAATCTAATAGTGGAAAAGAATGAAACTCACATATCCCACCTCCCATTTATCTATTTGAAGTTGTTCCCACTTTCCTTGAATTGAACAAAATCTTCACCTTTCTTCCCTTCCTTCTGTGTATCTGTGCATACATACCTCCCTTCCTCGCTCTGTAAGTTTTTCTATGGGTATTGGTTTATATTTTTGCCTCTGGATCTGTCTGTCACTCCAGTTTTGCCCACCTGTGTGATTGATTGATTGATTGATTGATTGATCGATCGATTGATTGATCAATTTATTTATTTCAGTTCACTCAATTAGTATGGTCAAGGACCAGCTCATGATAGACAATTTACAAGTGTCACAGTAGATTAAAATATTTGAATTATTTGATAGACAATATGAACAGAAGATAAATTATATAAATTATTTAAAATTACCTTAAAATTAAAATAGATATTATTAAACATTTAAAATATTGCATAGAATAAATTTACAACTCTTACAAATAGTTGCAAACAAAAATATAGCACAAAGAACTACAGATGACACATTGATACCTCTAAAAAGTTTCTTAGCAATCTCAACATCAGAGCTGCCCAGAAACCTCCTAAGCAAAGGAGAAATAAACTTAGCACATATTTCTTGATAAAACTGGCAAGAAAGCATAACATAAGATTTTTTTAAAAAACAAGTTTACAGACAATTTTAAAACATTTTAAAATATGTAAGTTTAAAACCAGCATTCCTGAGACAAATCACAACAGATGCCAATCATCACAGCCAAAATGCATGTAAAATATTTATCTTATATGTTAAAATGAGCAGAAAAATATGACTTTTGGGAGAAATAGTCTACAAAATTGCATATTTTAGGGTAATATTAGCATGAAATGTATATTGTATACAAAAATCATTTAAAATAAGGTCCCCCCCACCCCACAAATGCAGATTGGTGTGGTAATAGGACACAGGAAACTGGATGAGAAATACAGTGGACCCTCTACTTACGGAATTAATCCGTATTGGAACAGTGGCTGCAAGTCGAAAAGTCTGTAGGTCGAATCTCCATTGACCTACAATGCATTGAAAACGATTAATCCCATAACCAGCGGTTTTTATTCTATTTTTGTTCCATTTTGGTTTTTTTCTGGTCTGTAAGTTGATTCTCCGGCTGCAAGTCGAATCTAAATTTTGTGGCCAGAGAAGTCTGTAACTCGAAAAGTCTGTAAGTTGAGTCGTCTGTAAGTCGAGGGTCCACTGTAGATCAATCTGTCCATCCGTATGTTTGTCCTAAGTCATAAATGCTACTTTCCTGGCACAATCACTTTGATTCCCTGGGTGTAATCGTTCAACACCACTGACATGTATGCAAACTTTGTCCCTGTGGCTTAGATGGGACATTCATCACAATAGCAGATTGTGCCGGTGCAGCTTTGCACCGGGGATCCAACCATGTTGGCTGGCATTCTAGTACTGGAATCAGTACATTCCTTCAGTGTGTCACTCTGGAACTATAGCTGTAGTGAGACAGGCATCCCTGGAGTTTCATCCCAATAGATTTCCCAGCATTGCACTTCCACGGTGCACCATCCATTAGGCCAACAAAAGCAAACATAAATCAAAGGTGGATTCAGGCCCATAGCTACAAGCACTTTGATAGCAATAAGACTCCTGGTAAAAGAATCTTCACAGTCATATAAACAAATGTTCTCTCAAAATTCTGGAAAGGAACATCCAGAAGCTAAAGCCATATGTGTCTCGGAGGGTTATGTAGGAATTACACGTCCTCTGACTTTTATCTTCGAAGAAGACTTTATGTAGACTTAGAGGATATGAATTAGACTCATTTAGCCACACAGGCTAATTGCTAATGACAACTTTGTTTCTCCCCATGACAGGAAGCGGCTGGATCACAAGGGTGTATTTGAGTAAGCAGTGAGAGAGAATGTGTTTTGAAAGAGGGCCTGTTACTGTAATTAATGAATAGATCTGTTTTCCACATATTTGTATTATGTGGCCAGAGTCCAACAACCCACAGTGAATTTAATTCCATTTGAACCTATGTATTTGAACATGCTGACCTTTATATACTGAATTGTGTCCCATAGGTATGAGAACCCACATCCGTAACTGGTGCTTTTTCTTAATCTAGCTCAAATGTAGCAGTTCCAGTCATAAAAGAGAGACCAAAGATTTTGGTTTTTTTTTTTTTTTAAAAAAAATGCATTATCACAGTTTAGAACCTGACCAAAATGCTTCACCTTGAATGGTTTATGGTCTTCTTCAGAGGCTATACAAAAAACAACAACAAAGAATCTGTCTACATGGACATTTGTGTTGCTGTTTGGTTTGTTAATGGGTTGGGTTGGTCTGCTCTTTTTTCTGGTGTCCTAACATGGACATTGCCAGAGTGTACCAATTTGTCGCAACCTGCACTGTTTTGAACCATTATCAAGGGGTTCTACTATTCTGGTGCAGGTTGGAAGGCTTCAGTTTAGTCCATTCCCAGTGAGTGTGGTTGCTTTCAACAGATTAAACTCAAGCCTTGCGGCTCCTTTCAGTGTCAGTTTCCCTAATTGTTGGCACAGAGTCAGAGAAAGTTATCTTATTTTTTACTGCATCTGCCAGCTAGATCATTGCTGATGCCATGAATCACTTTGATTAAATTAAACAAAAAATTGTTTTGCTTGTCTGTGTCTTGCCAATCAAAACTGCAGCTATGGGCAGTTTCCCGATCAGCAATACAAAGAGAGGCAAAGAAAGATATTTTTTAAAAATTTAATCAAAGTGATTCATTGCCTCAGCAACGATTTAGCAGACACAAAAAATTATTTCCCTTCCTCTGACCCACTGTAGATGATCAGGGGAAATGTTTAATTGACAGGAGAACGAGCTGAAGATTGATATACCATTTGGACAGGAAGAGTGTGCCAAATGGCAAATCACTTGTCCCCTTGACTTCAACCAACCTTTTGTAGCCGGATCCAGCCTGCACCAAAATGGCCAGGCTGGACAGGCCCAAAGATGGAGAAGACATGAAATGGACACTATGATAATCACGTTCAAATTTTGTATCTTCATTTTACCCTTTTGACATTACATTACACATAACCATTTAAAACTTTAATATACATTGTTGACAATGAAAATATTCATAAAACATATTATTAATTAGATTTAATTAATCAAAGTAGCCATTATATTTTATATATACTGATAATATGTGGGGGAATAACTTTTGGGGTCTTCTTCACAGCTCCATTAGACTATGACATAATGGGGAAAGGTCCTGCATTTATGGATGTTACTTTGCTATTGCTGTTGTTCAGGGTCACTGTGATTAATCCACAAACTGTTGACATGCACGGCCTAGGAAGTGTACACAAGAAATGACACTGCTAAAGAAGGGGGAGAAACTCTTTCATTTAGACATTGGGGAACCATTGTACTCAGTCTGAGTATCCAGTCAATTTCCCCTTTTTAAGCAAGCCTTATCACTGCTTGTGTGGACAACATCTGTAGCCAAAACTGTAGATCTCATTGTGAGACGCTAGGCAAGAGGGTAGACTCTCTCACTGGAGTGTCGTCCTCCCTCAGAAAGGAACAAGAGGCACAGACAGACCCACCTACACCACCCATTGAGACTATACAGTGGGGAGTTGATACCTGGGAATTAAAGCGGGAACTGTCAAAGATGACATTAGCCACTCAGACGGGGAGTGAGATGGTGGGAAGAGAAGAAAGAGGGAGGTCCCTCATGGAGGCGGGAATGGGAGATATAAAATATAATATAATACTGAGAGCCTGGGAAATGATATGGGTAGAGGACCCATGGACAGGAAAATGGGAGAAGTTGAGGGTCCCTAGGGAAGAAGCTGATTACAGATGGAGAAGGGGGCTGCCACTGCGTCCTTCCTACTGGGGTGAGTCAGAAGCCAGAGAGTGCCGCAGGCGGCTCAGGGAAGAGAAGGAGGGGGTAGAAAGGGAGGAAAAGGAGCATGGGTTATGGCGTCTGGAGGAAGCCCAGAGGAGGGGATACCTGATGGACCGTGGGCCCCTCTTCGAGGAGAGGAAGACCCTTATGAGTCGGAGGAGCGTGATGAAGAGACCACCCCTTTATTAAACCCTGAGCCAGGAGCTGCTGAGATGGAAAGCATTAACCCGTTTGCAAAGGGACCTTGGAATGATTCAAACTGTAACCCCTTTAATAAAGATGTTTGGATGCCCTCGTGGGACCCATTGGTGACAAGAGACAATGCAGAAGTTGAGTTTGAGCATACGGACTTGCCGTTACATGTTCCAATAAAACATAGTTATGATTTTCCAAAGCGAGTGTCCCCAGTGTCTCTGTTGAAACCAGAGGAGGTAAAATTTGAACCCTCACAACTATACAGAATTGTTGTTTCCCATTAAGTGGATTCCTGATCTTTTATTTCTGATATTTGCTGAAATGCTTCTTTATGTACTTTAAGGATGTTTTTCCTATATATAATTTGTTGCGAGGACATCTGATACCATATATTGCACAATTGGTGCCACAGGTGGTACATTTTCTTAGCTTGTATCACTTGCCACTATAGTGATGTACAAACTATAGTATGTATAGGGGACAACCTGAGCGGACAGCTTCCTGAGGGGAAGGGATGTTGAGAATGACCCAACAGGCACAATAGGGAGCAACCTATCATATACAGTATTTATATGTTCTCCCTCATGTCACACCACTTTCCCCCTGAGGGTTGAGGAATCTTATCTCACCTTGATCTTTTTCTATAACAGAGGGAGCTAGCTCACCCCATCCTTGGCTATCTGCCTGATTAGGATAGCTTGGATGCTGCTTGGCATCCTCCACTCCAGTCATTGTCAATGCATGCACACAACGTGACAGCTAAAACCCAGAAAAGGAGCCATCCTGCAACTCACTCATATGGCTGCTTGGAAAGCAGCCATATGAGTGATTTATTTATTTCCCTGCATAAATCTCTCTCTCTCTCTCTCTCTCTCTCTCTCTGTTTTGCAGTGTGCTATTGGTGAGCCCAACAGAACAAGGAGGGACCACAGTAGAAGCATAGAGGGGGCAGTACGAAAGCCGCAGCAGCTGCTGCCACCTTTGTACTTCATAAACCATGCAAAACGAAGGTGGAGATGCTGGTTTCTGGATGGTAGCTTCTCCCTTCCTTTCCCATGGGTTTCTGTCTTTCTCCCCACCCCCATAGTTGCAACCAGGTCATGTGAATGTGTGTGCTCAGGAAGGTGTGAGTGAGTGAGAGAGAGAGAGAGAGCCTCAAGGAGGAACCCTGCATTTCTGAATTTATAACAGCACTATTCTACTTATGTCAACCAGATTTCAGTCAATGTCTTGTGCAGGTCAGAACCAGGAAAGTGGGCAGTATTTGCTTTCTGGAAAAACAATACTATCCCTTTTACATATAATTTTGCCAGTGCATATTTTTTTAAACATAGCAGTCTAGATTGGACCGATTCTACTTTTTTTTAAAAAAAACTATAATATGTACTTACTATGCCATTTGTAGCTGAATTCCATTTGCTATCATGTCCCATTTATTGGGACTGTCAATATAACACCACTCAGGCACCAGATAAAACCTAACAGTGCAGACATCAGTACAGTGCTTACCTGGAAAAACAGGTGGGTATTTCACAGCCCATTTCTATCTAAAAGATCAACCCAGAGCAGATAATCTTATAATCTCTTGCAAGGCAAGATGCTTTGGCTTCTATTTACAATTTCTAGGGCATCACATTAATTTGTCAATAGGACTCTTGTAACAAAAACACAGAAGAATGAGGTATTCCTTTTGCTCCTTTTTAAAAAAATGTAAATACTTGCAGAATTCACTAGGAAATAATTCACTAGGAAAAAAAATTAACTTTCTCAGTTTCCACTGGCTTCTCTGCTGTGATTCTCTGTTCAACATTTCTGGAATGATGTATAAATGATAGTGTTTGTCCTCGAGCCCCATTCCGAAGGAACCAACCGCCTGTGAGCTTGAAATGATATCCAGGATGTGTCATCTGTGACACCTGCTGAAAGCCCAGACTTGGGAATATTAGGTGACAACAACATTTGTACATTGTTGTACAGGAATGTGCCCTTGAGAGTTACAGGGTGGTAATAAAAGTCTGCTGGAGAACAGTTTCAGAATTATTTACTGCAGAGTTTTGACGTAGGTAGATATGATTCTTTTCTCCAGGTCTATCTAGATGCATTTGACATGTGCTTGGAACCAACTTAAGTGCCCAGCTGGGAATCCTGTCTTATGTCACAAAAAATTCTTGTGGGCATTTAAATCAGCATTCTCTCTGCATATGTATGTGTGAAAGCAGTAGGAGGGATAGTATGACTAAAGACTCAGCCATGTTAATATGTCTTTTTTTTAAATGATCAAAACTGTTGGACACTAGAATTTCAACTGACCCTGCTTTTCCATCTTTATAACTTATATTTCTTTGAAAAAAACTCAAGTAAGGAATAATTTGTATTCCTTCTCTTATTATAGCTGTCTGTTTAGCTCAGTGAATTTTGCACTTGGCTGCAGAGACAGAGGCTGGGAGTTCAGTTCCCTAATGTGCATCCCGGAAGAGCCAGCCTATGTGGCCTTGAGCGAGCTGCACAGTTGCAGGATGCCCTCAGAAGACAGAAATGGCAAACCACTTCTGAGTACTCTCTACCTAGAAAACCTGAAAATGGTTGCTGTTAAGTCCGAACTGACTTGATGGCATACTGTAACAACAATAATCTTTTAAAAATCTTAAAATCAAAATTAAATGGTGGAATCAAAATCAAGGCCATAAACACATGGGCAGTTCCAGTAATTAGATACCCATCTGAAATAATAGATTGGACTCAAAGTGAACTAGAAGAATTGGATCAAAAAAAAAACACACATGGAAACTAATGAACATGCATCACGCACTACATCCAAAAAGTGATGTGGACAGATGATATTTACCATGAAACATCGGAGGCCATGGATTAGTGCAAATACACAGCAGGTAGTAGAGGAAGAAAAAAGAAGCCTCAATGATTATATCAGTACAAGCAGAGAAAAATTACTGAAAGCAGTGAAAATGCAGAATATTTTGAAAACAGAATATAAGAAACAACAATTCGAAAAGAAATTAAACAGCTGGAGAAATAAACCACTACATGGACAACACTTGAGAAAAATTGATGGGAAGCATGATAGTAATTGAACATGGGCATGGCTAAAACTGGGGACCCTGAAGAAAGAAACCGAAGGCTTGATCTTTGCTGCACAAGAACTTGCACTCCAAACCCATGTGATGAAAGCTAAGATGCAAGGAATCGGTGCTAACAGCAAATGTCAACTCTGCCAAGAAAAAGATGAAACTGTGTCACACCTCATTTGTGAATGTCCAAACTCCATCAACACTGCAACAATCCTGAATGTCTAAGGTCTACAGTACTAATGTACAGTGGTGCCCCACATAATGAGCGATTCGTTTAATGACGAATCCGCATAGTGATTTTTTTTTTGCGATCACAAAAGCAATCGCATTGCAATGTTTTTAATGGCAAAAAATCGCTTTGCGATGATCGGTAAGCGTTTCACTTACCGATTTTCGCATAGCAATGTTTTAAAAACAGCTGATCGGCGGTTCCAAAATGGCCGCCAGAAAAAATGGCCACCCGCAGTGTTTTCGTGCCCTTTCCTCGCTTACCAGGCAGCGAAAATGGCGGCCATATGGAGGATTTTCGCATAACGGTTAGTTTTAAGCCCATGGGAACGCATTGAGGGGGTTTCAATGCATTCCTATGGGCTTTTTTTGTTTCGGATAGCGACAATTCCGGATAGCGACGATTTTTCCGGAACGGATTATCATTGCTATGCGGGGCACCACTGTACTTAAATTCAAGGGGAGAAATTAAACCAATTTTCTGCATCCCAACCTTCCTCTGTGTTATTCAGAAAAATGAATTATAGTCTCACAGCAACAAGCATTAGTAAACTAGCTTACTAAAAGCCCACCCCTTCCCATTGAGCATTAAAACCATCCTGGGACTGAGGCTGGGGTTCATATACCTATACCAAAGAAGGAAGAAACTGTCACAAATGCAGTGTTTGTGGCAAGGTTTGAACAGATATATTGCAGCACCATTAAGAGAGAGGTTGGCGTTTGTGTGGCTACTGTAAGAAAAGTAGTTGAAATCCTAGGAAAGGAATTCAAGAGCCACATTGAAAAGCACAAGAGGTCTACTGAACAAAGAGGTGCTGCAAGCTCTGCATCTTGCTTTGCACAAGGGGGAGACCCCCCCCCCATCCTGCCTCCTCATTAGAGTGGTTGGCTGTGCAGGGAGGCAGGGAAACACCAGCCAGGCTCCTTCCCAGATTGGCACAATGGCAACAGTGAAAGTCCCCAGTGCCACGCGGTGACTGGTGAGTGGACTGTCTGGATCCAGAGAGAAGAGATGGGCCTCTGTGGTATCTGTTGTGCCACTATTCATATTTATATTCCCAGAGATATGAATATGAATAGCCCATGTCTACTACACAGTGCCATGTCAGCATAATCGATTATGCAAATAAAGACTGTGCTTCTTGCTTGATGGCCAATCTTGTCCAGCAGACCGAGCAAATAGGCAGTCCCTGAAATCAGCCAAGTCATGGAGCTGGACAGGGGACATATTGTATTTGTCTTCAGTGTGGAAGGGATTGTCACTCTTGAATTGGCCTTCTCAGCCACACTAGATGCTGTTCCAAGTCCTCCATACAGAGCACGTTACCATAGTCTCTCGAGACTGAAGGATGCCTAATCCTAATCCTATAACACTAAAGGATGACACACACAAGAGTACATCCTCAACCCATTTCTTCTCCTTTTGCTGGAACGTGTTCAACTTCCTCTCCTGCCATGGACAAAGGGTGCAGGAGTGTACACAGGACATACAGTAGGCTCTATAGACCTGGATCTTGGTATATGCCATCAGCTTCTCTCTTTGTGAGTCTAGAGAATGTGGTAGCTGCTTTCCCAGTGTGTTTATCCAGCTTGAAATCTAGGGAGAGAGTGTCAGAGATTGTTGAGCCAAGGCACACACAGTCATGAACAACCTCCAATTCTTGTGTGGAGATGGTAATAGAGGGAGGTGAGTCCACGCCCTGGCCCATGACTTGTGTTTTTTTCAGGCTGATTGTGTTTTCTTCAGGCTGATTGCTAATCCAAAGTCTTGGCAGGCCTTGCTAAAGCGATTCATGATTTGTTGGAGGTCTTCAGCAGACTGGGCAATAACAGCTGCATAACCGGCGAAGAGGACACCCCGCATGCATTTCACAATGTTATAAAGCAGCAGTTAAATAGCAAACACTCCATGGTGTCTGACAGGGTCTGTGGGTGGCTCAGGTTCTACATTAAGTTTACCTTTGGCAGCAGAGCAATGGTGAATTCATAGGTTCAGGTTCAGATCCAGAACTATAATTGAAATGTAGCTGCATACAGTTCAGAATTCTGAAATCCCACATTGCCTCACATATCCAAGCACGCTGTTTATGGCAACCTGGGAAAATAAGTGTTTTTTTTTTTTTGTTATTGTGTGTTGTCTCTCATGTTCTTTGATTCTGGTGTGGATGCTTCGTTTTGTGGTTCCAATATATACCTGGCCACAAGGGCAAGATATCCAGTACACTCCTGCAGTGGCGAGGAGGTCCCGTTTGTCCTTTGATGATTGGAACCTTTGTTGTATTTTTGTGGTGGGCCTGAATACTGTTTGTAGGTTGTGTTTTTTTCAAAAGTTTCCCCATGCGGTCCGTGACCCCTTTGATGTATGGCAGAAATACTTTATTTGTGGGTGGCTCAGGTCCCCTCAGCCTGGTTATAGCAAACATCTACATGGAACATTTTGAAAAACAGGCCCTGCTTCAGCACCCTTCACACCCACAGTCTGGTTCCGATACGTGGATGACACCTTCACAATTTGGAACCACGGTGAAGAAAAACTGGAAGAATTTCTAAACCATCTTATCAGTATCCACTCAAATATACAATTCACCATGGGAAAAGAAATAGAGGGCCAACTCACTTTCTTAGATGTCATGGTCATACGCAAAACTGACCTCCTGTTGGGATACAAGGTCTACAGAAAACCTACCCACACAGACCAGCACCTACCGAAAAACTCCTACTACCACCCACAAAAAAGAGGCATAATCTAAACACTGATAGACTGTGCAAATCGGAACTGTGAAGCTCAATTTCTCAGCACCGAACTCAACCATCTGATTTGGGCCCTACAGGTGAATGGCTATTCCAAGAATGAAATCACAAGAGCCATCAAACCAAGAAAACAACACCAAACTGAAGAGAAAAAAACAGCCACCCACAAATAAAGTATTTCTGGCATACATCAAAGGGGTTACGAACCGCATGGGAAAACTTTTGAAAAAACACAACCTAAACAGTATTCAGACCCACCACAAAAATACAACTAATGTTACGGTCAGTAAAGGACAAAAGGGACCCCCTCAACACTGCAGGAGTATACTGGATACCTTGCAGTTGTGGACAGGTATACAGTGGTGCCCCACTAGACGCTTATCCCGCATGACGTCGAAATAGCTTGACGATGACATTTTTGTGATTGCTATTGCGATTGCAAAACAATGGTTCCAATGGGGGAAATCTGCTTTACGTTGATTAGGAGCCTGTTTTTTCCGGCTTCGCAAAATGGCTTCCCTCCCTTCTCAAAATGGCTGCTTTCCGTTTCCACAAAATGGCATCCCTCCGCAAAATGGCTTCCCTCCCTTCTCAAAATGGCTGCTTTCCAGATGGAAGCTTCGCATTACAGCAATTTTTAACAGCTGATCGGCGCTTCTCTATGGGCAATCTTTGCTGGATTATGAGGTATTTTCCCCATTGGAACGCACTGACTGGTTTTCAATGCATTTCAATGGTTTTTTTTACCTTTGCTTGACAATGATTTCACTCTACAGCGATTTTGCTGGAATGCGTTATCGCTGTCAAACGGGGCACTACTGTATATTAGAACCACAAAACGCAGCATTCACAGCAGAATCAAAGAACATGAGAGACACTGCAAACTAAAACAACTGGAAAAGTTGGCAATAGCTGAACATGCCCCAAAACTAGCTGGACATGAAATTGCAATTCAAAATACTGAAGTACTGGACAACACCAGCAAACATTATCTTAGATTGCACAGGGAAGCCATTGAATCCACAAACACCAGCAGAGGTTCAACAAAAAAGAAGAAAGTTTAAAACTCAACAAAGCCTGGCTCCAACCACTGAAAAATACAACCTGCAAAAGGTCAACAAACTCTACCCAACTACAAGGACCAGTGATCACTGCACACAAAAGACCAGCTAACGACACCCATCAATCACAGTGACAGATCATCTCTCCTCCTTATCACAACAATACACCCACAACAAAAACATGCTGATCACCATAATCACCCATTCTCCTGAAAAGGACAAACGCTGATCCCACAGCTATAAATACTCGACTATCCAACAAGCTGCAACAGAGCACAGACAGAGTTCTGGCTCCTGTCCTCTGAAGATGCCGGCCACAGAGACCCGCAAAACGTTAGGAAGAAAAACCTTAAGAACACAGCCAAACAGCCCGGAAAACCCACAACAACCATCGGATCCCAGCTGTGAAAGCCTTTGGGAATATAAGGTTTTTTTTGTTTTTGTTTTTTAAAATCTTCACATCCTAATGGCTCTATCTAAAACATATTCCATGACTCACTGTATAGGTTAAATCCTCAATGTCCATTTTTCATTCACTTATTAACTGTCATAATAGTTTGGAAAGCCAGTTAGCAGTAATTGTGTATTTGGCAGCCTGAGCTCATTACATAATTGGCTTTCTTTCCGTTGTTCTGGGGCCTCTGGGATGAGAAATAAAATAAAAGAACTATAAAAGAGAGCTGGTAGAATAGACAACTGGTCTGTTTAATTACCCAGGGGCCACAAAATAGATGAAATTAATTACCCCTTTTTATGATGACAAATTGCAATCAGTGGCACAGTGCCTCTGAACCTGGAGGTTGATGATAGTCATCATTAGGTAAAAACCATCTCCTTCATGAATGCTCTAATCCCTCTTTAAAACTATTAAGGTTGGTGGACTTGTCTTACTGTGCTTGTTCTGGGCATATGCCTGGGGTAATTCACACATCATTGTAGCTGCTTACAAAACCTTCCATAAAGGAAAGATCATTAACAAATGTGAACAGTCAGTCTTCCTAGTATAATTAACATTTTTGTTATTCTATGCCAGAGGTTCTTACATACTTTTCATCATGAACTTCAAAGGAATATGGCTGTATATCTAACAGCAGTGGTTCTTAACCTTGAGTTACTCAGGTGTTTTTGAACTGCAACTCCCAGAAACCCCAGCCAGCACAGCTGGTGGTGAAGGCTTCTGGGAGTTGCAGTCCAAAAACACCTGAGTAACCCAAGGTTATGAACCACTGTCTAACAGGATATCACCCCACTGTTAAATACCCATTGACTTTCTTACCAACCAGCCAGCCAGCCAGCCAACCAACCAACCACGATCTCTATATTTTGATGCCATGTATAAATATTTGCCATGTTATCTCTCTCTCTAAAGACTGAGGAAGTGGGTTTGTGCACGAAAGCTCACATTAAAATATAAAAGTTAGTCATTAAGGTACAACCACCTGTCTTTTTCATTTGTTCTTTTACTTTTATTTTGTTTTTTTCCAATAATGCTTGCACAGACTAACACAGCTATTGCTTCTACAACTACAACAAAATGGCAGGTTATTAAAAAAAAATATGGAAAGCTGTCCCAGGATCAAGGAGAGGAAAAGAGGGTACTAGTAGGATGACAGCTGAATTGTGGGCTACATGGTGACTGCTTAGAGGCAAAAAAAAGGGAGAGGAAGGGGAATTTCACTGAGAATTGCAAAGCTGGAGAAACAAGAAGAATTTCATCTGAGGATGTGAAGAATGCCTAGCTGGATAGCTCAGAGGTCTAGGTATCTGGCTGCAGAGCCAGGGATTTGGAATTCAATGGCCCACTGTGCCTCCTCCAAGTAGAGCTAGCCTTTGTGGCCTTGGGCAAGCAGCAGAGTCCCAGGGAACCCCCCTCCACAGAAAAAGGGGATGGTAAACTACTTCTGCGTATTCTGTACCTGGAAAACCTTGAAAAGGTTCATCATCAGTCAGATTTGACTTAATGGCACATGATGATGATGATGATGTGAAGAATAATTTTAAAAATTATTGTTTATAGTGATTTTCCAAGTTTTACCATGCTGAGAATACTCAGCAAGACTTTCCATTGCACTAGTGAGATTTCTCAGCATTCATGAAAATGTGACCCCAGTCCCCTTTCATCCTTTTCCCCTGCCATCTCATTTTATCACCTGTTCTTTCATGCAACCGACTGACAACCCCTTTTAGCTCAATGTTCTTTCCGAGAAATCTTGTGAACAATTCGCATTTCTTCTGAAGAAAAATGACAGTGAAATATCCCCAAAATCCCATGAGGTTTCTTGGAGGGTGTGGGAGAAGGACACACACACAGAAATCTTGCTCCTGAGGGGAAAGAGTGATTTTTCCCACTACTGCTAGTTTCTTACTGACTCTGAGGGCTGTGAGATTCACAGCCATAGCTCCATATTTTCCTTATGTTCTGTCAAAAACACAGGGGAAAGTATGGGGACTTTTAGTGTGGAGATAAGTATTTTTTTGGAAAACAGGTTAAAAATGAAATTTTCTTTATTTTACTGGGTGGCATCCACTGAAAGAGGGTATACAGGAGAAGGACATTTAATGGCTGCATTTACCACAGCAAGACACTCTTCTGAGATCTCTCAGAGTGCAGGTATTCAGTAATCTGCATCCAGTTGGGAGCTAAAAACAACAACAATCAATTAGGTAGAATGTTTGCAAGAAGACTAATGAAGAACAGTTTGAGGATCCAAATCCAGTTCCAAGTTTATATGGCAAGACTTTCCAAAGAGGAAATAGGACTGGAGTGATGGTTTCCAAATACACAAAGTAAGAACGGTTGTTCTCCTCCTGCTTGTCAAAGGAAGGGTGTTTTGGTTTCTTATTAGATTTTGTATTACATACCGGAGCCAAGGCATTCCATATCCCTAGAACGATTCTGAAATGGAATGTTTTTATTATTATTTTTATATGACACAAAGCACTCAGCAGATTCATACATCTACTAGTGGTACTTTAAGAAATAATGCAGGTATTGCATTGCTAATCAATGAACTATTGGTGTGAGGAGAAAATTAGCAGATAGCTCAGAATTCATCATATATCAACTCAATATAATGTGCATTTCCCATTCAAATTATTTGCTATTCAAATTATGAAGTTGGGAAGAAGCTGGGAGGGTCATACCATAGAGGCATAGATGGAGAGTCTGGGATTACACATTTAATATTGCATGCATCATTGCTGCTGTTGTTTAGTCATTTAGTTGTGCCCGACTCTTCATGACCCCATGGACCAGAGCACGCCAGGCCCTCCTGTCTTCCATTGCCTCCCAGAGTTGGGTCAAATTCATGTTGGTAGCTTGAGTGACGACAATGTCCAACCATCTCATCCTCTGTCGTCCCCTTCTCCTCTTGCCTTCACACTTTCCCAACATCAGGGTCTTTTTCAGGGAGTCTTCTCTTCTCATGAGATGGCCAAAGTACTGGAGCCTCAGCTTCAGGATCTGTCCTTCCAGTGAGCACTCAGGTTTGATTTCCTTTAGAATGGATGGGTGTGTTCTCCTTGCAGTCCAGGGGACTCTCAAGAGACTCCTCCAGCACCACAATTTAAAAGCATCAATTCTTCGGCAGTCAGCCTTCTTTATGGTCCAGCTCTCACTTCCATACATCACGACTGGAAAAACCATAGCTTTGACTATGCGAACTTTTGTCAGCAAGGTCATGTCTCTGCTTTTTAAGATGCTGTCGAGGTTTCTTGTCACTTTCCCTCCAAGAAGCAGGCATCTTTAAATTTCATGGCTGCTATCACCATCTGCAGTCATCATGGAGCCCAAGAAAGTAAAATCTGTCCCTGCCTCCATATCTTCCCCTTCTGTTTGCCAGGAACAGTGGTCCATGATCTTAGTTTTTTTGATGTTTGATCTTCAGAGCATTTTTTGCCATCTCCTCTTTCACCCTCATTAAGAGGTTCCTTAATTCCTCCTCACTTTCTGCCATCGAAGTGGTATCATCTGCATATCTGAGGTTGTTGATATATCTTCTGGCAATCTTAATTCCATCTTGGGATTCCTCCAGGCCAGCCTTTCACATGATATATTCTGCATATAAGTTAAATAAGTAGGGAGACAATATACAGCCTTGTCGTACTCCTTTCCCAATTTTAAACCAATTAGTTGTTCCATATCCAGTTCTAACTGTTGCTTCCTGTCCCACATATAGATTTCTCAGGAGATGGATAAGGTGGTCAGGCACTCCCATTTCTTTAAGAACTTGCCATAGTTTGTTGTGGTCCACACAGTCAAATGCTTCTGCATAGTCAATGAAGCAGAAGTAGATGTTTTTCTGGAACTCTCTAGCTTTCTATAGTTCCCCCCCCTTCCCCTATTGATATTATTTTATTTTATTTTAGTTAGTTATTGTATGCTATTGTATGTGTGGGGGAGGCTGAGGATTTTTTTTCTGTTGTAAATATTTTCATATATTATTTTGTTTGTTGATTATACTATTGTTTATATCACTTAAGGTCCATTCAATATTATTTTAATTTACTGTAGGTTTATTTATTTGTTGAATTTGCTTTTGCTCTCTTAGACTAGATGATTATAAATTCTTTTATGTCTTTGTACCTGAACTATCTGCACTTTAAGTTACCTCTGTTAATTCTATGGAGTGGAAGGCTTGCCCTCCCAGGGAGGGGCCACTGAACATCTGGGTGATTATGGGTAGAGGGAGATATTGCGCTGGCAGGGCCCCTACTCGTGTCAGAAGAACTGTGAGCAGATGCTTGAAAGCTGTTCACTGTTCTGGGACCCTGACCAACTGTCAGGACTGAGGTAACCAGACAAGCTGACTCTCCACTCTAAAACTGGTGCTCTTGAATGGCAGGTCTGTATCCAATAAATTCCAGATTATTAATGATCTTATTCTGGAAGAGGATGCAGACCTGGCGTGCATAAATGAAACCTGGATAGGTGGGGAGGGGGGTTCTTCCTCTTGCCCTTGCCAGTCCTCCCAGGTATGTGATCCAGCACCAGGGTAGACTGGAGGGATGGGGGGGTAGCCATTATATATAAAAAACACCCTGGAGGTTACTAGGTGCCCTGAGGTGGTGAAGCCGGGTTTGGAGGCTCTCCACATGTCGATAGGGGCCAGGGATGGTATTGGGATTTTGCTGGGCTACCGTGCTTCCCGCGACCCAGCCATCTCCCTACCAGAGCTGGCAAGCTCCGTCTCCGCGGCTGTGTTGGAGTCCCCGAGGCTTTTAGTCTTGGGGGACTTCAACATCCATGCAGAGGCTGAGGTATCTGGCCCAGATCTTGAGTTCTGGGAACCCATGGCTTCCTTGAACATGTCCCAACATGTAAACGGCCCCACCCACGTGGGTGGACCTGGTTTTCTCCACCGACTGGAGTGAGTGTGATCTGATAGTGACCGACCTTGTGTTGGTCCCCTTGTCATGGTCTGATCACTACCTAATAAAAATATAACCTCTTAATGGCCCTGCCTTGCAAGGAGCAAGGACCTATTTTAATGGTCCACCCTCAAAGGTTACTGGATCCAGTAGGATTCCAGGATACCATGAGAGGGATACCGGCAGATCTGGTTGGCGCTCCTGTCAAGGCTCTGGTGGATGGTTGGACTACGGCCACCACTAGGGCTGTTGACACGATCACTCCTAAACACCCTCTCCAATGCAGAGCTCATCCAGCGCCCTGTTTTAACCAGGAGCTATGAGCAATGAAGCAATTTAGGAGAAGGCTAGAGAGCAAGTGAAGAAAGAAGCCGACAAAGTATAATAGATAAGCTGTTAGGGCCACAACTAGCCTTTATCTGGCCGAGATAAGGGCTGCTAGTCAAGCTCACCTTGCTGACCAGATAAGTGAGGCTACAAATCAGCAGGCGAAAATTTTCCGTATAGTTCACGACCTATCCGGAATTGGTTTGGATGAAGAGCCTCCCCCTAGTATCTCCCCTGACCAGTTTGCAGCATTTTAAAAATCCAAAGTGGAGGCCATCCTCCCGGAGCTTTATCCTTACTGTATTTGGTTGCAGTGGATCGAGCAGAGATGTCCAGCGCTCTGCCTTGCCCGGTGAGTTTTGACCATTTTCAGCCTGTGACGCCTGACATTGTGGACAAGGCGCTAGTTTGCTGTCGGGCCACCACCTCCTCCCTTGACCCTTGCCCGGCCTGGCTAATCAAAGCAGCCAGGCCTATAACAACTGAATGGGCTACAGTGATAATTAATAGGTCTCTCCTCCTGCCCTCAAGGAGACACTCATTAGGCTGATCAGCTTCAGGCGCACTTGGATGAAACAAACGCCTTGGATCCATTCCAGTCGGGCTTCAGGCCGCGCCATGGTACAGAAACAGGGTAACTACAGGTTTTAGAAAAAGAGCAGCGCAGAACTGGAAAAAGAACATCGAGAAATGGTAAGAAAAAGCATGGTAAGAGGAAAGGATAAACAATATAATCTGTAGCGGGGCACATGGGCAGCACATGGCATCAATAAAGATGAGTCATAAAACAAGAAGAAAGCATGAAAATATTTAAAGCATTTTTCTTGGCCAAAGCATGGCACTATATGTTATACCTATTAACAGTGAAGAAAAGTGTTATATAACCCAGGAAGTTAAGTGAGGTTGGCTCAAATGGTCTCGGTCCAATCAAGCAATGAAAAGAGAAAAGCTAAATTTCTTATACAATTTCCCCAACACACAAATTTCCTCTTTTTTGCCCTTTTAAAATGCATTTTAAAAGGGTACCATATTTTCTTCTGCTTCTTTATGCAAAGCTTTTGATAGAAAGAATGTATTGGTTTTGGTTTTTTTTAAAACTAAAGCTACCACTGAATAATATTGCTGCTTTTAGTATCAGAAATAGGCAAAATGTTTTCTAAATTATCTTTACTCATAATAAATGAGTTATATAATTGTGCTCTGGGAGCAGAAAGACTGCCAAATATGGGAGAGTGAAGCTCCTTAAAATGACGTTTTCAACTTGAGTTTGAATCAGACCTCTTGAATTCTCAGATGTAATGATTGCTCCACAAGTCATAAAAGAGATGTAATGTATCTTAGTAAAGGCAGTCACAAAGTTCTTAATTACAGTAGAAATTTCTGTCTGATTATGTGCATTGGGATCTCACGGATTCTCACTGTGAAATACCTAGCTCAGGATAGGAATAGATGGGTTCATGTTCCATGTGTTTGTTGACAGAGTTCACCAGTAAGTTTATAACTTTTCATTTTCACATTAATTTATGGCTATTTTAAAAACAGGCATGAAAATGTGTCTTCAGATCTATATTTGAATACTATTTTAAAACATGTTATTCTCACACTATCATATTTTATCTCAATATACACAAGATAGAGAAAAACATTTTGAGTGCAAAATCCAGTGAATGACTATCTGACCATTACTCTGGGAAGTGTGGATTTTTATTGGAATTTGCAAAAAGTGATTCCTCAGCCATCCCTTCCTTCAGAAAGAAAACTGCCCATTCATTCTGGTCATGCATATGATATAACAAAAGAGTTCTTTAAAAATTACTGAGGACTGGGGAAGCTATCTACGGAGTCTTCAAAGCTAATCTTCTAAGTGGTTTTCAAATTTTCTACTACCAGTATTCTGTCCCAGTATACTGAGGTTCCCCGTCCCTTCTGTGCAGGAATCTGTTTTTTTCGTATATTTTTTTCTAAATATATGCGTTTACAGTCATGCCCTGCTTAACGATTACCCCGTATAACGATGAAACCACTTGATGATGATGTTTTTGCGATCGCAATTGCGATAGCAAAATGATGTTTCAATGGGTTTTTTTTCGCTTCCTGACAATCGGTTCCCTGCTTCAGGAACCGATTCTTCACATTACGATGATTAAAACAGCTGATTGTTGGGTTTTCAAAATGGCCACCGGCTGCTCAAAATGGCTCCCCACTGTAATTTAGAAGGCATTTTTCGCAAGACAGGCACCCAAAAATGGCCGCCGTATGGAGGATCTTCACTGGACGACTAGGTATTTCACCCATTGGAATGCATTAACTGTTTTTTAATGCGTTTCAATGGGTTTTTTATTTCGTTTGAAGACATTTTCGCTCTACAGAGATTTCGCTGGAACAAATTAATGTAGTCAAGTGAGGCACCACTGTATGTGCACTTTCCCCCAGTTGTGCACATTTTGGATGTTTGTACTTATTCATTAAAGCATGTATGAGTGAATTTTAGAAATATCCACATTTTCCCTTTGGGTACATATTGTCAAATGCATTTATCCCATTCCCTGGAATGCACTATAAGCCTAGCCTGAGTTGGTCGGTCCAAGCTTTGGCTCATGGAAGGATGAATTATTGACATTCTGGTGGAATTTCTGATGTGATCCCTTGCCACGAGTCCACATCATGAAGATCTCATTGATGAATCTCAGACAGAGGAGATATTTCTGGGTTTTCAAAATGTACACAAACTGAAGAAACATTGTTCTAGGCCAATCATAAATATATTTATATACTGTGGAGCCATACGTTTATCTGTAGCTGGGCCATTGATCTGGAGATATGCTGTTACTTAAGTTGGAATAATTATGTGTGAGTAGAAAGCTGTACAGATTGGTAGCCAGATTTGCTCTGAGTGCATTTGGAATGGAATTTTTTTGACGGCTTGTAGAACATTTTCAGGACGAATATTGGTAAAAAGTGCCTGTACATCCATGGTGGCCTCCATGGTGTCCTCAAAGACTCTAAGGCTTCTTAAACAACCCATAGTTCATCCACAGCCTCCCAGGACAGTCTCTATAGGACTGAGACAAACCATCTTGCCTCCCCCGCCACTGGTTTTTTCCCCTTTAGCTTTGCCAACATTTTGAGACAGACTAACACAGCTTCTTCTTTGAAAACTGCCAGAAGGCAGCTAAACTCCTGACTGTGTGTTAAAACATTTCACTTGACTAGAAAGAACACCAGAACTGCTGGGATAATTCCTTGTTGTTGGGCAATCTGGCTGTTCAATTGTTGTTGTTGTGACTGAAGTGTTTTCAAGAACTGAGGACTGTGTGCTTCCCTTCTGCCACATTTAAAAAAAAAAGAGGCAGAAGAAAACAAACATTCAGCAGCAGCATCTGTGCATACTTTTAAGATGTTTAATAGGCTCCTTAGGGTTTTATTAGTGATAAATGGAAGTATATTGGGTGTTTTATAACAATGAATGATGGTTATGGGTGGAAAATTGAGGAATAAGAAAAACAAAACGCCATATGGCTGATGGAAAAATTGTATTAGGCTATGGCCGACGGAAAAACAAGATAATAGGATCTAAAAGCCGAGAAAACATGACACTGGTGGGCAGTAAGACTAATTAAGTCCTGCGTAAAATGGTATAAAATCTACAAATAATAAATGTGTTAACTGCACAGAAGAAAGATATTATTGGGGCATTCACCTCAGCTCTTTAGGTGGTAAAAAAACCCCCAAGAGCTCAGGGCTCTAGCCTACTGCTGGGTTCTCCGGCAATGAGGTCAGGATCATTTTTGTAATATTTCTGCTTATTTAGAAATACACAAATCGGATGTTGATGTTAGAAAAGTGACAATAGTTTTGGAGTAAATCTTCCAGAATTTCTGAGTGAACAAGGCTAGTAGCCTGGTTGGCTGTGGGATTCTGAGATGTTTGAAGGACCAAAGATTCGTGTATTTAACAATGGTAGTGCTCTTGCTTGAACTGGGGTTTTTCATGCTCACGTATTCATGCTCTGTTGGCTGACACGGTGTCTGTTTGTACAGATAGCAGTCCAGACATAGAAGTGAAAAAGCTAGAAAGAAAAGGCATCCTGCATTACCAGAAGAATCCAGCGAATCGGTTCTTAAAGACACTAGTGATATATTTAACTGACTGAGTGCTTGAGTGGTTGAAAACTTTATATCCTGTTTCTTTTTGAGTATGAGGCTTTGTGAGGGGGACACTCCAGCTGTCTCTGGCAGGTTACCTGCCTCAAACCTGCATACTGTGGCAAACTTTCTGGGGACCTCAGTGGCAGAATGTCCTTAAGACGTGGAAAGCAGGAGGGGCACTCCATGTGGGAGTGTGGAGGTGGATGAACCCATTAATGGTAAGCCTGGAGCTGGGATGAGATGGCCCAACATTTCTGGACCCCTTTAAAGAAGGGCTAGTGTTGCAAACTCAATCCCAGCCCTCGACTGGCAACTTTGGAGGCTTCGTGAAAGGAAAGGGGACTAATTGAGGAGTGAGGCTAATGGGGAGGCTAGTGAAGATAACCGAGACCCCCATGGTCTAACTGGATGAGAAGTTCAAGGCACCCAACTGAACTCTGTACCCTGTTCCCCTCTCTTAATACAGACAAGTTCCAGCAGCAAGCAAAGTATAGTGTCAATAGAGACAATGGCTGAGGAGACTCACCCTGTCACACTCTCCCCACTTTGGCAGAGGTGGCAGTGGTCACATGCTTCAACAATTAAATTAAATTCAACATTTAAAAATGCTAGTTGCAGCCGTGTCTGGCCACAACGTTTGTCTGACCATGCCATGGGATAATGCTAGCTATATATCTATGTATCATCTCTTTTATGTATCTACCACAAAATGAACTGAGGTTGACAAGAGATTACTAGAAATACGTTCAGTTTATAACCACAACATCTGAGGCTTTTGATGCCTAGCTAGAGGCCACTGTGTGTTTTAATTTAATCCATTCTTTGTGAAACACAGTCATGGAAACAAAGTGGGATGTTACAAACAGAGTGATGTCACTTCAGATGAGAAACAAAACATCAGTCCTAGATCAACATTCAGTTCATGCAGAGTTATGTACAGCTTGCTCTACTCTTACTTACATTGCAGCCCTTGGGCTTTTAGTAATTAGCATCACAATTCAGGCTAGAGACAAATGAAAAAAAAAATATTAAAAATCCCTAAACAGAAATGTCTTTGAATAAATGTTTTCCATGCTTTTTTCTATTGTGTGTAAACTTCCATTGTATAATAAAACATTTTCTTTTAAAATAAACAATGGCAGTTTATTCCTGAAGGGGTGGGAAAAAAAGAGAATTGGAAAATAATGCCATCAACATGATCATAACTTATGGTGATTCTCTCAAAGTTTTCTTAGTACAAAGCACTCAGAAGTGGATTACCCAACCGTCCCTTCTGGTGGTGCTCTAGGACTGTGCAGCTTGTATGACGGGGCATGTAATCCCATCAGCCACACACACTTTGAGTGATCTCGGCTGCCCCTCTTCCGGAAGGCACAGTGAGAATTTGAATGCCAACCCACCGAACTATACCACTCTGCAGCAAAAAATAAGGTCATGCTTTCTCTTACCACACATCTAATTTCTTCTTGGTTAAAGGATTTTCCTTTGCCTACTTACTTCTTCCATCTCCTACTTCATTTAATAAATAACTGACATATGGCTACCCACAACTTTGTTTTTGTAACAAGTAAAATGAAAAAGATGGTAATTTGCATGCTTGAATTAGTGGGTACTAGTGTTTGGCAGATAAAATTTCTGAGAGGCATCTGGAAGAAGCTGAAGTACCCAACTCCAAGAAAATATTTCCTTTTTTTGTCCCAGTTTATGGAAAATATAATTTTAAAAAGAACAGTGGCTGCAGTTTTGCAATTTGTGGTCTAAAGGCCTAAGTATTTATTACAGCGTAGCCCCTCCCAAGAAGAGGGAAATCTTTAAAAGCTGATTATGATCCTTTCGCCTCCTGTAATTTGCAAATTTTCTTGCTTTGTTTTGGGCTTGCTCTTTGGGCCATCAGCACATTTCTTCCTTTATAATTCTGATTTCTCAGACATGAAAGATTGCTTCAGTCACAGTCTTTCCAATTACAAACATATTGCTTGGCCCAGTCAGTGAATCTTGCTGTTAAAGTATGTATCTCTGTATGCATATACTAGCTGTGACTGCTAGTATTTGGCTGGATGGACTTGATTAAACTGTCATAGAAAAGGACTAACCTTCCATTTTGGGGCAGCTCCTGGGATGTAGGGATTTAACTTGTACTGGACGGGGTTGTTCTCCCCCTGGAGACCGAGAACTCGGGAGTAGAGATGGGCCTTTTGTGTTTTAACAAAAGACCCAAAACATGAAAGAAGCTCTCTTTTATTGTATTTCATGTATTTTCATAGATTCCCCAAAGAGAGTCTTTAAAACACAAATGATATATATGAAGGAGAGGCACACAAAAGGTTTGTGTTTCTTTCGTGTTTCCCTCTTTTGTGTAACCTTTTTTTCACTCTTTGTCTATCAAATCACTTGAGAATTTTTTCCCCATCCAATAGTATGCCTGCTATTTTAGGGAATGTATAATTTTCTTATTACAATTGTTTTTTCTGGATACAGATCAAAATGCTGGCTATGACATAAAAGGCTACACAACATGGTTACAAACTATCTGAAGACTATATTGTCCCATACACACAAGACTGGGCTTTGTGATACATAGTAGAAGCATACTCCCAGGCCCATCACCTTCACAGACATGCTTAGAGAAGGCATCTTCACTAAACATATCTATGAAGGTGATGAGGCTGGAAGGATGGGTCATTTTGGTACCTCCACTCTGGAACTCTCTGCCAAGGTAGGATACATAGGCTGCCCACCTTTCCTGATGTCCTGCTGGCACACAAAATTGCTCCAAGTTAGGCAGGTCCTTTGCAACTAAGGACAGGGAAATAAAAGATTTGGTGCACTTTTTAGAATTATTTTGTTAAATGTAATTATTATTTAACTAGGATATTTTTTAATGGTTTTAACTCCAATCTGTTTTAATACAATGAGTGACAAAGTTCTGCTTCGGGGCTGGTGATGAAAGGCAGGTTACTAATCAAATCAATACATGAATAAAAACTTTGCATGTTATTTGATTACTGTGTAACTACTTTTAACTGGGACAGAGCAACAAATCCATTCCTTTTCCCCATTCAATTCAAGCTAGACAGTTAATATGCAAATCTTGGATAGGAAGTACATTAAATGAATATAAATATTACATATAAACATTTAAATATTAATATAAATTATGAGCTGCTCTTCATGGGCACAAAGATGGCACAGGAAAAGGATGCTAAGAGTTGTGTAGGAAAAGACAGCATGAATGTTGACAACACCAGTGGCAGCAGTCAAGATGGTCTACAGAATTCCCTCTTCTGCTCACTACCATTCACAAAGTGACACTACATAAGGGAAAATCCCAGAAGCTGACTCCTTTTTTCACCAGTTAGCCACTTCTCACCCAAACACAAAGCAATTGTCATGGCTGTTTTTCAGCAAGTGTGAATGGCAGTGAGCAAAAGAGGGTATCCTATAGTACAGTGGTCCCCAACTGTTTTTGATCCGTGGACCAGTTGAGCATGCAGGGTCTGTGCATGGGGGAGCTGCCCCCACACTCATGAGGGTGGGGGGTGCTCATGCATGTGCGCAGATGGAACGAGATACACTCACGGATGGTGCGACATGCTCATACACATGTGTGGATGCCGCAGGGTGTGCTCATGGGAGTTGGGGCATGCTCATGGGCGGTGGGGCACCTGTGTGGGCAGGTGGGCAGGCCATGCATGCGTGTGTGTGTGTGTGTGTGTGTGTGTGTGTGTGTGTGTGTGTGTATGCGAGGTGGGTGGGAGATCTGTCTCCGCAGCCCAGTCCTGCCAAGGCCACGGACTGGCACTGGGCCACAGACCGGGGTTGGGGACCCCTGCTATAAAACATCTTGACTGCTGTCATTGGTATTGTTAACATTCAGGCTGCTGTTTGCTATTTAAGCTTGGCATCCTTTTTTCCTGTTGGCAATGCGGGCACAATACTGTGTAACAATATTGGGCCATTTATTTGTGTTACCTGAATCTGGGACCTTGAGAAATTCCAGCCCTATAAATCACCGTAAATAGGCAGGATTATGGTTTATGCAGACTAGGCAGGTTTCCTGGTCTGTTTCTTCTTTGAATGGAAACTTGTCTTTGTGGGAAACACAAGCTGAGAGAGCTTGTTCTACCCCATGCCCCTCTGACCATGGATCTGGCCAGTAAGCATTGCTGAACACTTTGCAAGCCTGCAGGGCTCCATAGCCAACCTCTGGAGTCTCCTGCCTCCCTTCATTTCCACTGTTGCCTGTTCATCTGCTTTTCCTAAGAATGTAAGCCGTGACAAGTGTGAGAGGAGGAACAATAACCACCCCCTGTGTCCCCCCCACTTGAGATGGTGTAGAGAGGGCAAGCAGAGGGGCAGAGCAAGCACAAATAAAATTGACAATAGAATGAAGAGGAGACAGGCCCACACAGGGAAGGGGGCCTGTTGTAAGCATTTCCCTCAAGAGGAGGAAGATAAATCCTAGCTCGTTTCACTTTCTTGAGACCAAGAAACCATAACATTTTTCCTTCTGCCTTCTGACAAAACAAGGTGTCCTTTGCTGGTATTGGCAGGCATTCTTGAACTGGTGAGAATGATTTTTGTTCACTTTCTGTGAACTGCACAATTGTAGAAAAGTACAGTGCTGCATGCGTTGCACGGACATTTTAAAATTGGAAGGAGCCACTGGATCAGTTTCAGTCTTTTTTTAATCAGTTGGCCGGCCCATTAGCATGCACTTTGTTTCACCAAAGATGGTAGTTTTGTGCAGAGACATTTTGCACAGAACTATTTATTCAAAGTATCTTTATTCGGTCTTTCTCCTTAAAACCACCTGACGTGGGGTCTTTGTTTCAATGTCACTGTGGAGGCAAGAAATTATGCAGGTGTCAGCAACTTCTTGGCAGGCAAAGATAGCCCGCCTTTCCCAATGAGAATGAATCATTTTGTAAGAATTTTTTCCCCCATCTGTATGCAACAGTCCTAATTGGGAGAGTTGTTTTGGAGCTACGCAGGGGACTTCCCCCTTGCCCAGGAGCAACTCCTGTTTCCCTCTCTCACACACACACTCAAATCCTGTGGTGATGGTAAAACTCTTTGTTTTTTTTAGAGAAGAGAAAAATTAACAAAAAACGCAATAAAATATTTCAGCAGTGGACAGGCCTCATCTCTGACCGTGCTGCGTTTCCATCAGAAAAGTCATGGGGGGGGGCAGCACCGTGGTGTCATTATATGGTCACGCTTTGCAGCAACAGCTGGGGGAGGGGAAGTACCCATTTTTCAGATAAAACGCGGAACCCAGCAGAGTGCACCTTCAGCTTTTTCTCTGTTACCATATTGCCAACCTACAGCACTTTGGTGGCAAAATGGGTAATTGCGGAGCAATCCTATGAGCCAGGTGTTGCCCACCCCGTCTCTATTTCAAGGCGCCCTTGAATTTGAATGTTTCTCTGATTCTGGTTTAAAGATGAAGAAGCCCTTCCCCACATCTGGTCTAAGCATAAGCGGAGCAGGAGTCTTGCAATTGATCCACAACAGCTATTATCTGGGTAGTACCTGGAGCAAACAGATCATTAACACATCGTTTTCCCCGCTGTGGTGAGATGGCTTGTGTATTTCTGTTTAAATCTATTTCTAAGTTTGTATCAATACATATAAATGAGTACATACATAAGTGTGCCCTTGTTGTCTTCCCTTTTTTTTGTTGATGCATTTCCTTGTATTATTTTGTGTTTGTTTCTTTTCTTTTCTTTCTTTTTTGGTAATACACAAGTGAACCACAGCCTGCCTCCCACCCCGCAACCAAAGAGACGCAGAGAAAGCCAGCCTATAATAGTCTTCTTTAGGCTTTCAAGAAGTACATGTATTTATTTTATTTATTTTAATTACTTACTGCCTATCTGGCAGCAAGGGCCACTCCGGGCGGATGGTTCCACAAGGAATTAGATGGAATCAGAACTGCATTTAAAATAATCCATAAACATTTAAGTGAAACTACAGATAACGCATCAATGCTTTTCAGACATTACAATTTCTTTGTACCCCTTATTTATTCATTCCTTTTATTTATTGATGTTCCATCTTCCTCCTAAACGAGACTCAAAGTGGCCAGAATACTGACAGCTGTGGACACTAAGCAGATGGTATATCCATATCAATTTGTTTCACTTCTTTATGAATAATCAGATAGTCTCACTTCATTCCAGTCACCATGGCTGATCCTGTTTTCCTCTACAAGGGAGCTGAAGAAATACTTTATCTCCTGGCCAGCCCAGTGAGCTATGTTTTCAAGTCCTACCTGCCAGCGAATGGTTATTTCAGCAAATAAATTGTCTTTCTCCCTCCCACACTATCTGGCTTGTTTCTGTCACCAAGGAGACATAAAATACTGAAAGGAGCTATGTAATAGGCCTATAAACAACCAGTTAAGAACCAGCCATTTTCAACCTTTTTTGTAAAGACAATATGAAATAAATATAGACAGAAGCAGGATTGTATAAATCTCATAATAAACCTTATAAGGTGGTGTGTGCAGAGTTGTTTTCAGTCTGTGGCTCCCTTCAAATGTGCCACACCCCCCAGGGCTATACGGTCCCTCTTAAGAATGGGATTTGGAACTGATTTACTGCTTCCATGTCATGCAAGGTACACAGCACCTATCGTTACCCTGTATTGCTAATTAGCAGGGATGGGGACTTGAAACTTGCTGTTGAATCTGACTAAAGTTGCACTAGCAACTTGACTCAGACTCAGCTTGGTTCCCCCCCCCAACTTGGAACCATTTTCTTTGAATTGCATTCTCAAGTTTGGGGTCCTTCCCCTTCTTGCCTTCCTCCTGGTCCCCAGAAGGATTCACCATCACCCCCAAAGACACAACAGGAGGACAGTTTCCCTGAGGGGGCAACCTTTGGAGGAGCTAAAGCCCTGCTTCCATCCAAAAGAATTACAACAGGGGCACGAAAGGAATATTCTTTTTGGTGGGGCAATAGCTGAGGAAGTCCCGCCCCCATTTCCCGGTTCCCTTCCTCTCCAAGAATTCCAAGAATTGCAACTTTTAATTCTTCATTACCAGAACATTTCCCTTGAGTTCCCAAAGCATCTCTTGCCCAGCTTGAGTTTTCGCTTTTCGGGTGTTGGGATCTCTCTGTTCCCTCCTGGCTTTGAGGAAAGGGCTCTGGGGCTTCCAAGCCCAGAAATCTCTACTGTTTTTCCCCCTCTGCCTCTTAGATCTCCACTTGTCAACCAAGTCCAGCAGTACCAATTTTGACCCAGCGTCCTTATTTGTTTATTTATTCAATGGGGGAGGAGGAAGAGAAACCCAACTCAGGAAAGGCTGGGAAGGTGAGGGCCAGAGGCTCCTTAGAAGGCAGTGCTGGGGGGACCCTACTGATGGCTCAGGTTGTTTTTTTTGGGGGGGGGTTACAACTCCCAGAATTTCCCAGGAAGGGACTTCAGACTTGGATACGAGGCTTGGGACTTGGACCCAAAGACTTGCCAACATCCCTGCTAATTAGTCCTTGCTGGAACAGGGAAATGGCAGAGCCAGTGGAGTTGCCCTATAGAAATGTGTACCCATTCAATTGCACCATAATGCTTCTGTCCTCTTATGCAATTCCCATAATTCAGATGAAGCTGTTGTCTGGGAAGCTCCCATGCAGACTTGCCCTAGATCTCCCAAGCCATGAAAGTGCAGGAACCTACAAGATAATTGCAGTGTGGTATGGGACTGAAAGCTGGATGGAGCCAATGGCATGTCTAAAACAGCCCCACAGTGGTTTTTGTTGCCTTTTGGGAGCCAGAAATAGGAGGAGGGAATCCATGAGGGGTGTATTATGCAATCCTTTATGTAAAATATTGCTTTGTACCATCAGTGGAAGGTCTGTCAACTTTTGCAGAGAGACTGGAAAATCAGTTAGATTGGCTTGTTTATGGTGGTTATATGATCCAAATGGTGATACTGTGCACAAAGACCACATAAATATTGCGCACAGGACATTAAGAACTGGGTTTCTCTTGTGGTTATAAAGATGACATGTTTTTCTATGCATGCCAAGGTGAAGTGGCTTCAATGATCTCATTTCGGTTCCCAGTAGATATTTATCTTTTCTCTTCCCCCCCTCCCCTTTTAAAAAATGTCCTCACATTTGTGAAAACCACTTTTAAACAGAGGCCCAGTAGTCAGTTACAGCAAAGATGATCACAAATTTTGGTTTGGCTATAGCCCAGTCCAGGAAATATACTATTTTGACTATCTTTTGGTCTGTCTACCCAAACATTCCTCCCCACAAACCTACATTAGACAATGCAAGAGACAAAAGGACAAATATGTTTATCATTCATTTTACTGTGTGTGAAATTTAGTTTTCTGTAACATTAATTGGCTAAGCCACTATAAGCCAGTATTGTGGTTTTTTAACTTCAAAAAGTGATCACAATTTTAGATTTACTCAGCTACATATCTACTAATATAACACATGATATAACACACAGTTATAACTGGGAATAGGTATCAATTATTTATCTTAGATTAATTTATGTATCTAGAGCATCATCTTGGACTACAAATATCCTTGGGAGCCAGCCATTCATTTCTGTGGTATTAGGATGGATGCGTGTCAGGCATTTCCCTCTAATATCCTGTGGGAGGTACAAAGGAAATGCCTTTTGAGACAGCGTGTGAGGAGAAGACACTGCAGGCTCTTTAAAAATAATGTTGGTAGAGTACGTACAATGAAAGAATGTTTAATCAAACTTTTTGTGACAGGGTTGCCAGGTCAGCAGTATGCTGTTCCCAGAGATTTCTGGATCAACACAGGCAAGTTCCTTATTATCCCATGGTAGCAGAGCATTGTAGTGTTACACGAGCAAAGCAGGAATCAAGATAAACCCAAGCCAATCTGGTACTAAAGCCATAATTGAAGAAAAATCCAAGCAACCTAGATAATAAAGATTCTCCTCCCCCCCAAACCCTACATTGCAGTGGGGATTTGTGCAAAGCCCACTTCCATGCCACATGGATCTTCTCTTCAGGCTCTGTGACACAGTTGCCAACTTGTACAATGTTCATCCAGCAGCCCTTTCCCTTCTTTCTGGTGCTTCAGTTGAACAAACACAACCCACATAGATGCACCTTTCTGCTGAGCTAGTGAGCCCCTGTGCCACCTGTAAAGATGGTTGTAAAAATTGTATGTTTCTTCCCCTGGCACTCCTCACCCTGAGATTTATCTCCCAGAGAATGTGAGGTTTCAAGCATCATCCTAACATGCAGCAACCTTATGTTGTGCGGCTTGGAGATTTGTCCCACGAGAATATCTTGATCCCTTTCATGCTCATCTGAAGATCTGTAACTCCCAAGTAGCAGTAATCATACATCTCTTCAATCTCCTTCCAGAGAAGCAATTCTACTAGAAATAGCAACCTCTGAACTATACATTCCATATTGCTCGTACATATGTACCATTTTTTTAAAACAAAGAAGCCAAGGGATGTTATATTCCTCTTGGTATTAGTAATGCTTTAAAACATTGGAGGGAGAAGGGTTGAGAAGGAATTTAACAAACTCAACAAACATAGAAGTGGCTGTGCTTGCCAAAAAGTTCTTGGATTCATCAGAATGATACCCCATTTTTTAAAAAAGGCTCTGTACTGTACTTGGAAAGGAGAGAGACATCCTTTGACAGAACTATACTTCCCATGGTCCCTTAGCTTTGTTACTGCTCCCGAAGGAAGGAAGGAAGGAAGGAAGGAAGGAAGGAAGGAAGGAAGAAAGGAAGCCAGCCTCCCTGTTCCTTCCTGTTCTCTTTACAACCTTTCTCTGTTGCCCCTGCCACCTCTAGTGCTGGGAAGATGATTTGCATGTTGCCCAGTGGCTGGCTCAGAAAATTTTGGGTCTGACATGGATGGGTGGTGAGAAGCTATGCATTTTTGCTCAGAGGCTTTACGGGTAGACTCTCATTTGTAGGGCTGCCAGATCTCCAGCTGTCAGGTGAAGTCTCAGGGAATTGCTATGCTATACCAAGTCTCCAAGGAGAGAGGCAAATCTCTATTCAGGTAACACTGCAGAAGGAAGCAATGCGATCTCTTTTGCATGAGAAGGCTTTCCAGTCTTGGCATCCCTCTCCATAGGTTCTCCACTGCCTTCAGGCATTTTTATTTGTGCAGCATACCTATAGCATAAAGGTCTTGCACACATGTGTCACACTTCTTCATTGTTGGCATGAGAGGAAGGGACTGGGGAAAGATCAAGTTTGGTTCTTCATGCCAACTGGAGCAAAACAGAGAGTGGAGCACCAGTTTGTGAGCTTTTATGGTACACACGAACACATTCACAGTTATTTTGCCATTGCTGTATAAAGGGCAATCATCTGTAATTTCACAGCTGCCCATCCCTCAGCCTAAGGTTTTGGCCTTGAAGTCTTGGAGAATGAAAAGCTGTTGACACAGCAAGCCTACCTGTGGGCTTTTACAAGCCACTAATGTTTTCCCCTCAACCTGGTCGAGAGAGCTTCTCCGGCACTTCTAATAGATTGATTATAAGCTGGAGCCAAACACTCTTGAATTTCATATCTCTTTCATGTTCCCCTCTTTTCCCAAACCAGGAGAATGTCAAGAGGGGAGAATTGTGTCTACTAGAAGGCTTCATATGAAAAGCTTATGACAGAATTTTGCTAGCTCTAATGGTTGCAGCCTAAACACTTTGGGTGGTGGGGGTGGTGTTTTTAATTGTCAGATTGATCTGGGAAGAACCTGATACTGTATTGCGAAGGTCAGTGTTTCCTGCCATTAAGCTGAATGGATTAAAACTTTTGCCATGGTTCCCAGCTTCTTTGAAAATGTTGCCAAAGGGAATTGCTTTTTGAAGCAGCTGAAAAGTTTGGCAGAGAGCACTCCTCTCCAGCTCAGCCTCAATTAGGGCCACACTTCAAAGGCTTTGCAAATTTTATATGTATGCCAGTAGTGGCAGCCAGGGATGATCTCTGGAGGTACAGTAAATGTATCGGAGGAGGTATTTTTGTGAGAAGGACCAACAGATTTTCTAGTGCTTCATTACCAAGTAGGAAGACTAAAATGACATTGTGATATACACCAAGAAGCAAGGTCTTTATCTTATATTCAGTAAAGAAATAGTGTGGAAAGTCTATTAACACATGGAAATATTAATTGGCTGTCTATGTGCACCAGCCATTTTATGCTAAGCCTGAATATGGGATCTGAATGAAAAGTCACATGAGGCCTTTGCATTATTGTGGCTCAGTGTCGGACAACATAGAGCACAAAACATGCTCTATACCAAAGTAGGCTACTGTACATGTGGCCTTCCAGCTGTTATTGAACAGCAACTCCCAGTATTCCTAACCATTGACTAGGCTGGTTGAGGCAGGTGGGGTAATGCAGCCCAACAACATCTGTGAAGCTATACTTTGCGTGTACGTTGGCAAGTCTTTGGGTCTGAGTCCCAAGTCCAAGTCTTTGTTACCAAGTCCTGAGTGCCAAACTCCAAGTCTGAGTCCCTACCAAAAACAAGCTTTTTTCCACAAGAAAAAAAGGGAAGGGTGGGTGGGTTCTGGGTCATTGAAGAAAACAAACCAACCTGAGTTGAGTCAGAGTCAAAGTTGCAGGTGTGACTGAAGTCCAATTCTCTAAATGGTGCTTCTTACTGGACCGCTAGCAAGGCATCATGGAGAGCAATATACAAATTTAGCAGATCAAAGAATAATGCATATTCTTCTATACAGTGGACCCTCTACTTAAGGAATTAATCCATATTGGAATGGTGGCTGCAAGTCGAAAAGTCTGTAAGTCGAATCTCCATTGACCTACAATGCACTGAAAACTGATTAATCCCATAGCCAGTGGTTTTTATTCTATTTTTATTCCATTTTTGTTTTTTTTCTGGTCTGTAAGTCGATTCTCTGGCTATAAGTCGAATCTAAATTTTGCAGCCAGAGAAGTCTGTAACTCGAAAAGTCTGTAAGTCGAGCCATCTGTAAGTCGAGGGTCCACTGTATCAACTTTGGATGTTTTTGCGAAGCACCGTACCACTCTCCCTCCCTCCCACCCAATCAGCTGGTGTTTCATTCCTTGAATTTAACAAATATGAGGCGTTTTAATTTCTTGCGGGTGTCTCTATATGTTTTATTACAGAATTCATTACATTTTATAATTAGTTGTAATTATGGAATTACATTAAGTAAAATTCATTTTTTTAAAATATTAGAATTTGCTTTGGGCGTTCTAAAATCCAACTGAAGTACAGTAGTTAAATAGAAGTTTAGGCCTTGGCATGGCAAACAACGGCCACAATATAGCTTTAAGTTTGCTTTAGCCCTTTGGGCCGTCATTTGCTTCTGGGAATGAAACCCCTACTTAGCTTCACCCAATTTATACTCTGGTAATTTTCCTGCGACCCTCTCCGGATGAATCCTCACAACCGCCACCGTTTCATTACATTCGTACTCTTTATAACGGATCAGGGGATCATGGCAGGCAATATCATTTATGGCTGCATCAGCAACTTCCCAAAGCCAAGCACTGGATTGATTATGCTGTAGAAAATGTAGTCTTAAAAATAACAAAAAAAGCAAGTACACTTTCATCAGTTTTCAAAAGAGAAATGCAACATCCAGGCCTGCTGCCAGAGGCGTAACATTATCTTGTGCCACAGATGAGGTGCTAAGAAAACCACACTTGCCCCAGTCTAACAAGGAGTTTGGAGTGCGGAAATTATATGGGGCTATCAAATTATTTTTGGACAACTATTGAATATCCAGCTTCAATCTTGTTCTCTTCTTAGAAACATCACAAATGTTTTTGCCCTGAGGAACGGTTGTAGGTCAGTGTGGAGTATAGTTAAGAGTGAGCAAATCTGTCAGTTTTGCTTTCTCCCACATTTACATTTTATTAAAAGCCCACATTCTTTCTGCCTCGAGTAGGAAAAAGATTGTGAATTTTCACAATTTTTTTAAATTACTGAACTGAAATGAACCATTTAATTATAGTGTCCATATAGTGTGTATAGCTAATCATAATATGGAAGGGGGTGCATGCCATATGGGTGCTAAAGTTGGATAGTCTCTCAGAAAAATGAGACAGCAAGCCTAATTCATTCAGTACTACAAACATGGTTGTGTTCACAGGCATTCTGTTTTTAATCCCAGTTTTTAGTGTGCAGAACTCAAGGCCTTAGGCCTGAATTGATAAATGTCATACTTCAGTATTTTGTATGCCTGAAATGTGTAAAGCTCAAGTTCTTTCCAGTCTGAATGTGAAGATACTTGTGCATTTAGGCAAATTCAGATTGAAGACAAACTTAAATGAAATTCTCATGCATCCGACGGTGCAAGTTCAATCCTTTGCATATCTGGGCAAACAACTGGGCAGCAATTGAAATGAAAGACCTGATTAGCCTGACCCTAGGCATGACTACATTGGAAAGCTGAATCAGAAGGACTTGGCTTTGCTGAATGTTGAGCCAAAGCTTATATTATGTCTGAAACTGCAGACAGTGCTCGCACAGGGGCTGTGGATTGATTCAGGAGTTCACTGTTCATGCAGGTTGCAATGCAAGCGGCATGCCAACCCACAGCTCCCCTTCATTGCTTCCTGGTCCTGCCTCTGCTGACCCTCTAATGGTTTGCAGCCCAGAGAAGTCCCAGTATCCCAGAGCAAGATTGAAAGGAGGTAGAGGATGTGCAGCTCAGGGCCACCAGCACAGTGAGACTCTGCCCAAGGGTCGGGATGAAGCTGCTGAAACCCCAACTGAACTGTCTCAGAAATCCCCCAGATGGGGTAGCATTCTTATACGTGCACCCAGGAAAGAGCAGCAGGAGGGGTTGGTGGATGACTTTGCTGGTTACCAGGAAGGTGGAAGGTGAGAGAAGAGTTGCAAGTGTCCCCGATATGGTTCAGGACTCCAGCATAAATGTACCAGCCATTGTTTGCAGCCAAGTCAGGTAGAACTTCCTTGGTTCTCAGCCAAGTATCATCTCTAGGAATCTTCCCCACTCAAGCTTCAGGACAGTACATTTCTGAAAAACTGGTCTATAGAAATAGAAAAATAATGTGGAAAAGGTACTTCATAGTCTCAGAATACAGAACATCAAAAGCTTAAACAGTAATTTTTCAAAATACATAATGATTCACAATTCAGAATGGTTCCCTTTGGGATCACCCCCTTCATGCCACCCATCTGTTACCCCATTCCCTTTCTTTCAAGTAGTGCATGCAGGAATTACTGCTCTCTGGTGACATACAGATTTAAGCTAAATTAAATCTGGGGGGGGGGGGGAGGGGGTGATCCCAAATAGAATAATTTCTATAGCAGCATTATAACAAACTTAACTCATGGTGCTTTGCTTTTCCATGTTCCTCCCATTCCTGTGCCTCACTCCCACCTGGGTGGGAAGCTTTCTTTCTTCTTTTTTTTTAAAGAAGTGGTTGGGGAAGGAGAGACTTGTGGAGAGAGGTGAGTGCTGGTGTTCCTTCTGTGTCTGTGTGCGCACGCATGTGCGTGCATGCGCACACATGTACGTGTGTACCTGCATGTGCATGCACACTTGAGCTCGTCCTCTTTTGAGAGGCTATAGACATACACAATGTCTCTACAAGAATATTTACTGGGGAAAAGGACACTATGAAAACCTCCCAACATGAAAAAAGCATTTTTGGCAGTGTACATCATGCAGACATTAAAATATACTTTGACTTCACCAGTTTTATAAGCAGATCAAATCCCTCAGTATTTGACCATGTAGTTGCCCTCACTGTGGAGAGTTGTCGCCAATCAGGACAGACAATACAAAGTGGGCAGTGACTCAGGGTGAAACATGACCAGAAGTGGGTTAAAAATAAAGTGCAGCCCTCCAGGTGTTGTTCGATTGGAACTCCTGTCAGCTTTGGCCAGCATAATTAGTGCGAAAGAATGTGGAAGTTGTGATCCATCCATACCTGAACCTGAACACGATGTTTATCCCATTTTTGCAGAGGTGCTCCTGCAAGAACAGTTGGATCACTCAGTGGTTTAGGAATCTGGCTGCAGAGCCAGAGGTTGGGAGTTCAATTCCCCAATGTGCATCCTTGACAGGGGCTGGGCTCAGTGACCTCTAGGATCCCTTCCAGATTTGCAATTCTAAGATTAAGTGGTCAAAGACATCTATCAATTGAAATATGTTGCTTTTCTTCACCTACAGATCATGGATTTAGTGTGCTTTAGAGTGTGATCAGTCATTGGAAGGTATATAAACATGGCCTTAATGTGCAAATCTGATTATTCAGGCACATATTTCTGAGGAAATCCAGCCAAAGGAAGAAAACAGGTTATCCCTAGGGAATACATAGTCCCCTTAATGTCTAGTTTGACTATCAGTACGTATATGGCAGCTTCCTAGATTCCGTGTTATAAATCCATTACTTTTTAAATGTGTGTGTGAGAGACTAATCCACACTTTCTAAACACTTGAAGTGTATCCTGACTGAACTGATCAAATTCTCTGCCTGCCTATTCAAATTAAATTAAATTCCACAAAGTTTAATAGGACTTACTTCTAACTGGGGGGGGGCATAGAACATGTGGCCCTCCAAATTGCACCAAATTGTAATCTGCTCAAGCTCCAGTCAACAGCAGAGGATGATATCAACTGGAGCTGAACCATATTGGCATGGCCACAGATTGCCTAGCCATTATAAAGAGAACTGAAGTATCAATCATATAGCTAAAAAAGAAGCAACTGGTTTTTATAAATCCTTGCTTTGAAGTAAATGAAGGATTCTTTAGCCATGTGTCCTTGAAATATAGCAGAAATGTTACAGAAATATCAAGCTCTAGGGCAGAACATGGCTTAAAGGAGGTATCCTATAAAAAAAGCAGATTGAAAGTTTAAAGTTCTAAAATATTGTCTGTTTAGCCAGTAAAGTTCACTGCAAACAATTCCTGTTTTATTTGTTTTGCAGCTGGATAGAAAGAATCCAGCACCTGGTCAACATATTCCACATAGATATACTTTCAACATCGGAATTTTGACTTGTAAGAAGTACATCTGTGCTTCATGTTGAACTCATGAGCATGGGAATCTGAAACCGAAAAAAAGGGAAAAAAAGCCGTTATCCTATGACTACATTATGTGAAGTCTGTGACAACATTTAAAGGTGTGCATTTTGTGCAGCTTTTGGGAAATGCCAGGAGTAGATAAAAGATGCCAAACACATGGCTTACTTGCTTGTAATTCATACAGTTGCTAATTTAAATGTGCAAATTTAGCATCAGAAATTATGTATGGAATTTAAATAGAGTTGCAATCCATTTTACCTGAGTGGGAAGAGTGGAGACCAGGTGATGTGTGTGGCTGCTGAGTTTGCTGTCCAGGTGCTGAATCCGAAGAGGAAGCTGCAAGGTCCCTAATTGCTCTACTTCAATGCCTTTATCTTTAAATCAGACTTGGGGTGGAGAGCTGTGTTGAGACTTCTTGTGCTGGGCCTCCCATCTGTATCCTCTATTTGCATGTGGTTTGGCCAGTTGGAGAAGGAAGCCTTGGCCAGACTGCTTAACCATGCAGATTCAACTTGGGGCAACGGCTGGAAGGTGTCACAGCACCTGGGTCTGGGAGGGGAGCCACTCGCTATGCATGATGGACACATTAAAGTGATGGGGGGGCAATCTATGGCCAGGATATGGAGGTGTCAGGTGAGAGGGAAGAGCCAGGTGCAGGGGGGCACAGGCTATAAAAGGAGAGGACACACTGGAAAAGAAGGATGAGGAAAGTGATGACACAAGCAACAAGGTGGGTCTAGGATCAGACAGGAGTGGACTGTATATTGATTGACTTCCTTGTGTACCCTCCCCTGCAGGTGGTGCCAAACTATATTCTTGCAGACCTGGAGCAGAGAGAGACTTGCTCTATCCTGACCCAGAAGAGGCAGCGGTGTCACAAGGACAGGCCTGGTGACTTCACCATGAAATAGACTAAGACATCTGAGGGCCCATCAATGAGAACTGTGTGGACCCAGCTGGAGAGAGGCACCCCAGCGCAGACTGGATACAGCCCAAGGAAGGTGAATGGAATCAATCTGAGGTCAGGATGGAAATCTGTAAATAGTTGTCTGCAAGAAAGGACCAGAATGGAAGAACCCTGGTTGGCTGGCAGGTATATTAAAGTCCTTTCAAGTGTCCCTGTACCCATAGAGTGCCTGGGGGAAATCACAACAGGCCTTCCAAGAAAGACATCATCTGGAGACCCTTCACTGCTGGAGTTTGCAGGAGGTAGATACCTTGGACATATTGAAAAAAAATGTTCTGCTATCAACTGAAATGTCTCTGGAACTTGAGTGCTGTGTTTAGGGAAATGAGTGGACCTACAAGCCCTCTGAAATTATTACTACAAGTTTTCTTGCTGTGTTAGGAGAAGGCATATATTAGGCTGAGTATGGATAGTGAAGAGGATAATGCCCAGCTGACAAAAAACAACCCTTTCCTCTTTCTTTTCAAACCATTCTCTAGAAGGCAAAATTTGGTCTTGGAATCATTCCTTCATCCTCTGGCAACAAAGATCTTTAAGCATCTTATATCCTTACACACAGATTTTGGCTTCCTCACAATATTTGCTTCTTGAATTCTTTATACAGACTCCTCTCTTCCCCAAGTTTTCCTATAAGAATTTTTAATGCCAGTTTTAGAAACATTGAAATCAACAGTAAGTTTTACAGCAAACCTTCTGTGGAAAAGGTTTTTTTAAAACTACTTATAAAAATATTCAGTGGGGAGAGAAAGACAAACAGTCACCAGCTTTATGATTTTCTAAGAAGGGCACTCTAAATTATGTTCAAAAGGGCAGTGATACTTGGATAGGAATAAAAGACTAATCTTGCTGAATATTACAATTTCCATAAGCAAGGAGCTAAGTGCATTCATATGGAATGCATGAGAAGGGTTCGTTTCCAGCCCTCCTGCCTAATAAGGTTGGTAGGTTTGACTGACTCTAACAATGGTATTCTGTGAAACTTATTTTGTTAGGCAGTTCACGCTAACCACATCCTCAATCTCTCTTAGATTTCTAATATGTTACAGATCCATGAAGAAATGCAAGGATGTTCTCACTGCCCGGAAGGAAAATATGATGTCATTTCCAGCTGACTGTCTTCGCAATTCTATAAAGTAACTTCTAAGATCCAACTAAAACAGTTGTTGAAATGACCATCAAAAATTAAAATGGTGCTTCTTTTTATCTTTTGGGAAAACAGTTAAAGGTCCGTGACTATTTAAGAAAGACTTGGGCGACTGTTCACAATACTTACGTCTTCTAGTTCTGAGTAATGGAACCCAGTGGTTGGGGTAGTCAAACACATTTTGATACCTGAATCAAATAGCTAATACCTCATCCCAGGTTTCCTCTCTCCATGTGATGGCCTGTAGTACTCACGGCTGGTCAGTTTATTTTGGCAACTGAGTAGAAATCCCACAAGTACTTATTTCTCTTTCTTTCTCCAAGAATAATAAATTCAATAATATTCATTCCTTCAAAAAATACTCTGGTTTATGAATGTGGGATATTGTGCTTGTATATCTATAATTCAAAATGCCAGGAAATGGCCTGATATTGCTGCACAATATTATGTCTACATTGCCAGCAGGAAAAAGGATGCCAAGCTTTACATAGCAAAGGGCAGCTGGAATATTGACAACACCATTGGCAGCAGTCAAGATGCTCTACACCAGTGGTCCCCAACCTTGGGCCTCCAGATGTTCTTGGACTTCAACTCCCAGAAGCCTTCACCACCACCATTCCTGGCCAGGATTTCTGGGAGTTGAAGTCCAAGAACATCTGGAGGCCCAAGGTTGCAGACCACTGCTCTACACGATACCTTCTTGTGCTCATTACAATTCACAAAGTGACACCAAACAAGGGAAAATCCCAGGAGCTGAGTCCTTTTTTCCTCAATTAACCACTTCTCACCCAAACATAAAACAGTCATCAGGGCTGTTTTCCAACAAGTGTAAGTGGCAGTTTCTGCATGAGGAGGGGGTAAATACATTTTTAAAAATTGTAGCATGACACCTCTTTGCCCAAACATCCCCAAGTTGGGACAGAGCAAAGTTCAGATTTGAAGTTAAATTTTTTTATTTGGGCTGGCCCAATTTTTAGATTTGTCATACAGATTTGCTTTGCTCTGCCAGCATAATGACAGCATTGCCCTCTCACGCAGTGGTAATAAATTAAAGAATGAAAAAAGTGTTTCTCTCTCCGAGGGAATTCAAATCCAGCAGACTGAGACAGCTGCTTTACTTTATTTATTAGTTTGACTAGCCCTATCTGATGGCATGTTTTGAAATAAGGCTACAGCCCTATGCCCTGTAGAAATCATAACAGAGCAACAATGGTAATGTATCTGAACATGGAACTGTGGTTTTGTGTCTGTGACGGACAGGCCAGAAAACCATACCCGTCCATCACAATGGAACACTGAGGAGCCAATAAGTGTGCAGGAGGGCGGAACCAAGGATATATAAGAAGAGGACAGTTAGTTAGAGTTAGGATTTCAGTTAGCCAAGAGGTAGAACTAGTGAGGAGTCAGTTTAGGCAGGACCAGGGTTGTGTTAGAGAGAATAATAATAGAGAAATAGAGAAAGAGATAAGAATAGGACAAGTCTTGGAAAGCATGTGGTTAAATTTGGACAGAGTTAAACATACTAAGATTTCTTTCATGAGCAAAGTGGTCGAGAGGGTGGTGGTTGACCAGCTTCAGGCAGATCTGGATGAAACAGATGCCCTGGATCCATTTCAGTCGGGCTTCAGGCCATGCCATGGTACAGAGACGGCATTGGTCACCCTGTACGATGACTTGTTGAGGGAGGCCAACGGGGTAAAATATCTTTGTTGGTCCTCCTCGACATCTCAGCGGCCTTCAATACCGTCAACCACGGTATCCTCCTGGGGAGGCTCTCTGAGTTGGGTATCAGTGGCTTGACTCTGGCCTGGTTTTGTTCCTTCTTGGAGGACCGCCCCCAGAGAGTGCAGCTTGGGGAGAGTATTTCGGCCCCGTGGAATCTCAAATGTGGGGTTCCACAGGGGTCGACTATTTCCCCAATGTTGTTTAATATCTATATAAGTCCGTTGGGTGGGGTCATCAGGGGGTGTGGAGCATCATATCATCAATATGCTGATGACACCCAGCTCTACATCTCCTTTTCACCAACTGCAGGTGATACCGTTCTGTCCCTCCAGCGCTGCCTGGGGGCTGTACTGCAATGGATGCAGGAGAACGGGCTGAGGCTGAACCCAGACAAGACGGGTGGGTGGCCTTGTGGATGGTGGCTTGGAAAACTCCCTCATGTTTGGGGGTGGTGGCCCTGGCCACGAAGAGTGGGGTCCACAGCCTGGGGGTACACCTGGACCTGACACTCACCATGGAAACGCAGGTGGTGTCAGTAGTCTGCACCACCTTTTTCCACCTTTGACGGATTGCCCGGCTGCGACCTTACCTAGACACGAGGGCGCTCACTACCTTAGTACATGCGCTCGTAATCTCTAGATTAGACTACTGTAACGCTCTCTACGTGGGGCTCCCTTTGAAGCTGATGCAGAAACTTCAGGTGGTGCAGAATGCGGAGGCCAGACTCCTTACTGGAGTGAGAAAATACCAACATATCTCTCCTACTCTGGCCATGCTGCACTGGCTGCCCATCCATTTCCGCATTGACTTCAAAGTGTTAATGCTTATATGTTAATGCTTATATGTAAGGCCCTAAATGGTTTAGGGCCCCGATACTTGGCGGAACGTCTGCTCCCACCTAGATCTACTCGGATCACCCGCACGAGCCAGGAGGTGAGGCTGAGGAGCCTAACGCCTAGGGAGGCCCGGAAAGAAAGGACACAAAACTGAGCCTTCTCAGCAGTGGCTCCTCGACTCTGGAATAACCTTCCTACGGTGATTCGTGCGGCCCATACGCTGGGCACTTTTAAGAGTCAACTAAAAACATGGTTGTATGTTCAGGCCTTCCCTCCTGTCAATATTTAATTCTTTCTTTATTTTTTCTTTCATTTATTATTTGTTTTATTATTGTATGTGTTATGGACTGTTTGTAAAATCCTTATGTTTTATCGTATACACCTTATTGGAAGCCGCCCAGAGTGGTCGATCAGACCAGATGGGCGGGATATAAATCAAATAAATAAATAAATAAAATATAAATAAATATTTGGATATACAAATACCTTGATTACAGTGAATCTACATGAGCAAACCTAAATGTAATCAAAGCAGCGTTTACTTAATGGAGGATAAAAGCCCTTCCATGATTTTCTGTATGTACTGACATACAAACACATAAATATACTTTGTTTTATGGGACAACACTGATCTATTAGTCATATGTGATATAGTGAGGAACAGATCCTCTGGTGGCAGCGAAAAGGGTTTGAAAAGTGCATGTCATGCCCGAAAGGGAACCTGGGTGTGTAGAAAAACAAAAGGGGGAACTGGGTGTGTGTGACAGTATCATGGCAGGATTACTGATGGAGTGTACCAGTAGGGGTGTAAGATTACTAGCACCCAACTTGGTTTGTACGCAAACAAAGGGAACATAGATTAGGGCTGACCCTTTAAGAGAAATTCCAGATTTCAGGACCCTTTAAGAGAAATTCCTGATTGCTCCATCCACTGCCCCATGATGTTGTACCTGTGTTTCTAGATCATCATTAAAAAAAACAGCATATGAAACGAAATAGCTATGACAGTTACACAGTGCCCTAATTCAATGACCTATTCACTCAAAGCCTACATAACAATAATTTCCCCACAAACACACATACACACAATTGTAATAGTACAACAATATTTTAGTAAAATTTAGTAAATTGAATAAGTGAACAAAGAAAAAGAAGTCAACTCCAAAATGTAAACATTCTGCCTAAATAGTGACACATGTCTTTCTTTGCCTCACAGTGCTGTGAAATGGTTGGCAGAGTAGCTGCAATGAAGTATACATGTTGCTTAATAGTAATTTTCTATAGAGCAGTCAGTTAAGGATTGAGGTAAAGGAGGAAGTTATGTGTTTCACCAGGATAAAGAAATAGGAATAAACAATTGCACCATAGCAGTGAGTTACAACTCTGAGGTAGATCTTAATATCCCAGAGCCAGAGTTCTCCCTTATAATGCTGAAATATTGCCAGGAGGGTAAAGAGAACTGATTATCTTGGGGTGGTCTTTAATGGCATCAATCAGTTATGTGCTCCTTCTTGGCGAAAGGAAAGAACTGTGTGTTATAGGTGGGCAAAATCACCAGATGTTTTGTATTTCAGCTACAATCAGTGGCAGCAGGCCAGCTTAGCCAGGACTGACAGAACCGAAACGCAAATAACTGATGATCTACGTTCTGCCTCAATTTGGTTTTGGGCAGCCTTCCCTGAAGTGGTATCCTTGGAATAATTTTGACTGCAACTGCCAGCATCTCTACTCAGCATGACCAAGGGTCAGGGATAAAGAGAGCCGAAGTCCAAAATTTCTCAAAGGCACCTGCTAGGTTGAGGAAGGCTTTTGCAGGCCAATAAAGGAATCTTTTGTTTCTTGGTATTCACATCTTTATCTGTAGATTAGATGCATTTGGGTGGTCCACTAGAGATGGGCCAAAGCACTGTAATAGATATCTTTTCTATAGGTGGATTTTTGGTTACAATTCTCTGTACAAAGAAGCAAAGCCAGCTGAGTCATTCAATGACTAATCCAGAACATCTCCTGTGACAAATTATTCATTGCCAATTGATTTATAGCTGCTGAACAAAATTTATATCAGATGCTACGTGACTCAGAGGATCATATTATTTCACAAACGTCCCCAGAAAAACTGGATTCCACTGAATTACATTCCTACTTTTTTAACATTTCACAGATGGAAAGAGACAAATGCTTGTCATGGGTTTATTTTTATGCTAAGGATTACAGCTGAAGCTATGCCTCAATCACACATTAGGAGGGCTCTGTTCTATCTGTTGTTTATTCTTTTGTGGCAGCCTGCTCTCTAGGGGTGTAATAACCAAAAACTGATTGGTCTTGGAGGAAAAGATAAACTAACTGCTCATAATTTATTATGGACAGAGCAAAATATAGACAGACGGGAAAAAAATCTCTGTTGCACAATCAACATATCATTGCAATATTAAAACAACAACAATAATAATTTATTGTCATTGTAAGTATATACACAGTATACCCATACAATGAAATTCACAGACACCCAGAGACCAGACACATGCACACACATAACATTCCCCAAACACTCCCCACCCACTAAAAGTCCCCCACTAAAAATACAAACATCTACACTGCAGGCCAAGTAACACAGTCCAACTAATTATTCACTACTGGTGGTCTTTAAGCTCATTATTAATTGCAATTATAGCTCTGGGATAAAAACTATTTAGAAAACGTGTGGTCCGAGTCTTAATTGTTCTATATCTTCTGCCAGACGGTAACAGTTCAAAAAAGTTATAAGCAGGATGGGAAGAGTCTCTCAGGATGCTGTGTGACTTCCTCAGACAGCGGGATGTGAAGATGTCATCCAGGGTTGGTAGCTGGAGCCTGATGATATTCTGGGCAATTTTAATGGTTCTCTGTAGAGCTTTTTTGTCCGCTACAGAGCTACTCCCAAACCATGCCAGAATGCCATAGGTTAGGACACTCTCAATGGTGCTACGATAGTATGACAGAGTTAAATGCTGAGATAAATTTAACTTGCTGAGCATTCTTAGGAAACACAGCCTCTTCTGTGCCTTCTTCATTAGCATGTTGGCATGAGAGGTCCTCTGAGATGTAAGTACCCAGAAATTTAAAACTACCAACTCTCTCCACTTCCTCACCGTTTATGTACAGTAGTAAATGTACATTTCTCTTCCTTCTAAAATCAATTATGAGTTGTTTAGTTTTTTTGATGTTAAGTGTGAGATGATTTTCTTTACACCAAAGTATCAATCAAAATAGGATTAATACATCAACTTAATATGTCAATAATATCGTACCAGAAGCAAAATATAGTTCAGGAGATGTGGTATGTACTCAATCTAGGAGGATACATAATAACTTCATTTCATGGTTGTTCTGGGTTTTTCGGGCTCTTTGGCTGTGTTCTGAAGGTTGTTCTTCCTGATGTTTCGCCAGTCTCTGTGGCCGGCATCTTCAGAGGACAGCAACCAGAGTACAGAGTGCCGTCCTCTGAAGATGCCGGCCACAGAGACTGGCGAAACATCAGGAAGAACAACCTTCAGAACGCAACCAAAGAGCCCGAAAAACCCAGAAGAACCATTAGATCCCGGCCGTGAAAGCCTTCGCGAATAACTTCATTTCAGTTTGAACAGTAAGAATTTACCAAAATTTACAAATTCTTTCATATTTGAAATGCAGAGCACCCTCCTGCCTTTGTTAAATTACAGATAGCTTCAGCACATAATTATATTCATTGTTCTTAGAAATAACTTTCTAAGCTCTGGGACAGAAGCACTGTGAGAAGAAAGAAAATAACTGAATCTGGAAAAAACCCAAACTGGAGAATAATATTTATATATTATTAGATATTTCTATTTTCCTATATAAATATCTTGAAGGTATCATGTAGGTTGGTATATCTATATATTTCATCATTTAAAAAAATTCACATATGGTTGCAAGTGGAATGGACATTTCTTGTGAAATAACTAGTTTTACATTACTTGGTATTTAATGTTTTTTTAAAAGAAATATTATATGATATACTAACAAATACATCCGGCTTTGCTTGGGTTAAAAACCTATTCATTCCACTTATCATTCTCTCACCCTCTTCTTCCCCCAACTCAATGACTTATTTTTTCCTGCTAATTCCCCCCCCCCCCCACAAGACACACCTTCAGTACTTACTAACCCCAGTATACACTTGCACTCACATTTAAATGGGACATCTTATTTAGAAGCTTGGTGATATCAGTTTCACAATTACACTCATCTGGTAGTTACAGATCATAGGACCACAGAATAGTGAATTTGGAAGGGGCCTATAAGGCCATCAACTCCAACCACTTGCTCAATGCAGGAATACAATCAAAGCACTATCTCCCGGGTGCTTATCTAAGTTTCTCTTGAGTGTTGGAGCATTCACCAACTCCTGAGGTAACTGGTTTCACTTCTGTACTGCTCTAACAGTTAGGAGCTTTTTCCTGATATTCAGCTGAAATCTGGCTTCCTGTAACTTGAGCCCATCATAGTATGCCCTGCATTCTGGGATGATCAAGAACAAATCCTGCCCCATCTCTGTATGACATCCTTTCAAGTATTTGAAAAGCATTATCATATCACCCCTCTGTCTACTTTTCTCAGGGCTAAATAGGCCCAATTCTTTCAGTTAGAAGAACCGTATTTTCAGATTATATTGTTTGTAAGATTTGTTTGTAAAACAATCTATCACCAACTGAGCCATTTTTAAAATTCAATTACAGTACACATTGTTGTGAGATAACAAAGGAAAGACAGTTGACAGAAGCCTAGTGAGCAACAGATGTCTGAATTACTGAGTGGAAATTTCCAACCACATGTTACTAGGGTAGAAGTATTAAACCATATCCCAAAATCTGGCTGTAATGGGCTTTAAACTCATCTTAATAAGATTCCTAACAAACTTTTGCCATTAATTTTTCGGACATCAATTTATAATTTTTAAAATTACATTAGACTTCTACAATAGAATAATAATAATAATAATAATAATTTTTAAAAAAAGCAATGCATTTCCCATTTCTACTTTCAGCAAGACTGACAGATCAAAAGTCAAGAAAGGCACAACACTTTAGCTGTCAAAATAAAAATAAAGAACATCAATTATTTTGTGGCTTGGGGTAAAAGGCAATAATCTCTAACAATGCAATCAAGTGATTTTAGTGCCTTTCAGTTTGGAAGGGAAACATGTCCTTTCCCTCACATTTCCTTGTGAAACTAGCTCCTTTTTCATGAAGCCTGAAGAGGACTATAAAGGTCCTGTTCCAGACCACCTGGAACCCTGAGCAGGACTATTCCTTTCAGGAGCTGAGGAAATGCTGCAACATTTCCCACTTGCCCTTTAAAACAACAAAACATCTGGCAGTGATTGTGTATGTGTGCATATATATAAATAAAGTATGTATGTATGTAACATGATTTTCTCACAGTTATAACTGGTCAAAGTTAAATTACACTTTTCCCCTTTGGTAATTGCATGGTTTCATCTTCTGTATATTAGATCATATGCTGAGACCACATACAACTCATTTTTTTATTACTTTCTGCATTAAATATACACTACATTATCCTGAGGATTACAGCTACTTCTAACAACTGCATTTTTAAAGAAAATAAATTGGTTACATCTGTTGCAGAACTTCATTCAATACATATCATGTGTTAGGACTTCTATGGCCTGTTTGGGGATTTCTGAGAATTACCTTGAACCCACTCTATGGCTGAAATCCCAGGGTAAATCGCAACTAGAGTAGGCTTGCTGAATCAATGGAATTTATGGAAGAGTTGACTCACCAAATCCCTGCTTATTCAATGGGCCTACTCTAGCTGGACTTCAGCTTTTATATACTGATTTATTGTAGCTAGTGTAGTCTACAAATATGCAAAGGGGAGAGAATGAGATTCCCAGTGTCATTCTTCCCACCATTCATTCAGTAAAATGTCTCAGAAAGGCCCCATCCACCCTGAGATACAACCACAGAAGGCTTTATCCAAGCAAGTGGGAAGCCTGGAAAAATAGCTTTACTGGTCATGTGAAGAAGGTGCTCATTGTGTACAATTGTATTTGCACAAGCTTTTACCAATACTGTATGATGTTGGGCTTAAAGTTCACTTAGGAGAACCTTCACTAAAAGGACTAGGGGCACAGGCACACATGGAGGTACAGTGGGGTCTTGACTTGAGAACTTAATCCGTATTGGAAGGCGGTTCTCAAGTCAAAAAGTTCTCAAGTCAAATCTGCATTTCCCATAGGAATGCATTGAAAACCATTTGATCCGTATTTGCTCTTTTCCATCCATAGAAACTAATGGGAAGCTGCTATTCTGCCTTCGACCACTAGAGGGGGATATTTTGTTTCTTTTTTCTTAGGTCAAGAAAGGTTCAGGGAAGGCAGGGAAAATACAGTCCAGGCAGTACAGTACCAGGCAGTCCGAAGACTGTCTCCCAATCCACTCTCTAAACGCTGGGAGGAGTGAGGAAGCAGACAGGCACCCTTTTCACTGGCCAACAGTTAACTGAAAGTTCACTTTTTGCACTTTCCCTGCCTCCCACGTGGTTTTTTTTTCAGTTCTTAACTCAAATCTAAGTACTTAAGTCAAGTCAATATTTTCCTATGAGAGCGGTTCTTAAGTCAAAATGTTCTTAACTCAAGCCGTTCTTAAGTCAAGACCCCACTGTACAAAGTGATTCACCCTGCTTAGCTTTGTTGGCTGCCACCACTTATCTCTTGCACCACTTCTGTCTGCTAAGCGCTATGACTTGGCAGCCATTTTCTTTCCAAAGACTGCTTTCCACAGTGTTATGTTATGCTGCAGTGTGGTGCAAAGGGGGCCACTGGGGCAAAAACGGCTGCCACTTATGGAGACTGTTTTTTTCTGCACAACACACTATATTATAATGCAGTATTGCCCAGAGAGGGCTTTGAGAGGAAATGGATGTCAACTGAATTTGTTGCTGCCACTGCCCTACTTTCTTTCATAATAGAATGACATTGTCTCATGTTCTGCATCTCTTTTCTCACTGAAAAATAAGGTTAGGCTTTTTGAAAACCTTGAAGTTTATGACAATTTCAGTCCCATGCTGTTTATTTTGTTTGTGGATATTATATATCCACAAGTTACTTGGTTACATGACAGATTGAATGGGTTGTTGAAAAGTGATTGTTATGACCGTTGGGACAGGCAAAGAATATGTCCCCACAGAACTTTGCGGTCAATGGCTGCTTTCCTCAGCTCGTCTGGGCCTGGAGAGAGTATGTATAAAAATGAGTGAATGTTTAGGGTTGTTTGCTGCCCAGAACGTGCCCAGCACTAATGGGGCTGCATTTAAATAAAATGAACTGTTGGGTAGCTCAGTGGTTTAGGCATCTGACTGCAGAGCCAGAGGTTTTGAGTTTAATTCTCCAGTATGACTCCTTAATAGGGCTCGACTTGATGATCCATAGGGTCCCTTCCAGCGATAGATAGATAGATAGATAGATAGATAGATAGATAGATAGATAGATAGATAGATAGATAGATAGATAGATAGATAGATAGATAGATAGATAGATAGATAGATAGATAGGTAGGTAGGTAGGTAGGTAGGTAGGTAGATAGGTAGGTAGGTAGATAGGTAGGTAGGTAGATAGATAGATAGATAGATAGATAGATAGATAGATAGATAGATAGATAGATAGATAGATAGATAGATAGATAGATAGATAGATAGATAGATAGATAGATAGATAGATAGATAGATAGATAGATAGATAGATAGATAGATAGATATCAAATAATAAACACCCACAATGGCTTCTTAGTTATGGCCCAGCAAGGGGGGGGGGGAGAAAGAAAGAAGTGTGACACTGAAAGGCTTCTGGTTTGGGAACTGGTTGTGGAAGGATTACCTGAAGGTTTGAATTCTAAAAACAGCTAAATTAATTTTTTCCTCACAGAATGATGGAAAGTTTGAAGAATGGGCCTAGCAGTCCCTCTTGTATAGACAATGGGGTGCACATTGAGTATCTGTTTGAGGAGCAGCAGAGTCAGATCTGTCAACAGGAATCCCCATGTACTGCTATAAAATGGCAACACAGCTGAAGGAGTCTCAGGGCTGTCACAAACTTCATTCATGTTTTTGCTCTTATTTTTACACTGGGGATAGGATTATCCCAGCTCTCAGGGGAACCAACTGAAGGAAGGTGAGCAACTTTTTCTGTGCTTGAGAAAGATCTGTACTATTTGCTCCACCAACACAGTGTTGATTAGTCCCTCCCCGTCAAGTTTGCATAAATAAAGGTGATTGCAAAGTGAAAGTAAAAGGATGAAGACACAATTATATATGTTCACTTGGAAGTAAATCCCATTCAGTTTAATGGCTCTTGCCTCCAGATAAAGTGTGCTTAGTTTTTTAACTGTAATAATGCAACCCAAAAGAAAATCCAGAAGACCCATCCAAACCAAGGATGTGTTGGGTTGGAATTAACCCTTGCAGTTATCTGGAATGAAGATATTTATCACAGGTTACCTGCAAGCAGGAATGAACCTGCTTGCAACACAACACACTCTGTTTTACTGTGTACTATTCCAGTCTATGCCTTTTTTCTTTGTCTGCCAGTGGCAGCCAACTCCCTTCATCGACCATTGCCTCTCTGCCCACAACCCTCTTTCCCTCCTCACCCTTTTTCTGGAGTTCTTCCTTCTCACATTTGAAGGGTATATGTAAAATTCAGAGCAGAAAAGTGTGAATTGGGCACCATTTTTCAACTGCAGTAGGGCTTGGTGTCATGTGTACGACTGGAGTTGAGTTAGATTCCATCTGTTTCTTCCAGAGTATGTACTTTTGGCCTTCCATGAACTTTCTACCTCTACCACATAAAGATTATCAGATCAGAAAAGTCAAGGTAAATATAGACTGAATTACAGAGTGTATGCTTTGACAACTGTTTCATTCTATTGTTCCTCCCCACTTGGACATTTTACCTCTCTCTCTCTCTCTCTCTCTCTCTCTCTCTCTCTCTCTCTCTCTCTCTCTCTCTCTCTCTCTCTCTGTGTGTGTGTGTGTGTGTGTGTGTGTGTGTGTTTGTGTGTGTGTTGCTATTCGTCATGGACACCTTGCTTCTTTAAGAAGCAAGGCAACTGAGAATTCAGGACTAACTGGGCTCCAGAAAGAAAAATAAACCAGACCTGCATGCAATAGCAAAATGTCACACATGTTGAAAAGCGGTTTAAGCTTACTGCCATGAAAGGAAAATGTTAGGAGGATAGTTCTTCTACATCGCTCAGGGATTTTTTTCCTCCCACTTTTTCCTTCCTCATTTCTCCTTGTTTTCTTACTATTGGGAGGAAGTCATCAGAGAGAGATTAGTGGATAAATCAGGGACTGTTATTTGATAGCAGAAATGAGTACTTCGCTTTGTAAGAGGGGACACCATGCCCACATAAAAGAGTGTTATTCCACTTCCATTTTATGCTGGAATTCCTTTTCTCATGGAAAATAAACATCATTTCAGAAAATTTTCCCAAAAAGAACTATTCTGCTGAGGTACTCAAAAAAAGTCATGCAGGCTGCTACGTAATAGGGATGTGCACAGTGAAAGCATTTCTGCTTCAGTTGTTGTGAGGTTTTCAGGCTCTTGGCTGTGTTCTGAAGGTTGTTTTTCCTATTGTTTCACCAGTCTCTGTGGCTGGCATCTTCAGAGGACAGGAGTCAGAATTCTGTCTGTGCTCTGGGGCAGTTTCTTTGGATAGTTGAGTATTTATAGCTATGGAATCAGCTTTTGTCCTTTTCAAGAGATGGGTGGTTGTGGTGATCAGCATGTTTTTTGTTGTGGATGTATTGTTGTGATAAGAGGAATAGAATATCTGCTATTGTGATTGATGGGTGTTGTTAGCTGGTCTTTTGTGTGCAGTGATCACCGGTCCTTGTAGCTGGGTAGAGTTCGTTGACCTTTTGCAGGCTGTATTTTTCAGCACTGTGAGCCAGGCTTTGTTGAGTTTTAAACTTTCTTCATTTTTGTTGAAGCTCTGCACACTGCCCGCTTTTTTCCCCCAGTTTGGGCACATGAGCCCAAAAACATTAACCACTACTAGACTAGGTTATATAGAAGGCTTTTGGCAGTGCCCATCCCACCAACACATACACACCATCACCAGAGGCCAAAAAAGGGAGATGATCCCACAGTCAGGACACCCACCACTACCAGTCATACATACAGAGTGAGAAAGACCTCATTTACCCACAAAGTAATTCCAAAAGCTGTAAACCACTTCCAAATTAGGAAAGGTTCAGAGTCCAGTGCCACCCACCCCTCATAACAGAGCCTTTCTGGGCCTGGGCAGCACAAGGAGGAAAAAGAGATGAGGAGAAAGCCATCCATTCAGGTACTGGCTATATGAGACACAGAGACACCCCCCTCATCAACACAATTGAGAAGCACCCATAACACACATCCCTGCCAAAAATCCCAAGATACACACCTTGAACAGAATAAATACATAACAAATTACCAGTAACCAATTTTTAAAAACTCAGTCAAACTGGGAAAGCACCCCTGCATCACCACACAGAGTGGAAAAACAGCAAAATAAAACCCCAAAACAAAAACATAGGTTCTTCTCCCCCAAATCAAGAAAAGCAAGAAAGCAAATGAAAGTTTTTAAAAAAGAGAAACATATATTATCAAAGCCTCCTCCAAGCAAAACTACGAGAATATGGGAAGATATTTCTCCACATTGCCACTTTAGGCATTATCTTCTCTTCTTTGAGCCAGCCAACAGCAACAGACAGGCCAACAGGCTGAGGCAAAAACAAACAAACAAACAAATAAATAAGTGCCCTCCCCAATGAAGAAATAAAAGGGGGAAAAAAGGAAGGATCAAAGATGGAGTACAGAGGCAGCAGGCCATGCATGCAGGCAGACAGCACAATACAAGATGGAAGGGGGGAAACAATGAATCACACACCCACAAGGAATGACTGAAGCAATGAAAAAATCACTCCTCACTAGGTTCCGATCAATCCAGGTCCTCGTACAAATTCAAAATATCAACTACCCCACAGATATTCCTATTAGCTGCTGAGAGCAGTTCTCATGGTGCTAACAGATGAAAAATTTTGTGGCCAATTTGGACAATCAGAGGGAGACAGAAAGCTTACACAAAAGTGGGCAACACAGAAAAATATGGCATTTTTGCATACCCCTCTTTCATTGATACAAATGGTTTGTATTTTAGAAGCTTTTTGGGGGAAACAAAGAATATGAAAATAGGGAAGAGGTAGAGACCAAATTGCTAACATGTGCTGGATTATGGAGAAAGCCAGAGAGTTCCACAAAAACATCTGCTTCATTGACTATACAGAAGCCTTTGAATGTGTGGACCACAACAAGCTATGGCAAGTTCTTAAAGTAATGGGACTGCCTGACCACCTTATCCATCTCCTGAGAAATCTACAGTATATGTGGGACAGGAAGCAACAGTTAGAACTGGATATTGAACAAGTGATTGGTTCAAAATTGGGAAAGGAGTACGACAAGGCTGTATATTCTTCTTCTGCTTATTTAACTTATATGCAGAATACATCATGCGAAAGGCTGTACTGCAGGAATCCCAAGCCGAAATTAAGATTGCCGGAAGAAATATCAACAACCTTCGATATGCAGATGATACCACTCTGATGGGAGAAAGTGAGGAGGAATTAAGGAACCTTTTAATGAGGGTGAAAGAGGAGAGTGCAAAAATTGTCTGATGCTCAACATCAAAAAAAAAACAAAAAAAAAAAACTAAGATCATGGCCACTGGTCCCATCACCTCCTGGCAAATAGAAGGGGAAGATATGGAGGCAGTGTCAGATTTTACTTTCTTGGTTTCCATGATCATTGCAGATGGGGACTGCAGCCATGAAATTAAAAGATGCTTGCTTCTTGGGAGGAAAGCAATGAGAAACTGAGACAGCATCTTAAAATGCAGAGACATCACCTTGCCGAGAAAGATCCGCATAGTCTAAGCTATGGTTTTTCCAGGAGTGATGTATGGAAGTGAGAGCTGGACTATAAAGAAGACTGACCACTGAAGAATTGAAGGGGACGACTGAGGATGAGATGGCTGGACAGTGTCATTGAAGCTACCAACATGAATTTGACCCAACTCTGGGAGGCAGTGGAAGACAGGAGGGCCTGGTGTGCTCTGGCCCATGGGGTCACGAAGAGTCGGACACGACTGAACGACTAAACAACAAGGGTGGGGAGAGAAGGAGACTCTTCTGTTCTTTCTGGATTTTGTTAAAAGACAAAAGACCAATCCTTATGACCTACTTAGCATTTGGATGCCTGAATAGTTCCTATTCAGTATCAGAGAACATGCATGGGGCCTTCACTTCAATGTGTGAACAGATGAATGTTCATATGATTCAACATACATACAGGACTAGATGCATGTTCTTATTAACAAGGCCGTCTTTAGCGATTGGATAAGTAAGTCTGCAGAAACTACTTACATTGAGCAGAGTGTACTACCCCCCTGCCCCTACATTGTCCTTCAACACATGAGCATGAAAGCCAGTTATATCTTTATATGCCAAACTCAGTGCTTTGGAAGAGTGAAAAGGTACAAATCTTTTGAAATTACAAAATCCTCATGTCATCCTTATTTTACAGTTATGTGAATTTTAAGTTTTGCTATGAGGAAAAGAATAAAGGTATGCATGGATTGTTCATAGACAGATTCCCAACTGTATTAATTCACTTTATATGAGGCTTGCATAGCTTTTTCTTTTTTCAGTCTCTGAATTCTTGAGGTTTTTCAGCCCAACTGATGCGTAAGGGTGTATGTGGCCTGTTCAGTTAAGAGGATCTCTCTCCCTCTCAGTTACAGAAGGAATGTATTTAATTTTATACACATTATTCTTCATGTTTTTGCTTCATTGACTGTCCTTGTGTTGCATCTTCGAGATGGAAAATATCTCTAGATTCCTAGAAAATTTCCTCCCTATCCTTCCCAATCTCCATAACACGTTGCAAAACCCTAAAATGGTGTTAATGTCACACAGTGCAGTAATTTTGCCACAGCTAAGCATATGGTTTTCACATGGTTTTCATTATATAACCTCATATCTTTCCCCAGTCTAAATCCATGTGTGGTCCTTTTCTAGGGAACGGTCTTTTTTCTTACATTGCATTTATCTTTCTGTGTCCACCCCCCCCCCCAATTGTTGTTTATTCAAGAAAGTCATTTTTAAAAGTGCAAATTACAACAAGGATGTGATCTGAAATCACCTCTTGGGCAATATCTTTACTGGATTACTAAAAAGTTACAAATTAGGTGAGTTTTCCAGAACTCTCCACCAGGCAAAAAAGGCATAAAAATCAGCAAATCATCCAAAGCATGCACCAGAAGTGATGCAGTCCCTCAAGCAAAGCAAGAATTTGGATTTTGTTCTGGTTTCCCCTCTCCCGTTTGTCCACATGCCGAGGCAGATTAACATGGCAACTTCTTTGGAAACTATAACTTTGCAATCTTCCTTTATCTCTGCAAACAAAACCTTGGCTTAGATTCTGATAGATCTCCCTTTTGTTTCTGTCCATGGAGTTTTCTTGGCAAAGATACTGGAGTGGCTTGCCAGTTCCTGCTCCAGGTGGATCGTGTTTAGTCAGAACACTCCTCTATGACCTGTCCGTCTTGGGTGTCCCTGCAAGGCACAGCCCATAGCTTCTCTGAATTACTCAACTATTTGTGGGACAGGAAGCAACAGTTAGAACTGGATATGGAACAACTGATTGGTTCAAAATTGGGAAAGAAGTACGACAAGGCTGTATATTGTCCCCCTGCTTATTTAACTTCTATGCAGAATACATCATGCAAAAGGCAGGACTGGATGAATCCCAAACCAGAAGTAAGATTGCTGGAAGAAATATCAATGATCTCAGATATGCAGATGATACCACTCTGATGGCAGAAAGTGAGGAGGAATTAAAGAACCTGAGGGTGAAAAAGGAGAGTGCCAAAAATGGTCTTAAGCTCAACATAAAAAAAAAAACACCTAAGATCATGGCCACTGGCCCCATCACCTCCTGGCAAACAGAAGGGGAAGATAGGGAGGCAGCGACAGATTTTACTTTCTTGGTTTCCATGATCATTGCAGATGGGGACAGCAGCCACGAAATTAAAAGATGCTTGCTTCTTGGGAGGAAAGCAATGAGAAACTGAGACAGCATCTTAAAATGCAGAGACATCGCCTTGCCGAGAAAGGTCCGCATTGGCAAAGCTATGGTTTTTCCAGTAACAAAGTATGGAAGTGAGAGCTGGACTATAAAGAAGACTGACCACTTAAGAATTGGTGCTTTTGAACTGTGGTCCTGGAGGAGAGTCTTGAGAGTCCCCTGGACTGCAAGGAGAACAAACCTATCCATTTTGAAGGAAGTCAACCCTGAGTGCTCACTGGAAGGACAGATCCTGAAGCTGAGACTCCAGTACTTTAGCCATCTGATGAGAAGAGAAGACTCCCTGGAAAAGACCCTGATGTCAAGAAAGTGTGAAGGCAAGAGGAGAAGGGGACAACAGAGGATGAGATGGTAGGACAGGGTTTGACTCAACTCCGGGAGGCAGTGGAAGACCGGAGGGCCTGGTGTGCTCTGGTCCACAAAGAGTCGGACATGACTTAATGACTAAACAACAACAAGATCTGCCCATTTTGCTTTAAGGAAAGGCTCTCTTGTCTAGGTTGTAATGTTGTCACCTCAAGAACCTTTCTCAAGTAAAGCTAAAACACTTCCCAGCCCCACATAAGCTGTTAGGCACAACTATGGCTTCCTGCCTTGGCTTTGGGTCTTCTAGCTCTTGTGCTTCTCCCATCCCACATGGAGTACAGATCTTTCCTGTGCATAACTGCAGCTGCAAATGCTGTGAGCATCATATCCTGCAATCACTGCTTGAATATTTGGAAACAAGAGCTGGTGCAAGGCCTTTTGCTGTCTGAGATGATGTTACTCTCCACCCACCATTCACCCTGCATACAAAAGCCAACCAGACTGCCAGTTGAATCTAAGTATGATACTGGCAATGGGGAAGCATCATCTACTGAAGGGTCACAGGCTACCTTAGGGGGTGTGGGCTAAACCACCTCCACCAACTTTCAAGAAGAAATCTATGATACGTTTCCAAGATAATCTAGAGTTCAACAGATGCCATTTAAACTAAGCCAATGGTTGATGAGAAGGAGGTGATCTCTTCAGGTGGCAGATGCTGATGGGCAGCCTCCTGACTGTACTCCTGGCTTCCTTGGTGGATGGAGAAAGGCCTACTACTTCAGCTGTTTCATGCTTGTCCAAGGAGGTCCTGTACATCTCAAGTATGTGAGGGGAAAATCAGACTGCTTGCGCTGTGTCCGTTGAATGAGCAGCTTGACTCCAACAGAATCCCAATCTGTGGGCCTAATTTAGCTGAGACTAACAAGTGGATTTCACTCATACTGGTTGGATTGCAAATTGCTACTCTATACCTAGAACAGTTCTTAGAAGCAAGATCCAGAAACTTTCCACTGGAGGAAGAGGGAGATATAAATTACTTTTTCTCAGTCCTCCCCCCTCCCTTTCATCAGTCTCCTGCATCACCTCCCATCCATATTCTGAAGGACCCACCAATGGGAGGTGTCACTCACTGTGATGTAGCTGAGAGAAAATTAAGGCCCCACCTTCTTCCCCCAGGATGAGTGGACCGCCTGACATTGTGCCTGTATCCAGCCCATTGACAATGGTAAACAGAATTCTTCCGCAACTTCTTGTTGCTCAGGTGATTGGTTTGCAATTATGTGGACTGTTGCCAGAGCTCAAAAGTTCCTTTTTTGGATGATAACTTCCAGAATCCTGCACGATACACAACCTCTGGTCATGCTGTCTGGGGGTTCTTGGAGCCATCATCCAAAAAAGTAAATTTTCAAAGCTTTAGCTTTAACCAATAAGACAATGTGCACACATGGTATTGCCATGTCATTCACCCAGATCCTATATGCCACGGATATGAAACAGTGTGTAAGCTCTGATTTTACAAAGTTGTTCTACTTTGGTTTCACCCTGTCTAAAAGCACTTCTTCTATGGCAAGTCCAGAAACTGTCTGCATGACAGGCCCAGAGGAATTACTCCATGTTGCTTGGAAGGAAGTAAGAAATGCATCAATAATCCATGAACACCTTAGATAAGGTCTACACGAATGTTGCAAATGGATACAGGATATTACAATTGCCACACTTGGGCCAGTCTGACCATATGTCCCTGTTTTTAGCTCCGGAGTATATTCCTCTGAGAAAACAGTCAGGGCCAGTAGTCAAGACAGTGAAAAGCTGGCCGGAGGGAGCAATGGAGCAGTTAAAGGACTGTTTTGAACAAACGAATTGGGAAGTTTTTGACCATCCTGATCTGGAAGAACATACAGCTGCAGTGTTAGGGTATATGGCACACTGTATTGACACGGTCACAGTGGATAAACGTATCCGGGTTTATCCCAATCAAAAACCTTGGATGACCGGGAAGGTTAGACGCCTGTTGTATGCTAGAAATAAGGCTTTTAAGTCTGGGGATGATCTAGACTACAGTGCAGCAAGAACGAATTTGAGGAGAGGCATTAAGCAAGCTAAGGCCGAATACAAGAGGAGAATTGAAGACTGCTTTCTCAGCAATAACATGAGGCAAGTTTGGCAGGGGGTTCAACAACTAACAAACTACAAAGCAAAAAAGGTTTCCTCGGGCGGAGGTGTGGAGGTGGCTGAGGAGTTGAACAACTTTTTTGCTCGATTCGAGATCGATCAAACTGAAACTGTTCGTTTGCCATCATTTACTCAGCAGAGTCCCCCCTTCATTGTGAATGAGCAGGATGTGAGACAGACTATGAAAGTGGTTAACTCCAGAAAAGCAGCTGGACCCGACTTAATTCCTGGTCAGGTGGTAAAAGACTGTGCTGATCAGCTAGCCGGGATATGGTCTGTAATTTTTAATCGATCCCTGACACTATGCGCAGTTCCCGTCTGTCTCAAGGCTTCCGTCATCGTTCCACTGCCTAAAAAGTTGCCTACAAACAGTCCGAATGACTACAGGCCGGTGGCACTAACTTCAGTCTTAATGAAGTGCTTTGAGCAGTTAGTTCGGAAATATATTATCTCCTGCCTTCCTGATCCCTTTGATGGGCTTCAGTTTGCTTATAAAGAAAATAGATCAACCGAGGATGCGATCAATACTGTGCTTTATATGGCTTTATCCCACTTGGAAACACAAGGGAATTATGTAAGAATGCTGTTCGCGGACTTTAGCTCTGCTTTTAACACCATTATACCCCACAGATTAATAGACAAACTTAAAGATCTTGATTTTCCAGATTCTATCTGTCTGTGGATTTTGGATTTTTTAACAAATCGTCCACAAAGGGTTAAACTGAATGACTACATCTCTACTGACAAGATACTCAGCACTGGCACTCCACAAGGCTGTGTCCTTAGTCCACTACTGTTCTCCATTTATTCATCGGATTGCACCAATAACCATCCCAGTAATAGGATTATCAAATTTGCAGACGATACTACACTAGTAGGACTTATCTCTGGGGATGATGAGTCTGCGTATCGGGACGAGGTATTACAGCTATCCCGCTGGTGCAAAAAAAACAGTCTTTTATTTAACATCCAAAAAACCAAGGAATTCATAGTGGACTATAGGAAAAAAAGAGCAGACATTCAGCCACTGTATATAGATGGAGTTTGTGTGGAACAGGTGGTTGAATGTAAGTTTCTTGGGACTATCATAACAAATGACCTGACTTGGAGTGCAAACACCGCTGCATTAATCAGGAAGGCCCAACAACGTTTGTATTTTCTAAGGATTCTTAGAAAGCAACAATTGACTGAGAGTTTGTTAATCACCTTCTATCGGAGTTCGATTGAGAGCATATTATCCTACTGTCTCTGTGTATGGTTCACGAGCTGCACAGTGGCAGAGAAAAAGGCAATTCAAAGGGTGATTAAGATGGCCCAAAACATCATTGGCTGTTCACTCCTCTCTTTGGAAGAATTGTATAAGAACAGATGTAAGAGGAAGATATCTAACATACTGAAAGACTCCTCTCATCCAGGATATCAGCTCTTTAAACTATTACCATCAGGAAGGAGATTCAGGGTATTGAAAGCAAGGACAAGCAGATTCAAGAACAGTTTTTACCCAAGTGCAGTATTGAGTTTAAATGCGGGGCCATAGGTTTTTGGTGGAATTTTAATTGCTGAGAGAAAACGGGGTATCTATATTTGGATGGTGAAAGTTGTGTATATTGTAACTTTTTTTGTAGTGTTGTCCAGTTTTACCTTGGGGAAGAGCACCTCATTTCGTTGCACCCACTTGTGAGCGCAATGACAAATAAATTTCTTATGTCTTATGTCTTATGTCTTATGAAGCAAACCAAGAACAGGTCCATTCTAAGTGAGAGGTCAGATTCTGTCACGACATTTGAAGGTAGCTGAAACATGGGGTGCTTCCGGGTCTTACCCTCTGCACCATCTATTAGAAAATTGCTTCTGTTTCTCATTGCTAGGGAACATTTGGCCTTCCAGATATTGCTGGGTTGCAACACCCATAGTCTTTCTTCAACCTTCAAAGCTATGCTGACTATGGTCAATAAGAACTGCAGCCCAACAATGGCCGGAGAGCCACCGTTGCCCATCCCTGTGCTATTGTTGTCAAATAATACCATGCCAAGCAATCAGAGACTTCTGAGAGCTGATGGACCAGAGTCCCAAGGATCAAAACTTTAAACTATATTGCAATCAATCCATGACTGAGCTCAAAGGTTAGTCATCTGTTCTAGGGATGATAACTTTATTCTTGACATAATAAACTCTGTTTTCTTGGAAATGATGGATTTCAAACAAACAGTATCAATTAGGCCAGAAGGTGATCAAGATTGCCTTGTCTTTTCCCTGCCTTCTTTCTTACCAGAAGTTATTCCATAATTTCTTTGGAAACAAGTTCAGTGAGGCAGAAGAAGACAGAATAAACATAAAACAAGAATTTGACTGCAAGCCGGGAAAATCTTTGGTCATCTGGCAGTGATCAGCTTTCCAACAGTTTATACAATCCATTCTAAATTATTTGTCACAACAGAAAATTACATTATAGGAAAGGAATCTATGGTCCCAGGAAAGGAAGGAAGGAAGGAAGGAAGGAAGGAAGGAAGGAAGGAAGGAAGGAAGGAAGGAAGGAAGGAAGGAAGGAAGGAAAAGCTGCTGAGCTTCAACCACCTCCATTCTGTTATGAGAAGTCCAAGAGATATTCTTGATCTGTTAAATACTAGTAGTTGACAGTCTCTTCCCTCTCAGGGGCCAATTCATATTGGAAACGCTAAAGGGTACAGTTGACAGCTGGGGAATGGGGAATCTGGAATATAGGACTGGAAGGCACTTCTTGTTTCTGCACAAGAAGGTAAAGCAGTTTCACTTTTTAAAAATCATAACATGAAAACCCTATGTCCAAACTTCCCTAAATTTGGCACAGAAAAAGAGCAGAATGTTTGCTACACCTGAGCCAAATTTGGTGCTGATCTGAAATCCAGTGTAAAGGTTATACTTTTTGTTTGAGTTGCTCCCATTTTTAGAATTGCTTTATAGAATGTTGATTTGCTCTGTTGCACAATATCATAACTGCACTATCGTACAGCTATAGCAACAAAAGACAAAACAAACACTAATTCCGTTACCATGTAGGCATGATAAGAGAATGGCAGAAGTGTTTTGGATTACAGTTCCCATCAGCCCCACCAACATGGTCAGGAGCAAGAGTTAGCAGGAGATGTAGTGCAAATTATCTGGAGGGCAAAAGGTTCCACCATTAGCATGTGGTGTTATGCAGCCTTTATACTAATAGGACAATACGTATCAATCTGGGGCAAATAAAAGCCTTCTGAGCTGCCTGTTTGCTTTGCATATAATAATTTGGATAGTGTTTGGATTCTCCATGTAGGAGGCAGAACAGACAAAAAAGGCTGGGTTTTCCCCTTTCAGTGCAATACATCATTCCAAAGCCTCAATCGAAACCTCCTCCTCATTTCAAGAAGAAGAAAAAAAAAGATGCAGGGTTTTCCTAAGATCTGAGTCAGAAAAAGCAGATAATGTCAAACAACAAGTATGAGCATGACATTATGAGTGGGGATGGGGGGGAGGAGAGATTTACATGTTTTTCTTCTGAGAAAAGACAAAGCAGTTACTTCATCCAATGATATAATCAAAGGCAGAAAGGCAGTAAGGTCGCCAGAGAATGAAAACAACAAACTTATGCACAAGTTATAAACTATTTGCTCACCAAACAAGAATTCAAATAAAAATGACTATGTCTTTTTTTTCCTACCCATGTTGCATGCTTTCCAGTGAGTGGGACCCATCAGGAGATGATTTTTAGGGTGAATTATTGCATTATGTTTAGAAATGTTTAGAAACCAAGGGTGAATAAAAGGGAATCCACATTAAGCACTCTGAATGTTGTAAAGCCTCTTATGGGATAGAAATATATACAGAATACAGAAGAATTTATGTTGTCCTTCACCTTAGCAGAGATATGGCCAGCAGAAACTCTTGAACCCAGACATTCCCAAAATGTGAGCTCACCTAAATACTCATTTGACTCCAGTGAAGTGAAAAACATTAAATAAGAAAGCATAGAGTGGAATAGCAATGTCATTGACATCACCATGTTAGATTTGGGGGGGGGGGTACATGTCAGTTAAAATGGAACATTATTTAAAACCATGAGGGGGATGGGTGTGAATTATGACCTAAGGCTTTAGATTTAAATCTCAAGCCACTTGTGTCACCACGGTCAGAATAATGTGTATGCTCCCAAGGACTTGGAGGAATGACATCATTATAGTTGTCCAGATGTGGTTTCTGGCCTAATTGCAGGAGACAGAACAGTAGTTAAGTTAAGTGATAATTGAAGATCAGTAAGATTTTGTACCATGCCAAGAAATGACTTGATTTCCTCCCATGCTTGACATGGACAAGGAATTAACTTATTGAAACTAAACAAGAGAACTGTGTAAGACTTGATGAGAACAGTCTTAATGCTGCAGTGTTTTCCTTCAAAATAATCTTGAGTCAGGTTTCTGGATCACTCTTCACATCTGCAGCACAGTCCTTAAAAAGGAAAGCTCATGATTATTTTTGTTTTACCAATAGCAAACTGAAGTGTAAATTTGGGTCTTACTTAAACAAACAGCTGAAGAGGTGAGAACTATTGTTATTAGACTGTCACTTTAAATTTGGAATCCTCATTTTGGAGACTCAACATTCTTAAAATAATAATGTGGACTTATTGTGACCTAGAGGTTTTTTAAGCATAGAGAGGTTTATCAGACCTTTATGCTGGTGGTGCTCTGGATATATGAAGCTTCCCCATTTCTACCGAGGGGGAAGGATATATAACCCCATCAGTCACACACTGTGGATGATTTTGGCTGGCTCCTCTCCTAGGAGGCACAGCGCGGATTTGATGGTGCCTGGTTTCATAGCTAGGTGTTCCTATCCACTACTATTACCTACAATTACAAGGTTAAGTAATAATAGTGTGCTTTTTAATTTTTCATGTGTTAAACTTCTAACTTTTTCACAGCCAGGACACCCCAGCATGGATTGGAACATCAAGGTCCCAAGAGACCTGCAGGCTTTTTAGCTGACAAACCCACTGAGCCACAGCCGGCTCTTGTGTGTTAACCTTTTATAGCACAGGCATAGGACGAGGAAACTTTGTGTTTTGTTTTCCAGGCCCAGAGCCCTTTACCTTTGACATGTTGGATAGGCGGGTCTGATGGGAATTGTAGGCTAGTATAGCTGGAGGCACAAATGTCCCTCATCCCTAGAATAGGCCATCAGTGTGATCCTGATAGCCATGTTTTGCGCATGTGCATCTAAACATCAGAAGCCTTAATATACAGAATCCTATGTGCATTGGCTCCCATGTAATCACCACAATTGCTTGTTAGTCATTAAGTTGTGTCTTCATGACTCCATGAACAAGAGCACGCCAGGCCCTCCTGTCTTCCACTGCCTCCCGGAGTTGGGTCAAATTCATGTTGGTAGCCACAATACTTCACAACATACAAAAATTTCTCTGTACAGTATACGCTTCCTGTAACGTGGCTGAGCCACTCTGAGGTCACCTTCTACTCAGGCCTCTCAGAATGCCCACCACACCACTAAGCACTCTTGCTGCCACCAACCTTTCCTTTAAATCAAAAGGACAAGGGTTTCTTCAAACAAAATACAGTATTTATTGATTTGTGCAAAATAAAAGGAGTAAATCACTGGTATAGAATCAAGTTGTCCATCACGGTTACTAAAACACTAACTCACACAGACTTTCTCTCACTGACACTCAGGCACGCAGGCCCCTTTCTCTCACACACTAGATCTCTCCAGATCTCACTCTCTCACTCAATCAATCTCCCCACACACACCTTCACCCCCCCCTTTTTATACCAGCTCCTCCCCTTCAGTTCCACCCTCCATCACACCATTGGCTGATGATTCACTGCCCAGCTGTGATGGACAGGTGAGGTCATGGCTACCCGTTACACTTCCCCTAATCAGACACCCATGAAGGCATGGAGAGAGGGCCAGCAAAGTGGCCATACTGTCCTTCTGCACATGGAGCTCCTTTCATGTTGTGATGTCAGAAGGTACATTCTTTCAGCTGTGTCCTACAATGATATGACTGAGGAGGTGAATTCTGATTCATCAAAGCTCACACTATAGTGTCATTGTCATGTCTTTAAAATGCAAAAATGTTTTGTGTGGATTGTCTTTTCTTCCTTTTTTTTTTTTTTTTGGCCAACATGCTAGAACATATTAACATGGCTCCATTGCTAGGAATGGATAAAATAACATATTTCTCAGCATACCGTTTTTAAAGTTACCGGAAAAAATGTTTGTGTAAGTCCATTTATCACAAACTACATGAAGGTTTAATTGCCATTAAAATTTTTGTTCTCATACTCTGCTGTCACTACATTTCAAATGATGAAGCACAGAGCATTCTGATATTATATGCCTTATTTATAAGGAGCAGCAAAAGGCAATGACAAAGTCAAACATTTGACATAGATGAACTGAAGCAGCTGCTGAGTCTAATGAAAAACATGGTATTCATGAAAATAAGCAATGCTGCTAATAATGCACCCTGTTGAAAAAGGATTTGTCTAGAACTATATGTGTGTGGGCAACTAGCAGCATTGTGCTGACATTTTTAAGGGTGGGAAAGCAGCAAAAAAATTGCTAGAACTGCACATTCTGAAACACTGCCACAATGTTGAAAATCTGTGATATCTCTGCAATGTACACTATTCAAGGAATGCTGCAGTATGAACTTTCCACAGTTCTATGAAATGATCATTATCAGTATATGTCACAAATATCACTTGAGTTCTGAGATGGGAGAGATGTCAAGACTGGCTATGTTACAAGTCACTTGGACAGGAAAGGAAGCCTGTTGGACGATGGCTCATTATTTTCAAAATCCTCCTTAAAATGCCCTTCGAAACTAAATGTAGAAAGTCACATGGGGTTTTTATTCATCACTCCCAAAATAACTTCTTTCCAACTTGTTATGTCACTTTGAAATGTAATTTTATTACTTTCCTGTTGCCTAAAAAAATAACTGCTTTTGCTATGTGGCTTCAGGTGAACCTAATGGGGAATTCATGGTGGCATGTTTAAGGAGTGGTTTTACCATTGCCCTCTCCTATAAGATTCAATTGCTGAGCAGGGATTTGAACCCAGGTCTTCTGAGTCCTAGTTCCATAATCTATCCACTACCCCACACTGGCTCCCACAAAGTAATTCTTCATAAGAAATTATAGTATTTGAACCTTGTTGTTTCCCAAAGCAACTAGTTAGAGGTAACTGTTATTTCAGTCGTCTTCCTTAAGACCTAAGTAGAATCAATGAAGTTTTCTTCATAATGTGTAATAGAGACCACTGACATTTGAAAACCGCTTTCATGAAAGCAGGGTCATATGGCAGAAATTTGCTGGGGCTCCATATATGATTTTTTTCTCATTTAGCCACAGCCATGCAAACAAATACAGAGTTGTAAAAACTGTTGAATTAACAAATACTGAGAGGTTTGCAGGGCACATATTATTCCTATCTCTTGTGGGATATTAGCAGCGTTTTCAGTTTCATGAAGTCTCATCGGTGCTTGATTTAGCAATGAGCCTGCTCATTATTATAATTTAATTTATAATTTAATTTATTTATTGTCATTGTAAGTATATGCATGGTATACCCATATAACAAAATTCACACAGGCACCCAGAGACCAGACATGCACACATATAAAAATTTGCCAAACACTACCCACCCACTAAAAATCCCCCTCTAAGAAAACAAACATCTACACCGCAGACTAAGTAACGCTGTCCAACTAACTATTCACTACTGGTGGTCTTTAAGCTCATTATTAAGTGCTATTATAGCTCTGGGATAAAAACCATTTAGAAAATGTGTGGTCCGAGTCTTAATTGTTCTATATCTTCTGCCAGATGGCAACAGTTCAAAAAAGTTGTGAGCAGTATGGGAAGAGTCTCTCAGGATGTTGTGTGACTTCCTCAGACAGTGGGATGTGAAGATGTCATCCAGGTTTGGTAGCTGGAGCCCGTTGATATTCTGGGCAATTTTAATGGTTGTCTGTAGAGCTTTTTTGTCCGCTACAGAGCTACTCCCAAACCATGCCAGAATGCCATAGGTTAGGACACTCTCAATGGTGCTACAATAGTAGGACAGAAGTAAATGCTGAGATAACTTTAACTTCCCGAGCATTCTCAGGAAATATAGCCTTAAGGCAAGACTTTGCCAAATAAACATTGCAGAATTAAATACCACATAAAATAAAGAATGAGTTTTTAAAACTAAGGTTTAAAATTCACCATTATTTAAAATTGGCTGCATAAATTGTACTTTATTTAGTTACATGCCTCCTTGGCATTTATTAGACACTCTTCCTGTCATTTTAATGACCTGAACCAATTAAAGACTGCCATCTTGAATATAATACATTCTGTACCAAGTGTTTAAAATTTGAGGTTGCCTGAAAATTATTTCCATGACTGAAGACTGGATTTCGCTATCACATTTTGCGGTGTCACAGGACATTGTGGATAAGAACTCTGTGTACTCAACAGCTGCAGTGTACTTTGACAGGAGTAAAAAATGTTACAAAACTATTTCCCCCAATAAATTTGGTATGACAAAGGTGTCGAAACACATATCAGGAAAGGGACCTTGTTTTTCTGAGTTGGAAGCTGGGCAGGAAAATCCAATTAAGAAGAGAACAGAATACCAGGAAAGAAGGAAATACATTCTTATGCATCTATCTATAGGTTAATGTGAAATGAAAAACAAAACTGCACACAAGCAAATGGTGTTAAAAGATAAGCAAATGCTGAGCATGCCATTCTTCCCGTGATCCAACTTCTGGGACTGTGCATGCGCTGCCCCCTTTAGAACTCTGGTGATAGTGCTGATCTGTTGATTGGATGAAAGAGGCGACTGTCACTGGAATAAATGTCTGAGGTCAACATATCAGTTTTGTGCCCCCCCCTTTTTTACACATTTCATAAACACAAGGAAGTGGAATATGATTCTGCTGAATGGTTCCATTCTTGACTTCCATACAATTACTGTATGCTGTAGGCATGACCACAGTTGATGTTGATGTGTATAAAAAATGCATCCCTAAATATATCAGGTGAACAACAAAAGAACATTTTTAAAAAGACAAAAAAGTTGTAGCACCTTAAAGACGAACTGCTATATTTTAATGTGAGCTTTCATGAACAAGTCCACTTCCTCAGACATAAGTATGGGACTACATGGCAAATATTTATACATGGCCCCAAAACAAAGAGGTTGTTTGTTTCCTGGGCACAAGTTGTTGACAATGAAGCATTTCACACCTGGCAATGACCTTTAAGACTCCTGTTGACATTCAGTTCCCTTCCCAGGAAGTCTGCAAACAATGACAATGATTGGTAACTAAATCCCATGTTATAGATAACAAGCAGAAACAACATGGTAATGAGTATATCTGATGGAGCTTGTGAGGTGGCACCAGTTAGATGGTAAGGAAATATAGGAGGGGATTACAGGAATACAAAACAATATTTTACATTTCATAATGGCCTAAGAAACATTGGCTTGTCTCGGATCCATTGAGATGGGTTTAAAACATATGTGTATATTTTATCTCAGCAGTATTTCTCTGGATTCTTTATCTGTAATTTTTCTTCACCAGAATGGCAACTTTCAGATGCTGTGCAGAGTGTCCAGGTAAATTAAAATGATTAGAAACAAGTTTCTTTGTATCACCATTCCTGGTGTCCAATTTGTGTCCATTAATTCTTTCGTGTAGAGATTGTTTTATTTGTCCTATGTAGAGTGCAAAAAATAGCATAGATAAAATTGGCAAGGTAAAGGTAAAGGTTCCCCTCGACATTTTTAGTCCAGTCGTGTCCGACTCTAGGGGACGGCACTCATCCCGCTTTTCAAGCCATAGAGCCAGCACCTGTTCAAGACAGTTTCCATTGTCACGTGGCTAGTGTGACTAGGGAATGCCGTTTTACCTCCCCACCTATCTATCTACTTGCATTTACATGCTTTCAAACTGCTAGGTTGGCGAGGAGCTGGGAAAAAGCGAGGGGACCTCACTCCGTTGCGTGGATTTGATCTTACGACGGCTGGTCTTCTGACCCTGCAGCACAGACTTCTGCGGTTTAGCGCACAGCGCCACCACAAATAAAAGTAGCATTGATGTTGTGTGTGACATTGTTACGTCCTGTAATGCTAGAATAAATGTGGGGTCAGAGCTGGCATCTGAGTTTGCAGCAAGGTTTAGTCCCTATCTCTGTGTCAGTATTGTGTGGTCTATTGTGTGTTAGTAGTTTCTTGAGACTGAGGGGTTGTCTATAGGCAAGTATAAGTTTGCCATCAAGGGCTTGGGAGAGTAAAGTATTTTTGTCAAGGATGCGTGTGAGTACTCTCAGTTGTGGGCTGAAAGTGACAACTAGCAGGGTTCAGTTATTTTCTCTTCTGGGTTTAACCTGCAGTAGGTTGCTTCTGGGTATTCATCTTGCCCTATTAATATGTTTCTTAATCATATTGGATGGGTATTGCAGTCTGAGGAATGCATTTCGTAGATTCTGAGTTTGGAGTCTATCTCATGGATCTGAGCAGATGTAATCGTATCTGATGGGTTGGCTATAAACAATGGGTTCAAGCTGGAAGCATGCAAGTAGGTACAGTGGTGCCTCGCTTAACGATTTTAATTGGTTCAAAAAAAATCGCTATAGGAAAACATCTTTAAGCGAAACGTGTTTTCCCATAGAGATGCATTGAAAACCCGTTAATCCGTTCCAATAGGAACAGATTGCCCTCCTTAAGCGAAAATCTCCATAGGTAACATCTTTAAGCAAAATGCGCTTTGGGAGAAGCCTCCCGGTGGGGGAAAAACACCGGATCGGCTCCTGCCTTTCTCCCCCACCACCCGGCTTCTCCCAAAGGGCTGTCCCGATGGTGCTTGCAGCAGCGGAGGAGGTGCCCACTGGGGGAGAAATGCCATATCAGCTCCTACCTTCTCCCCTACCGGGCACCTCCTCCGCTGCTGCAAGCACAATCGGGACAGCCCTTTGGGAGGAGCCGGGCTGCAGGGAAGAAAGGCAGAAGCTGATCCGATCTTTCCCCCCCACCGGGAGGCTTCTCCGAAAGCGCTGTGCCCAATGGTGGGGGAGAAAGACCGGATCGGCTCCTGCCTTTCTGCCCCGCCGCCCGGCTGCTCCCAACATCGCTAAGCGAAAATCGCCCATAGGGAACATCGTTAAACGGAGCACAAGATCACTCCGAAAAAGCCATCGCTAAGCAAATTCTTCGTTAAACGAAGCAATCGTTAAGCGAGGCACCACTGTATATCAATCAATAGGTTTTCAGTACAGCATGGTGCTAAGATGTCCATGTTGCAGTTTCACAGTGGTGTCTAAAAAATATACCTGTTGTGCAGATTTTTCCAAACTCAGGTTGATATTTGAATTAAAGTTATTCAAATACCAGTGGGATTTTTCTAGGCATTCCTTTCCATTTGTACAGATCAGAAAAATATCATCAATGTACCTCAAATATAATATGGGTGCAACAGTTGAGAAAATATTGTTTTAGGTCAGCCATGAGTATGTTTGCATATTGTGGGGCAATTCCCATGGCAATTCCACTGATCTGGAGGTAGGTTTTATTATCAAAGGTGGAACAATTTTGCATGAGCATGATGTTGTAGAGAGGGAGGTAATCTTGTGGGCTTCTTCCTTGTTTTGAATGGTATTTGTGACAGCCTGTAGACAATTTCTGTGTGCGATGTTAGTGTAAAGTGCTTCTACATCCATCATAACAAGGATGGTGTTGTCGGTGAGGTCATGTATAGGCTGAAGTTTCCATAGAAAATCTGTGATATCTCTTACACAGCATTAACCTTCGCTATAGCCAAACATCGCTGAACGGAACGGGGAAAGCCATTGGAACGCATTAAACTTAGTTTAATGCGTTCCAATAGGCTCCAAAACTCACTGTTCAGCAAAGTTGTCCCATAGCCGGCAGCCATTTTCGCGCCCTCAGTAAGCGAGGGGAGGGAGCGAAAACGCTGCGCGCGGCCATTTCGGGGCTTCCAGCGGCCATTTTGGAAGCACTGAACAGCTGATCGTCGGGCATCGCTTTGTGAAGATCAGTAAGTGAAACGCTTACCGATCATCGCAAAGCGAGTTTTGCCCATAGGGGCCATCGGGATGCGATCGCATTTGCGATTGCTAAAACCTATTTGCTATGCGATTTCGTCGTTTTACGGTGCACTCATTAAGCGAGGCACCACTGTAATGAGTCTGTTGTGGTTTCCTGATCTGTATATTTTAGGTAGAGGCTGATTGAGGTTCTTGTTGGTCAGGATTTATTCACATATGTTTTCAGGGCCATTTTTCATAAGATTTTGCAATTTCTTTAGATATTTTGTAGCTGGGTCCATGCTTAGGAACTGATAAAATTAAGAGTTGGACAATCGTCACTCAGCTTCTTGTGTGTAGCTTGATTTGTCCATGACAACCATGACAACACTTTCATCTGCCTCTTTCATGAATATGTTGGTATTGTTTTGGGGGCTTTCTATAGTATCACATTCTGTCTGGGTGAGATTTTATGGTAAATCATGTCCCTAATTATGGATATACTGTATACCCTTTGCATGTACAACAGTACATCTTTAATATTTGTCCAGACATTCACAGTGAATATATAAAAACCCAGGGCACAAACAGCAGAGGGAACTCTGTTTCTTCCTCCATGAGTTCAGCAGTCTGAGTATTGCCTATGACATTTAAGTCAAGCAATGTTCCATTCATAACAGCTTTCGAAGTGCAAAGAACCCATCTACAAAAACCAATTTCAATATTTTGTTTAAAAAAAGTGAGGTGGATTATTTGATTAATTTTAGTTAGCACGTGAGGTTGAATGAGACTTTGGGGACTGCTTATGTCATGTCCTTTCATGGACATCAAAGTATTTCATGTTCAATTGGTCGAAGAAAAAACAAAAATACAGAGGGATACCAGTCAACCTTTCCCAGTATTTTACCTTCTAGGGCTGTACAAGCTAGAAGTTGTTTTAATTTTAAAATAATCAGCATCTGATGTTTCTGTATGTGCCATAAATTCTTCCCCCTGCGTCATATTAATTTAGATTCAGTGATAGCCATGATGACTGAACACTGTGCTCCTTTGTGTTTTGGGTTTTCTCTAAACAGTTACACATACACCCTCAGGAGTTTCAAGATGAGTTGACATAGTCTAAACACACAAACTTCGGAAATGTGCTTGAAGCATTTTCAAATCTCTATAGCAAATCTACTGATAATGACCTCAATCCATCAATTCTTCCACTTGATACAAACCCGTACCTTTTGAGTTAGATTTCGTTACTTAGTTTCATTATGGACATCTTCTTTACCGAATTTCAAGCAGAACCAGAGCTGCAAGCCATCTGGATCTGTAACTTAGCACATACAGGATGTTGTTTTACTCTGCCCATGTATTCTAATTGCATAAGCCATCTGATGGCTTGTATACATTTTGGAGTGAGCTGGTGTGGGCTAAACAGGGTTGCTTGGAGTCGAGTGGAGGTGTGATGTACTATTTGATGTGATCCTTGCATCAAAATGGTGTATCAGAGCTCAAGTGACCCTATTTGGTCCAACTCCTTCTGATATTGTGAAGTGGCCTAACAAGTGAGCCACTTCAGGATGTTGGCAAATTGAACACCCCCTCTGCTTCTCAGAAGTGAATTCCCCCCCCCAAAAGACTCTGGTAAGCTATCAATGAGGCACTGCATCACTTTTTAAAAAGGAGGAAAAACACAATATTTTCTTTGGTTTGTCTAAAGGGCCAGTTAAGAAACTCCCTGAGGCTGCAACTATTTTTGCTTTTTTAAAAAAATGACACAGGACAGTAACAATGGTCTATTAGAGTCCATTATCGTATAACAAAATGCTTGTACATTTTATTTTTATAATTTGTGCCAGGCGTCTGCCATGCCATTCAAGCCCTTCCTGCCAAATCATTGAACTTGAAGTTTAGTTCTCAGGAGACCTCAGATCCGAAGTAATTTATTTGACAACCATGAACATGTGGCTGCTTGTTGAGAGGACTGGGTTATGAAACAAAATTCCCCATGTGCAATTCTGACTGATGGTGAGACATATTAACCAGGAATTCTGCAGCTTTCTGTGCTTCTAGCCAAAGAGACCATGAGCTTTCTCCCCCTACCATTTGCACAACCTGATGACAATGTCTGGAGTCCCCTGTACAGCAAGCATAGAAGGACTACCTGACAGTTGTAGATGACACAAGCAACCCATTCAATGCTTGAATCAGCAGAAGTCATCTGAGTTTTAGGCAATTTGTCTAACTCGCACCCAATTGCATGAATTGCAAGATTGCATAATTTTGTGCCCCAAATAGGCAAGATTGCACAATTTTGTGCCCCAAATAGGCAAGTTGCACAAGAGCAGGGCACCAGAAGATTCCTCACCATACTGGCCCATTTGGACAAGAATGTTGCAGTTCCTCATTCTCAAATGTGAAAACAAGATGGGAGGATTTACATTCATATTGTTCACCTTGACTGCAAGATTTTCTTTCACGAATAGCAAGTGGTAAGATGGGGTGGGTGCCAAGAATCACTAGGACCAAGGCATGGAAGTTTTTTTTTTCAACCCTTCCTCCATTATCCTGATCTCCGTCAGGCTCTATACACCTGCTCTTTGCAGAGGGAAAATAATTTCCATTCAATACAAAGGGAGCTCCCTCCATGAAATAACTGACACAGGTTTTCCTTTCCTGACTGAGACTGCAGTGGGAAACAGCAAAGTGTGAAACCTCCCCTCTCTATATGCTGGGGTCCTGGTCTGTCTTCATCTCCCTTGTGCTGGTTATTTGTGAACGAAAAAATAAAGGCTTCATTTAATAACATTAACATAAGATTATTTTTTTGTCAGACCGGCCAAACAACCAATAATAAATTTAATTTTTAAAAAAACAATATTTTAAAAGCAGGATTAATGACATTTTTGCTAATTAAATATTAGTTGCTCAAAGAACTTCCTCAGCATAGTAAAGGCTTCTGAGAAATGAAGTCCCATTGTATCTGGGGGCCATGACTGGAAGTCATTCCCCCTACACAAATTTTTGTATGGTGTACATGTACAGTGACTGATTTCCTACCACACCTGCTGTCTCTGTGGGAATAAAAATTTGGTAAACAATTACCCAGAGCTTAGACATAACTTGTTACTAATGCTTGTCTGCATGATGAAGGCATATCTATGTTGCATTGCATTTATAATGTAATGAGGGATAATTTCACTTTTGTGATAGAACAGTAGCTATTTTAGTTACTTTTATAGTAGAGGTGGATATCATGAATTGAGTATGAATGCAGTAATTGCACAGAAGGGTACAAGACAAAAATGTACATATAAACTTAAATCTGTTATCTGTATGTCTCTATTTCAATGAAGTAAGTCAATCCATACAAACATAGCTTTGTTCTGCGTACTTTCTAATCACACAAGAACACTTTGTGTATATCTCTTTGTGTAGAATCCCCCCTAATATTCTGGGTGTTTCAGTCCACCAAAGTAACCTTGGAAGCTTTGGGAACCCTGGGCTAAGTCAACAATTAGTTCTAAGGTCCTTTCTAGTGCCAAAAGCCATTTTCAAGAACCCTTTGTAAGTTATCATTGAACTACTTGAGCAACAGAACTTGTAAGGATGGGACTCAGACTTACCTGGGATGTGTGCTGTGGCTAGGGTGGCAGGCTGGTCTCCCATGGCCCGGCTCTCATATTCCCAAGATGGCATCTCCACATGGGAGCATTGCAGGAGAGCCTGGGAGAAGGGTGCCCACCAGATCACACCGCCCAAAGCTGATTGGCCAGTATGGGTGGAGGCAAGGAGGACTGCTGGCCAATGGACCTGAGGGGTGCAGTTTTCACTCCGGCACAGCACAGAAGTGCAGGAATACCATTAGAATCTCAGAAGGTGCTTGGCAGCCTTTTTGTCCCCATTTCCCGTTTTTAGAATGAGCTTCTTGTTTGCGTGGGTGTTTAACAGGTTGGATTCATTGTGTGTTGCTGGATGTTTTAATATAGCTCTTTCCAGTTCTTATCACAGCTTTATTGGAATCCCTTTAAGGGAGCCAGAGGTAGGGCCATTGCGTGCCCTAGCTCAGTGGGCCAGGAGTCTGGCCTTTCCCTGAGTGACAGGGAGCCATAGTGTGGCCTACGCCCATGTGATCTGCCATTCCAGGTTGTCTCTCTGAGGGATCTAGGAAGACAGTGGCCTGCATCAGGGGATATTCGGGTCTCCCGGTGCTAGGCCAAGAAAACTGCTGCTGCAATCAATAAAGATGTGGCTTTTTCCTCCAGTTGTGCGTTTTGTGTGTTTATTCCAGGACCAGGTCTGCTCAGCTGTAGGCCAACAATTAGCAGCTGATAGCTATGGTTTGTCCTTCAGTGGCCTGATTCTTTAGAACAGTATGTCTAAGTAAGAAGGTACAGAAATTAAATTTATATATACCTTACCATGACAAATTAAAAAAAAACCCAATAAGCTAATTAGCAAAATAGAGACAAACTCTTGCTAGGAGGAACAGGCATTTTTGCTTTTAAAAACAGTTCCGCTTCTGAATGCAGAGCAAGTATGTCATGCAGGTCGCCCCTAAGACAGGGACGGCATATTTTGACATAGTTGGCCTTGATTAGACTGATTAGTTTTTCTCCCACTCCTTTTGAAATGAATGGAAATTACTTCTAGCCTTCTTCTTTGATACACATACTTGTTACTATTCTTTTTATTATTTGCCTTACTATGGACATCTGAAGATACTGTGAGTTAAAATGTCTTCTGTTATTTTATAGGGTTTGCCTTGATAAATAAGAACATCCTGTTCTTTGAAGCCTGAAATACCTCACTCTAGGCCAGCTTTATCTTAGCCATTCCCTTCTTCTTTTGATTTGTCATACACACCCTAAGAGGAAATTTAAGGTAATAAAGTGATTTACAATATGGCAAGCTGTTTTCTGCACTGTACACATTGCCTCTATAAATTCACAGAGGCTTTTTAAAGGTGTGTGCCCATTCTTTGAGGGGTAAGAAGTCTTTAAAAAAGAGAACAAAACATTGATCTTTGCAAATCTGCAGCTTATTATCTCTTTTTTAATGGTATTTTTTTATTGGATGTCAACTTATCAAAAAATAGCAAGAGAGAGAAGAGAGAGAGAGAGAGACAGCATGCTTAAGATTGTATTGTGTCTGCTGTCCTTATTTCTGAGTAAATTTAAACATTGGTTGGAAAATGATTGTAGGATGAAAGGTTGGGTGTCTCTGTACAAACTCCAGTATACAACATGCACGTGCCTCACACTCTTTCAGAGGGTATGCAGTTGTTGCAAAATACACTGAAGTCATCTTGTGTTCATCACCTTTGATTCTTCCTTATGGTTTATCATGAACACAATCATTTCTATAGAATACAGAAAGTATCCCTTAATAACTTCCATTATTTGTTTTGTTTTAATTTTAAATAATGTGGTATTTCAAAGTTGTTATCAAAAGTTTAACATTTCTCTAATTGGTAATCTCAATTAGATCTGTCAAATCAATTAGATTAATAGAAGTATTAACTTACTCTTCAACCAGTCATCCTATGGATCTACTCTAATTGGTATGATCAATTGGATTTAGGCTTTACGTTTTTTTTTAAAAGTTCTGCAGAACTTGGTGTTCACAAACCATCTGTTCTGTTTTGCTGAGTGACTGTGGCAGACAGCAAAAAGAAAGGTTTGTAAGTTTGATAGCCTACCAGTCACAGCTAATCTCAACTTGATTGGTGAATCCTAAATTGAGCTGTTACACCATAAGTAAGCAACATCTTCTACTGCATACTCTGGATATACATTACTTTTTTTCCAGTGATTTCATCTGTTTTCTTCTAAGTGTGGTTAGTTATATTAGATCAAGATCTCTCTGTCCTAAACCACATATATGCATACTTTTGAAAAGGAAATGTAGAAGACACTCAAACCCCCATCATATCACCTTGTATCGCTATATACTTTAAAGATTCCATTTTTGTATCACTTTAATGAAAAGAGGATCCTATTCAACTAAATGACTTTTTACCCTTTGGTTTAAGGCATTTTTAATCTTAAGCTGCTAACACAACACAGATAGGCCATATGTTTTGGCATATACAATCCAGCTGCCAAAGCTGAGTATTTTTAAATGGCACTCAGTGAGTTATATATCTGGCTGTGGAGCCAGAGGTTGGGAGTTCAATTCCTCACTCTGCATCCTGGAAGACCCAGCCTGTGTGGCACTAAGCAAGTACAATCTACCTAGAAAACTCTGAAAAGGTAGTTCAGGTAGGTAATTCTTAAGCACTTGTTAGTCCCTAAATTCCTTCCCCAGGCAAAACCTCTGAGGAGTACCTGGTAAGAACAGCAAGATTTCTCCAGGTGATTTCACCCAGCCCTACAGGAAGGTCGAGCCAATGAAGGGTTTGTAGTTATATTCCTAGTGGGCTACTTAAATCTCAACAAAATTTCTAGGATCTAATTTGCCTGAACTGTGCACTGGATTGCACTCAGAGACAAGATCTCTTTCTACTGCAATTCTTTTACATTTGAGTAATTGATCAACTTGCTTTTTCTTCATTTATTATGATCATCCCAGCAGAAGGCAGTTGAGCAGAAGTCTTAGCCTAAGAGGTGGAAAATCTCAAAATAGGAACTGTTCAAATATTTTTGACAGAAATAATGAACAAGAAATTTTTTATTAATCAAAAACAACTTTTTCCAAGGACACAAATGCTGCTTTTGATTAAATAAATCCTTCCTGGAATACAACTGGTGGAGCCATGATGGAATATGTGTTTGCCAGGAAGTTAGCCCCATAGTTTCCTGGTAGAACTTTTCATCAGTCAACCACATTTCCTATGATCTTCTCCCACTCATCCTGAAAAAAATATATATGGAGGTCTCCTCCTGCCCCCAAATATAGGCTCTTCCACTTGATGTCCTTTCTCCTCCAGCATAAATACACTTGATTTAGGTATTCCTTTTCATTTCATATACAAGTATATCTCCTGACTATTTTTTGGTTTAGAACCAACGGCTAGTGAAAAGTGCAGTTTTACAGGACTGGGTTTCAGAGCTAAGAAACTGGAATTTGTGCAAAGACACAATAGTTTAGAAATAAGAACATGAAGTAAAGCTTTGCAACCAACAGTAGCTTGACCTAAAGGGGCAAATACGTACATTGGCAAATAATGTGGGAGATCCGCTGGGAATGGGATGTCAAATCTGCATCATTTTCTATTGACTACACAATGTGCAAGTCAATGCGAATCAGTCCGAAGTCCCATCTCATCCAAAAAAATATTTTTTTCTCCATTGTTGAGTCTTTTTCTTTTCTGTAGTGACTGCATATGTGCATTCAGCTGAGTTGATGTAGAGGGGTTTGTAGCTTTGTATTTGAAGTGATTCCACCCAGCTACAAGGGCAGTGAAAAAACTGGCCGCTACACTATCTGAATCTTCTTGCCAAATCTGGTGTCTTGGTTTGTTTGTTTTGCTCTTTCCTTCTCTTCCTGTTCCATTTCTTTCTTTCTTTTTTTAAAGGTTTGGTGCCTTAGCACTAGGGCGCCTGAGATACCAAAGGAGGAAAAAAGATTGAGGAGCTGCCAGAGAGAGGACGAGGAGGAAATAATAAATCAGCCTTGTTTGTAGCTTATTAAACTAGCTCTGTTGTAAACATGCCTCCTGCAAATTTGTACAGCCACAGCAGAGTGACCTGAACAAATTACAAACAAGGCTGTTCGCCAATTTCCTTCTGCTGACTCCTGTGTGGTCAGCTATGGAAGATTCACCCAAGGGATCCTCACTTCCCAAGTACAAATTCATATTGGATCCATTCACATTTTTCTTGCTGTGTAGTCACACCCAAGTAGGAAATACTGCTTGCCTAAGTTGGGACATGCCATTCTCTCCACATACTGTACTTAAACCTTTCACATTTCCTGAAAAGTTACATTTGCAGGTTGAGGGACCCTTCAGCACAGAGTGAGATGACAAGTTGTAGGATGTAAGCAGTAAGAGTGACCAGCAAAAACGGTCTCGCAAATATCCCAAGAATGTCCCAAGATTTGTTGGGGTCATATTTCTGTATAGAAATACATATTACACCTGCAGAAACTGTATACAGAATTGAACACATCTAGCTTTGGAAATCTGAACATGGTCAAGACTTGCAATGCATTTTGAGAGCTGAAAAATGTGCAAATAAAGGTCCATTCTGCTTAGGCAAAGCCACCATTGAATACAACTAAAGAGTGACCATCTTTTTGTTGTTGTTGTATTTCTCATTTTTTTTCATCAACACTCACACTCTATCTTTGTCCTATGCCAGATTGCAAAATGATGTTTTGCACAAAAATGTGTGCATATATTTGTACAAATTGTGTACTGTGTGTGTTTATAGTATTTCCCATTGATAAAGCACATTTGCGTGATTTTTAAAAATATTATTCATTTTTAGGTATGTGCATTTTGCAGACAAATGCCTGGCTTCCCATTCCTTTGTGAAATGCATTGCAAGTTTTGAGTGTGTATGGATTTCCAAGGCAAGATGTCCGCTATTCTGTTGGCTGTCTCAGGAAGCGTGAGTTGTGTACCACTTCTCATGAAATATGAACCCAACCCAAATCTCTTGTCATTCCAGCCCAGCATATCTACTGCATTTCTCTTTATTGATAGTAGATCTGTTGCTTTAATATGACAAGTTCCATCATATAATGGTTTACAGAGAGAACTCTAGAATTTTGTTTTGGTTGCTTTACCAAGAGGCAGACAATCTCTTGCTGTGTATTATGATGTACTAACAGAATTACCTGGCTTCACAAGGGTTAGAAACCCCTTAATCTCCCATGCACCTAGGAGCTCATTTTCTCTCATGCACTTGAATACTCCTTATATCTTCTCACCATGCACCCAATGAATGAGCCATGAGTTCTTCCTCTCCCCCATACTCATCCACCCCGGTACTCTTTCCCTCCCACTGAGCTCAGTGTTGTTTCTTTTTCAGCCCCCAGTCCCCATCTTCTTTATTTTTCCTCCCTCATCTACTGAAGTGATCATTCTCTCTCCATCCCACTGTGCTTTTCTTCTCTCTCTCTCTTTCTCTCTCTCTCTCATTCTTCTCCTCTTCATCCAGTCCTTCCCTCTGGTCACTCTTCTCCTCCTCCTCCTCTCAGAAAACAGCACTTTCTACCCCTTTTACTCCCTTTTAACTCTTTAAAATGTTTGATGCCCTGCAGCAGGGAGAAGCAGAGGTGCTCATAGTTTCTCTGGAAAAATGAGTGTATTCCCGAATAGACCATGGCTTTCCCTATGCTGACTAGAAAGACTAAGGAAGTCTTCCCACTAGCGACTGAAGATGGTGTTGCAGTGTACAGATTTATTTCTAAGATTAATTAACAACCTCAATGACAAAATAACTTCTGGATCCTATTAGTATTTATATAAAGATTCAGGTGGTCTGGGTTTCATGGTCTGAATTCTACAGTGGAGACACAAGCAAACACATACAAGGTACAATCTATTATTCAGAAACACTAGGCACAGTCAAAATTATAAAAACATTGACTGGTATTATATAACAGGTACAAGTTTTAACCAAAAACCTAAGTATCTGTTAAATATCTGCACAGAATGTATGCTATTCCTAATGTTGTCATTTTGTAGCTCTGATGGTGTGATTTCTGAGATCTGCAACTGTTTATAGCAGTGGTTCCCAACCTTGGGCCTTCAGATGTTCTTGGACTTCAACTCCCAGAAATCTTGGCCAGCAGAGGTGGTGGTGAAGGCTTCTGGGAGTTGTTCTGGGAGAACATCTGGAGGCCCAAGGTTGGGGACCACTGGTTTATAGTACTGTGTCAAATTTCTTGATATTGTTCCCAAAGCCCCAATGACTACGGGGACCACTGAAGTGTGTTTCTTCCAGAGGTGAGATGTTTCGACTGCCAGGTCTCTGTACTTTGTTCATTTTTCCAATTCTTTATTTTCAATGCTGGCATCCCCTGAAATTGCAATGTCAATGATCCGGACATTTCTTCGTTCTATTACTACTATGTCTGGTGTGTTATGCTCAAGGTGTCTGTCCATTTGGATCTGCAAATCCCACAAGATCTTCATTTTCTGGTTTTCTAACACCTTCTCTACCTGATGCTCCCCTGGGTTTCTGGAGGCCAACAAGTTATATTTTTTGCATAATGACCAGTGCACTAATTTTTGCATAATGACCAGTGCACTCTGTCAATCTATTATTATTATTATTATTATTATTATTATTATTATTATTATTATTATTATTATTATTATTATTATTATTATTATTATTATTATTATTATTATTATTATCATCATCATCATCATCATCATCATCATCATCATCATCATCATCATCATCATCATCGATATATTTGGGTGAGATTATGATGAAACCATGCTGCAAATCTTAATAAAGTGTCTGTTGGAAGACTTTTTAAAGAAAACAGCAATGTGCTCTATAAAATGTTAACATTTTTCTAAAACAGATTCTCCTTTGCTGTTTTCTCAGCCACGTCTGCAGGTTATCTGTTTTATAGGATTTCATATCTTGGCCGTATAAATAAAAACTTTGTTTCTATAAAACAACCAAGAATAAAATAGGTTGCAGAACTTTGCCTCAGTGATTTTATGGGATGTGGATGGTGTGAACTTCATCTGGAAAGAAACTGCTAACAGCTACAGAATAAAGCCGTGTTTCCTCTTCCACAAGGGCTGCCTAGGTGGCCGGCACATTTTTCTTTGTACATTTCGCTGATGCATACCTGATGGTGGCCTCAAACTCATAAAAGAAGGTGTAAAAATCCTCAAAGTGGGATTAAAAAGAAAAGACAGGAATAGAATTAGCAGACATGGAGTTCCAGAACAACAGGTTTGCATTCAGAACTGGAAGAAAGCAATGTTCAAGAGAAAAAGAAAAACAGAAGGAAATTTTCCTGTTTAATGAAAGAAAACAGATTTGCCGAGGGGAGAAAAAAAATTGTCAGAGATCCTGACCAGATGACTGATTTTTCCCCCCTTCATTCTAAAGGCAGAAAACATTCTACTTGTGCCCAATTGACAAGTTAGACCAAGTTTCTCAATGGAAGCGTTTAGAATATTGCAGTATCATTCTCATTAGATTTGTTGGCCTTTGACCTACCATTAATCAAATTAGCGACAGACCTACAAAACTTGAATCTAAATTCAGAAACCACTTCATGATCCCAATTTCACCGAGACCAGATTGGGGGGTTAAATATATTCCTGGTTATCCAGTGTGCAGCAGTGGATAGAGTAATGTACTGGACTAAGGAGATTTGGGTTTGATTCCTCAGCTAAGCCATGGAAACTCATTGGCAGGTGCAACTGGTAAAACCACTCCTTACATACCTCACTTTGAAAATGCTATGAGGAATTCTCTAAATCAGTTCAGATTTCAGCACATGTAACAAGGACATCCTTAACACCCATTCACTCTTAATTCCTGCCTCCACCATGCCTCCCTAGTGACCTGAAAGTCCATGGGACTTCTTTGCTTTCATTATATTTCTCACTATCCTGTCAGTAGCAAGTTGCAGATATTTTTTCTCCCTTCCCACATCGAAATTTGTACATATTTTTATGTGCATATTTTTCAAAATGTACACTTTTGAATCCAACAGACACTTTATTAAGAAACATTTTCAAACGTTTATATTTTGTGTTGCAAAACATTTATATTTTGTGTTGCAGACATTCTTGAAATCTTTCAAGGGTCTATTTTTTTCACTGAAATCTATTCCAAGTTTGCAAAACTATGGATTCCCAAGGCAGGATGTAGCCTGTTTCATTGTCACTCGGAGGAGGTACAAAATGGTTATTTCAGTATAAAAACATGAATGCAATTATTTTCTATTCCTGCTCCTTCCATTTGCTCAGACATATCTGGTGTAACAGCAGCAAGACCAAACATCAAAGCAACAAAGTTATTTTGAAGCCACCAATGCAAGACAATGTGAAGGGCAGAGATTCTCAACAGTAAGAACTGCAAACATGTTTGTTTGGGGATTTTGTTTGTTTGTTTTGAAAAAAGTGGGAAAAAGCACAGTTACAACTACTGCTGTTTTAGTATGCAGTTGATGACATCATCATATGACATGATCATCATATGACATGCAGTACTGATACTGCTTTCTAAATTAACCAGTGCTTAGATTTGTTTTTATTTTTGACATTTCAAACGTCAGATAAAATATCTGGGGTTGGAGACACAGGCTTGAAAGGAAGCATGACATTTGTTTTGCATGTTTTCAAAAGGGGGCATAAGTTAAAGAAATCTGAAAAACATTTGCCTAGACATTGTGGGATCTGAAAATACTCATAGCATGAACTGAAGTAACAATTTGCAACAACATTTCAGTCTCCATATACCTAGAATGATGTCATATACCATTTTAACAAGTATGAGCACTCTGGCTGATCCTTTCACTCTGGAAGTACCATTGGGCTGTGTCTGATACAAAAGAAGATGGGAATTCTAGTAATCTAAGAATAAGGCCTATGAAATAACGTCCTGCTGATAACTAATTGCCTAGAAACCAGATCAGTAACCCGTAATGGCCTCCATCACCATTTCTCAGGTGCCAGCTCACTGCATAGTCAGTGCGTAGCCAAGCTTCAATGGAAATGACTTATTAATAGATCACTGGAATTTGAACAACGGCGCATGCACATTAGCTTGTCGTTGTTTAGTTGTTCAGTTGTGTCTGACTCTTTGTGACCCCATGGACCAGAGCACGCCAGGCCCTCCTGTCTTCCACTGCCTCCTGGAGTTGGGTCAAATTCATGTTGGTAGCTACGATGGCACTGCCCAACCATCTTATCCTCTGTCATCCCCTTCTCCTCTTGCCGTCACACTTTCCCAACATCAGGATCTTTTCCAGGGAGCCTTCTCTTCTCAGCACATTAGCTACCATTATTTTATTTAGTCATAACATAGCCAAGGAAAGGGATGCTTGTGGAGGTTGAGAAGAACAAGAGCCAGTGTGTGAATAATATACAAAAGTTACATTGTGGCATTACATCTAGTTTTTTAAGGGAGCTACTTCAATCTAACTTGACAACTTGACAACTTTACCCCTTACAACTCATTTGCTCTTTATTAATCTCCAGAAGATCAGCTGGGAATTAGAGTAGTATCCTAGTGTATTTAGAGGGGCAGATAGGTTCCCTTAGCATGCACGGCCAAGGATCTTTTTATATTGGAGGAAAAAATATTTAGAATGCCCAGTCAGCCTAATGATCACAAGCAAAGCTTTAAACTGATGATAAGCTAAATTAGAGGCAGGGGAGGAAAATAATAATATTAATAATGAGAGATCGAAGAGTTGGTTTGGTTTTGAAATCATTCAAGGTGTGTTAATTAAAAAAATAATAATTTTGTTGTGTAGTCTCGGAAGGACTCTTGTTGCATAGCTTTGCAGGTTGTCAAGAACAGGACCTGCACTTCTGAATCAACTCACCGCCCTAACACTCCACATGCACTCCAATGAATTGCACAGTATTTCCCTGCATTAATTGCATGTTGCAACTGAGGATTACAAGCATGTGGGGGGTAAGAAAAATTCTGCAAGTTCTAAAAATTTAAAACTGTGTTTCTGGATTCAAAGGCTTAATGTCCTTTCATAATTAAAAACAACTATGATCAGTGAGTTTTAAAATGAAGGGAAAAGTTAGGAATGTTCCATTCCATTCAAAATACAGAATGAACAGATTCCAGATGACATTCCAGTTATGCATAAAGAGGTGCAAGTACCAACCCTGTTTCCGCACTGCGCCAGAAACCTAAGAGCACATAAGGTAGGCCTAGCACAGCCAATGGATGTTCCAGCAACATGTCTACCCCAATCAGAACAAAGGAGATCAGATGTTGCTGTGGAAAGAATTCTGTCCAAGCCCTCTTCACAGCTTAATGCAATGATGGCAATAACAGCAACAATTTGTTTTAGCTTTTAAGCCCCATAAGCCTACTTGTGGACTCTGCTTTTCTCCCTTAAACAGGAAGCAGGGGCGGGTTGGGAATGTGTCTTTCAGAAGAAAGGCAACAAAAACATATCTTGACTTGCACTGGGGTAGATGGAGTGCCAGTATGGACTGTGACCCGCACTTTTGAATGAACCTGCTTTGGTTCACCCCCCCACTCAAAAATAAAATAAAATAAAATAATGTCCATTTGGAATTGCCTCAAAGTCACAGGGGCTCAATATTGAATGAATCTGTATGGAAGTTATTTGTACACCAACATTTCATAAATAATAAACTGCAACATGACATTTACAATGGTTATATTATAGTTATGCTGTGTGAAAACGAAAATGATTTCGATGCTGCAAATCAAACAAAGAGAACTCTGAACTTATTACCCACAGTGTCAAGGGTCCTTTACATCACTTCCCGAGAGTGTCCTTATGTATCCCACAGTGGACAAATAGGCCAGTCTGTAAACAGGAAGGAAGGAAGGAAGGAAGAACAAACAAACAAACAAACAAACAAACAAACGAATGAACGAACGAATGAACGAACGAATCTTATGTCAGAAATGGCAAGAGTCTGTATTTCTGTGGGGGGGAGGGAAAATATTTAGGGTACTCTGTTGCTGATCTTAAGATAACTATACTGTGAAATGAATGAATTGCAGTTTAACAGATATTTTTAGTCTGTCCCTTGTAGCTTGATTTAGGATTACTCATTTTCACTGTGCACGTGTCATGTAATGATGAGAAAATCCATCGATTTTTCTTTCTTCTTTCTTCATTTTTTAAAACTGCAGATTCCTCCTGTCCCAGATATGAGATTTATAAATACTTTTAAAATGTTGAAAAACTGAACTGAAACAGAATTCTCACCTTATACACAGGTCAAATTCCATCAGTGTAGCTATTCCCAGCATAAAGATCATGTTGTACCTGCCTTGCACAGAGGTGTTAAAAAAGAAGAAATTTCTGATAAAAAAAGAGAGTGGCAACTCCAATTTGATATTAACCTGAGTGCATGCATCAGATTTACATCCAATATGCACTTTCAGGACTATGTATTCCAAATGTAAGACTGGATAAACAAATCTGACAGTTTAATTCCTCTCACATTCAGATTTTTAAAATATTCAAAATTTCTGATTCAGTTAGGAGGAAAGTTATGAATTATGATGAATTTTATTAGAAATGAACTGAAACTAGTATTTGGTAATAATGTGAATATATGGCTTCATGCTGTGAGATCTTCAAGTGGGTCACATGAAAATAGTAAGTATAAAAATAATCTTTACATTTAAAATAATTTTAAAGAATAAATTACTTCCACTTCCAAAGGCAGTCAGAATAATTATCAGTAAGGGAAAGGCTGTGTAAAGAGATACCACATTCAGCTGCCATTTAAACATGAACTTGGTTTCTGCCTCTACTACATCCTGGAGATGAGAGTTCCTATGACTTTTTAATTTCTATTCCTCTCATACTCATGTGAACACAACACTTGTTTTTTGGTTGAGTTCAGCTGAATTCAGTTTTATTTATAAATTTCAATGTTCTATTCAAAATTTTCATATTCAGAGAGACAGGCTAAACGGAGACCCATCATTGGAACAGATCAGAAGAAAATCCAAAGTAGCTCTCTGCTTTTTGTCCAGTTGTTCAAAACACTAGCAAACAGGGCCTCACAAAATCAATAAAAGGCTAATTCTAAAGGTCCCATAAGATTGTGCCATTCTGGAGTTTATCTGTAGGGTTCAACTAAAGGAAAATGAATAAAAGTATCTGTAAGTATCTCCAAGCGATCTAATTCATTTGTGGCACACTGTTATGTCTGTGAGCTAAGAAGGGAGCTTTTCAGTTTAATATTCTCAAGTAAGCATTTTTAAGATTACAGGCTTACAGTTTCTTTACATACCTCCGCTGCAAGTCATCTCCCATCACATGCATTTGCGTACATTTGTTTTTATGTGAACCCACTAAGAGACTCTTTGTTGTGGTTCTGTGCTAATAGAGTTGACTGTCATGCACTACCTCAAGTCATTCATTGTTTAATCAGATTTATTCATTCATTGTTCAGACACATGATATGACTGCCCCTTATTTTGGTCTTCCTCTCCTGTCTTTAAGTGAAGCAACAGAATTTCCCAAGGGCTTCCATGGTGTGCTAGTAGAATCGATTTTAATGGGTTTAATTTGTTCTTGTTTTATGTCCACATATGTTACATAGTTGAAAATGATTGTTTACCAGCCTGATTACAAAATGATGACAGCCATGTATATTCAGGCCAGGCAAAATGTCAGTGTTTGTTGACACTAGAGGTTTAGTCATATTTTAGAATTTGGAATCAAGCTTCCAGAGGACAATGCAGCAATGTTAGGAGAAAGACATCAGCAGCAAAAATGTACAATTAAAAAAAAAACCTGGTAAGAACTCTCAAGATGGGGTGGAGCACGCTACGAAAGTGCTTACTCTTCCAAGAAGCTCAAAATTATCAAGTTTTATGCCCATTGTTCTGGTCTTAAGGCAGGGGGTAAAAATGGTCCTATCCCTCTTCTTAGAATGAGGCCTCAGCAGATGTCTGGTCTCATGGGACTTTATGTAGCTTGTGTCCGAGATACAACTCTCCTTATAAAGCAAGGGCTGCATGACCTCCCACCTACTTGTGACCCTTCAGCAATATGGCTGTATATATGAAAGCTAAGTCAGTTCTTACTTACGGTAACTCTGGTAGGTTTCCTGGGGAATATGAGATTTTGAGGAGTGTTTTTACCATTATGAGCCTTCCAAGGGAGTTCCCATGGCTGAGTGTAGATCTGATCTCCCGAGTCCTAGTCCAATGCTCTTGTCCACCCACTGCAATCACCTTTTATGGTGGAATAGGAACTTAAGGAGTTTATCTCTCAACTGGCATCACTCATTGCTTCTCCTCTGCTGCCTACTCTACAATGTTAGTCTTGGGGCTCAGTTTTATCTCAGTTCTGCTGATTGGCTATAATGTGTCACATGTAGCAATGAGTGTAAGCTGAGAAGGAAGATATTCAGGATGTCCTGGTGAGCATCTAAGCCACCTTTAGCAAAGGACTTCTGGCTTCACCTGCTATTAAAGCCATTCCACCTGGGGAAGGGGTAGAATGGTGGGAGTCATCTAGGTAGCCCTTGAGATAATTTTTCTATCAAACACCAGCTAGGGGTGGGGGGTAGAGATGACAAAGACTTCTGCTTCCCTTCACGTCAAATAGGTAAAGATAAGCACAGAATAAAAAGCATTACAAATCAGGTTTAGTTTGGAGTTCGGGCAGTTATTTCCCACTTCAGAAATAAAACAACATTTAATTATTTCATTCAGTCAAGGTTTTTTCTCCCCTGTAATGCCATGTTTTACTTTAATAAAGATGTGGACTGTTTAATTTCTATCTGGTCTCATGTCATCAGGTTTTAGATGTTGCAGGTAAGAAATGCTCAATTGATCATCGTCCTTAAATTATGAAATAAAAAAAGAGAGAGAGGTTAGCTTGCCAGAGGCAATATTTGAAGTAATCAGAGGAATAAAAAACATAAGTCTGTGCCAGTTTGCTCTAGGAAAGTTCTCCCTCCCAAATTACAGCCTTGAAAAGCAAACGTCTGAATCATTCTGTTAAGGAATTTTAGGGCACCAAAGTGATTTCATAAATATAGCCATGGAATCTGGAGTCTTTCTCTACCTGTGCCCTGGTCAACACAATTTTGTTTCAGGTATGGCTGCCTGCCTACACACCAGCAATAGAGGCTCTGTGTTTCTGTATCCCAAACCTTAGTTAGCGCCTTCTTTTTCAGTATGGTAGACATTGTCAGTTTTGCTACTATCCTCCCACCTTCTGGAGTCAACAAACTTCGGAGATATGCTTCAGTTCCTTCCACCTCTTGCCAAGTTCTGCTGCTTTTTGCTGCACAACATTTCGAAGTCTCTCCCACCCACCCCCTTTCTGTTCAAGCACCCACCACATCTGCTAAAGCTATCTCCCATGTTCTTTGAGTTGACTAGGATGGTATTGCTGCTGAGTGAACACTGATTATGCATATTACTAAAACTGTTTTTTGAACGGTGCCATCGATACCTTGGCTCTCACCTCTTCTTCAGTTGGACACACGTGGTTTGGAAAGAGCAAAAAGCACAAACGGAGAAGCGAGCAGCAGAACATCTGGGAGGCCCGCGGAGGAGGGATGGATAGACAAATTCTTCTGCTTTCCTAGAATATCTAATATCAAACTTTGTTTGATTTGTGGCATGGAAATAGTTGTAGCACAGCATAACTGTATTGTAAACATTTTAAATATCTGGTTACTGTTGGTTGTTCCTGAAGGGCGATGTACAAACAATTTCCATACAGATTCAGCATTTATTGTGCCTCAGTAATTTTGACGCACTTTTGGGAGGGAGGTTGATTCAGAATTGCAGATCACAGTCCATACAGGCACTGCATCTACTCCATGCTGATCATTGCAAGTCAAGATATATTCGGTTGGGCCTTCTTTTGAAAGGAATATTGCCACCTTACTGTCTTTTTCCTGTTTAAGTGAGGAAAGCAGTTTCCAGCTGTTTTCCAGGATCAATTTATCCCTGATGTTCTCTCTGTTATAATGCAGGGTTTCTGTCAATAGTTCAATCTTGAGTAGGAAATCAAGAGCCATTACCTGTGCAAAAAGCCAGCTGCCCATTTGTTGATACGGATTGATCCAGAGACCTGCATTCTTGGACTCTAGGGGAGAGGGGGTGCCGACTACAGTGACTGTCATCATGAGCACCATCACTTCAGAATTCACCACTACACCACTGTTTATGATAGCCTGATTTAGTCTTCAAATGTTTTTTTCTGTCTAAGGTGCTAGAATGAATCCGGTGGCATAATACGGCTTGGCTGTAAAGAGTAGAGACGTTTGGGGGAAAAAGTTGACAATTTTTTCCTTCGAGTCAGTCATGAACATATTGGCATACTGGAGAATCCATGCAAGAACTCATAGCAGTGGGAGTGATCTCTTATTATATTATAATCTCAAACTAAATAAAAGTGTGGCTACAAATCAACAGGTAACCAGATATGTTACATCAGATATGTTGTTATTGCAATGATTTTAATGGGTTGTTAGCTTTCTTTGTAGGAGCTATTGATACTGAGATTCCCCACCATGACCATCAGGATATTATTGCCTGGGATGATAACAGGAGAGATAATCATACAGCTTGTCGTCTACATATGACCTTCAAAACAGTTCTTGAAAATCCACGGAGTCCTCTGTTGCCATGTTTAAAAAGGAGAACCGTGCAAGGGCCTGCTTTTTCTGTAAAGCAAGTTCCACCACTTATAATTTAAAAACCAAAAGTGATCTTCTGGCTTCATGGGAATGGGCTGGTTTGGCCCTTCTAGGGGTGAAAATAGACCCCAGATCCATCCTCCCCCAACAAGACTTCACAGTTCTGAACTATATCATCCACTGAAAGTAAGGACATGAGAATCTGTCCTTGGTCCATCTAACCCAATATTGTTAATTGTAACTGCTTTCAGAAAGGATTCTTTCCTAGCTCTACTTTAGACATCCATTGTCTTGCTTGGTGGTCTCCCATCTAAGTATCAGCAGGGCCTGGCTCTGTTTGGCTTCTGAAAGTGGAAAGGTTTTCTGTGGTACTGAGTCTTCTAAATAACTAGAGATACCAGTAGTGCAGGTCAAGAAATGGAAAACAGGAAGCCATTATTGATTCTTATCGTGCACATGCAAATTTGATGGCCAAGTCTCTCAGTCATTACCTTTCTGTAAATAGGCAAGATAACTTTAGGATAAAAGGAAAATCTGAGAAGTAATAAGGTAGCCATCTTCAAATCTGTTGAAGACTGAGCAAGCTTGTTTTATACAGTTCTGGAATATAGCACTTGGGCTGATGAATTCTGATTACAGGATTGAAACATTAAGGACTTTCAGGCAATAAAAGCTACTTGACAATTGAAAGGACTACCTTGAAAGGTGACGGACTTATTTTGTGGTGGTTTTTGACAGATGGCTATCTGTCAGGGATGCTTTAGGCTGTTGGCTTCCTGCTTCAGCAGATGGTTGGAAACAATGACCCTTAGCATCCATTCCACCTCTACAGTTCCATGAATGTATTATTCTATAGGTGATGATCATCTGGATTTTTAAATGTAAAAATATCGGACAGTCAAAAGTTGATCATTTACTGAGATCTTCTATGATCATAACATGAAATAAAAGATTGGTTTATTTTCTAGGTAATTTGGTGATATGCAAGGTCACTAAATTCAATGGCTTTAAAATAGCTATTAATCTTTGTGGAAAAATAACACTATGTACTGTGGAATGCACTGAAATCTGTTGTCTCTAAAAACTCATCTTTGTTCCTAGTAATTACCATCTGGTTTTAATTTTAGCCTGGCAGATTCAGTGGCAGACACCAACTGAGCTTCTGTATTAAGAAGGTTGAGGAGTTTATTCCCTGCCTAACAAATCAAGGGCTTTAAAAAAAACAGAAATATGATTTAGAAGCTAAACAGATGTTAAAGAGACTATAAGCCAATCTGTCAAATGCCATTTTCAACAGAAATAGAAAAAGAAATAGAAGCAAGGTGCACATGTTTTACCTCGTGTAGGCCCAAGTCACAAGTTGTTATAAATCTCACTAATTAAAGAAAAACAAATCTCAATGGCTCCTTGTCAATTTAGTTAAATTTCAGTGTAAAGATTTTTTTATATATATACAGTATATAAAACTGCACTGGCAGGTCAAATACACATTCAAAGATACTGGAAGATTTGCCCACATGAATGATCCCCGATCTATGAGACAACTGGCTTTTCTTTCAAGCTTCACATTGGCTGACATGCTAGCTGAAGGCTGAGAGAAAGCCCTCTGCTGAAAATTACCTCTTTATTTCTTTGCAAGACTTCCCACAAAATTGCAATAGAGTGCTCAGCAGGTGACCTTTCTCCTATAGAGATTTCTATTTCAAAGTCTCTACTTGAACACTTTAGCAACATTTGATATGATTTTTTTAAAAAAAGGAATTCCATAATTTTTATGGTTTCCCTTATTCAGCCCTTGACACTGTTCACTGAAAGTAAAATCCTTGGAAATGACTGTTTTTACACAGTAGAAGTTGGATTTCCAGGCCTACAGTTCCTTAGCTGCATACTAGAGCATACTGTTGTGTGGACAAGAGAGGCTAAAGGGTGCTGCTAACTCAAGCTGCTGTGCTGGATACATTCACCACTCTATGGTCCAATTCAGATGACACACTAAACCATGGATTAGCATGACATGAAGGAGTCTGGGCTAAACTTGGATTTACATGCTTACCTTCCCTTTCCCTTCTTCCAGCGTGGCTAAGAGAAGCTTATTCCACCATGCTCTTTGGGGTTTAAAATAATCACAGCCTGTGGTGGTGTCCAACAAGGATTCACTGTGGTTAGTTTCAGTTTATTATGCTGTACTTCAACAAGCCAATGTTTGAACCATGGTTTCCGTCCCTAAAGTTTCAGTTGGCCTCAGTTCCTAGATTATATGCCAGTAGAGATGAGGGAGGTTTTAAAGTTTTAGCCAAATACGGCCTTTTTCCCTCAGAGCAGGGATTCCACATGTAGGACTGAGTCTCTTTCTCTGTCAATATGTGAGTCGCCACACTCTGGAAGGGAGCTAGGAAGATGTAGTGGTTTGTGTGTGTGTGTTTAGTCGTTTAGTCGTGTCCGACTCTTCGTGACCCCATGGACCAGAGCACGCCAGGCCCTCCTGTCTTCTACTGCCTCCCAGAGTTGGGTCAAATTCATGTTGGTAGCTACGATGGCACTGCCCAACCATCTTATCCTCTGTCATCCCCTTCTCCTCTTCCCATCACACCTTCCTAACATCAAGGTTTTTTCCAAGGACTCTTTTCTTCTCATGAGATGGCCAAAGTACTGGAGCCTCAGCTTCAGGATCTGTCCTTCAAGTGAGCATTCAGGGTTGATTTCCTTTAGAACTGATAGGTTTGTTCTCCTTGCAGTCCAGGGGATTCTCAAGAGCCTCCTCCAGCACCACAATTCAAAGGCATCAATTCTTCGGCGGTCTGCTTTCTTTATGGTCCAGCTCTCACTTCCATACATCACGACAGGAAAAACCATAGCTTTGACTATTCGGACTTTTGTTGGCAAGGTGATGTCTCTGCTTTTCAAGATGCTGTCAAGATTTGTCATCGCTTTCCTCCCAAGAAGAAGGCGCCTTATAATTTCAGGGCTGCTGTCTCCATCTGCAGTGATCATGGAGCCCAGGAAGATAAAATTTGACACTGCCTCCATATCTTCCCCTTCTATTTCCCAGGAGGTGATGGGACCAGTGGCCATGATCTTAGTTTTTTTGATGTTGAGTTTCAGACCGTTTTTTGCACTCTCCTCTTTCACTCTCATTACAAGGTTCTTTAATTCCTCCTCACTTTCTGCCATCAGAGTGGTATCATCTGCATATCGGAGGTTGTTGATATTTCTTCTGGCAATCTTAATTCCGGCTTGGGTTTCTTCCAGTCCAGCCTTCCGCATGATGTATTCTGCATATAAGTTAAATAAGCTGGGGGACAATATACAGCCTTGCCGTACTCCTTTCCCAATTTTGAACCACTCAGTTGTTCCATGACCAGTTCTAACTGTTGCTTCCTGTCCCACATATAGGTTTCTCAGGAGACAGATAAAGTGGTCAGGCACTCCCATTTCTTTAAGAACTTGCCATAGTTTGCTGTGGTCCACATAGTCAAAGGCTTTCGCATAGTCAATGAAGCAGAAGTAGATATTTTTCTGGAACTCTCTGGCTTTCTCCATAATCCAGCGCAAGTTAGCAATTTGGTCTCGAGTTCCTCTGCCTCTTCAGAATCCAGCTTGTACTTCTGGGAGTTCTCGGTCCACATACTGCTGAAGCCTACCTTGGAGGATTTTGAGCATAACCTTGCTAGCGTGCGAAATGAGTGCAATTGTACGGTAGTTGGAGCATTCTTTGGCACTGCCTTTCTTTGGGATTGGGATGTAGACTGATCTTTTCCAATCCTCTGGCCACTGTTGAGTTTTCCAAACTTGCTGGCATATTGAATGTAGCACCTTAACAGCATCATCTTTCAAGATTTTAAATAGTTCAACTGGAATGCCATCACCTCCACTGGCCTTGTTGTTAGCCAGGCTTTCTAAGGCCCACTTGACTTCGCTCTCCAGGATGTCTGGCTCAAGGTCAGCAACTACATTGTCTGGGTTGTCCGGGATATCCAAATCTTTCTGATATAATTCCTCTGTGTATTCTTGCCACCTCTTCTTGACGTCTTCTGCTTCTGTTAGGTCCCTCCCATTTTTGTCTTTTATCATGTTCATCTTTGCGCAAAATGTTCCTCTAATATGTCCAATTTTCCTGAACAGATCTCTGGTCTTTCCTTTTCTGTTATCTTCCTCTATTTCTTTGCATTGTTCATTTAAGAAGGCCCTCTTGTCTCTCCTTGCTATTCTTTGGAAGTCTGCATTCAAGTTTCTGTAACTTTCCCTATCTCCCTTGCATTTTGCTTCCCTTCTCCTCTCTGCTATTTCTAAGGCCTCGTTGGACAGCCACTTTGCTTTCTTGCATTTCCTTTTCTTTGGGATGGTTTTCGTTGCTGCCTCCTGGACAATGTTACGAGCCTCTATCCAAAGTTCTTCAGGCACTCTGTCCACCAAATTGAGTTCCTTAAATCTGTTCTTTACTTCCACTGTGTATTCATAAGGGATTTGGTTTAGATTATACCTGAGTGGCCCAGTGGTTTTTCCTAATCTCTTCAGTCTAAGCTTGAATTTTGCTATGAGAAGCTGATGATCAGAACCGCAGTCAGCTCCAGGTCTTGTTTTTGCTGACTGTATAGAGCTTCTCCATCTTTGGCTGCAGAGAATATAATCAATCTGATTTCGATATTGCCCATCTGGTGATTTCCATGTATAGAGTCGCCTCTTGTGTTGTTGGAAAAGAGTGTTTGTGATGACCAGCTTATTCTCTTGACAAAACTCTATTAGCCTTTGTCCTGCTTCATTCTGAACTCCAAGGCCAAACTTCCCTGTTGTTCCTTTTATCTCTTGGCTCCCTACTTTAGCATTCCAGTCCCCTAGAATGAGAAGAACATCTTTCTTTGGTGTCAGTTCTAGAAGGTGTTGTAAATCTTCATAGAATTGTTCAATTTCAGTCTCCTCAGCAATGCTGGTTGGTGCATAAACTTGGATTATTGTGATGTTGAATGGTCTGCCTTGGATTCGTATTGACATCATTCTATCATTTTTGAGATTGTATCCCATTACAGCTTTTCCCACTCTTTTGTTGACTATGAGGGCTACTCCATTCCTTCTACGGGATTCTTGCCCACAATAGTAGATATGATAATCATCTGAGCTGAATTCGCCCATTCCTGTCCATTTTAGTTCACTGATGCCCAGGATGTCGATGTTTATTCTTGCCATCTCCTGTTTGACCACCTCCAGCTTCCCAATGTTCATAGATCTTACATTCCAGGTTCCTATGCAGTATTTTTCTTTGCAGCATTGGATTTTCCTTTCACTTCCAGGCACGTCCACAGCTGAGCGTCCTTTCGGCTTTGGCACAATCACTTCATTAGCTCTGGAGCTACTTGTACTTGTCCTCCGCTCTTCCTCAGTAGCATGTTGGACGCCTTCCGACCTGAGGGGCCCATCTTCCAGCGTCATATCTTTTAGCCTTTTGTTTCTGATCATGGGGCATTCTTGGCAAAGATACTGGAGTGGCTTGCCATTTCCTACTCCAGGTGGATTGCGTTTAGTCGGAACTCTCCACTATGTCCTGTCCGTCTTGGGTGTCCCTGCACGGCATAGCCCATAGTTTCTCTGAGTTACTCAAGCCCCTTCGCCACGACAAGGCAGCAATCCATGAAGATTGCCACCATGTAGTGGTTTAGGCATGGGATTTTGGATTTTGTTCATTACAAATTAAGCTCTATGGGGACTACAAGGGCTTTGACTACAAGAGATTTGACTATTTTATTATTAGTATTATTTTTTTTGAGAGAGAGAGAGAGAGAGACTGTGTACAGAGCCTAATGAACAGAGAGATTTCTGATCAAACAACCCCTTGTAGTTCCCATGGAGCTTAGCAAATCTTACCTGCTCTCTCCCGTTACAATGGCACAAAGAAGAATATGCTGGGTCTAGGTGTGTGCACTGAAATTCCTCTGAGGACTTGGATTTTTTGGCTACAGGTGCCAGAATTCTGGCTGGTGGAATTCCTGGTGAACTGTGGCAGTTGTCGTGAAAAAAAAAATCTGAACTTCCCATGCCTAGTAGTGTTCTCTCTGGCAAGGCTTGTACAACAAGTGACTGGGAAGTGAGTGTGTGATCCTTGTCCAGGATGGAATGTCCCAATCTCTGATATCTGCCTTAATGAGTAAGAGGAAGGACCGCAGAGCAGGCTCCACCAAGAGAGATTTTTTTTTAAAAGATTAAACACACATTCACAACAGTGAATCAAGTGCAATAGCTCACTTGAGCACCCTTTAGCCTTTCCTGACTGCAGAAGAATCCGCAGCTGAGGAATGTTTATACGTCTCACTGTATCATTTTAATATTTCTGTTTGGGTATTAAGAAGAGTGTGCCTTGAATCTCATGAAGTGTGCCACAAATATCAAATGTTTAGGAGTTGCTGTGCAAGATCATTCATTGGAAAAAGAAAAAGAAAAACAGACTTGTGGCCCATGTACAAGGTTCAAGATAAGGGGTGGAAGTACCTTCATTGGATCACTAAAATGCCATAAACAGGTGATCTTTCAATCTTTCATTGGCTCCTCATCAGACTGCACATGGCAGAGCTGGGGGCAGGGAGGCAAAAAAATAAAAAATACAATCTAAAACATAGTTCATCCCCTGTGTTAATCAACATCTATATGAAACCATATAGATTGTCCAGAGTTTTGGGCTTTGCTGCTAAATCTGAGGAAGCTGTTCTGTGCTTAGACCAGTGTCTGTTGTCAGTGATAGATTGGATGACAACAAGTAAAGTACACCAAAACATAATCCAGAAAAAACAGAGGTGCTCCTGGCCAGTAACAAGGTAAATCAGAGGATACGGATTCAGATTCAAACTGTACCAGATGGAGTCACACTCCCCCTGAAAAGTCACCCACAGCTTGGGTGTGCTCTGAGACTCAACCCTGAGCTTGGATACAAATTTCAGTGGTGGCCAGGAGTGCATTTGCACAGTTTAAGGTGGTGTACTTGCTGTGTCTGTTGTTGTTGTTGTTTGTTTGTTTGTTTGATTGATATACTGCCCATCTGGCAGTCAGGGCCACTCTGGGAGGTTCACAACATATAAACCAAAAACAGAATAACAAAATAATACATATACGAAATAATAATAATAATAATACAATTGGGGCATAAATCAAATATCATAAATTGCAGTAAAAACAAATAAAATACAATAAATTACAACTAAAAGCATAAAATATAAAAGACAAAAGCGTGGCAGTGTGATGAATGATATTTTAGCAAACACTGTTGTATCATACAGTTGTTTGTTCAGAGAAGGCCTGCTTAAATAGCCAGGTTTTAACAGCTTCCTAAATGTGTCCAATGAAGGGTCCAGATGGACTTCAGGTGGAAGAGAGTTCCATAGTTGTGGAGCTACCGCCGAGAAGGACCAATTTCTAGTAGTTGTTTTCTGGGCCTCTTTTGGGGTCAGAACTCTCTGCTTGGGATGATCTTATAGGGCAGGCAGATCTGTCAGAGTATCGAAAATTTACAGGCCTGAACAGAAAAGAGCAGAAGTAATAATGAGCTACCATGTTGTACAGGTGTGTGATTTGTCATGCTGCCGCTTTCTACACTTGTACATATGCTGTAAATACACGTGCTGGAAGAAGCTGAATGTGTCTGAGTGATTTATTTCGCCTACTGGACCTGAAAAGATCTAACTGGAAGGAGGCGCTTGGCCAGATATCAAGGTCCCAAACTGTTTAGGGCCTTATAGGTTAGTACTATTACCTTGAAATTGGTATGGAAGCAAATAGGAAGCCAGTGTAAGGCGGCCAGGGTGTTTGTATTTCTGTGTTCCACTCAGTAATCTGGCTGCCGTATTCTGGACCTGTTGCAATCTCTGTAGCAGTCCCAAGGGCAGCCCCATGAAGAGGGCATTGCAGTAGTCTAATCTCAAGACTACCAGTGCATGAACCAGCATGGTGAGGTACCTGGTGTCAAGGTAGGGGTGCAGCTGGGCGATCCACTTTAGGTGGAAATAAGTGGAATGGACCACAGATGCTATCTCTGATCCCATTGATAGCGCTGGGTCCAGAAGTACACCCAAGCTATGCACCTCATCTTTGAGATGTCTGGCCATGGTGACACATACTTTAGTTACATCCCATTTGAATTACTCCAATGCACTACAGCAGTGGTCGGGGAATGGGGTAAATTACCCCAAATGGGGTAAAAGTGAAAATCCTGGGAGAAATGAACAGAACGCTACCCCCATCCCTCACACCCCTACGCTCTGCAGCCAAACCTTAAATTGTAAGCCACCTGTCCCTCTTACTTCCTTGGTTGCAGCAGGGCACTTGTAAATCCTCAGTTCTTTCAGAGATCAGCGATAAGCCTGCTTGATTGGTTACAGCTGTGGAATAGCTCTGCACAATCAATCAATCCGGGGCTTCTGAATGACTGCTTCTACCGGAGATGACTGCAAGCAAGCAAGAGGAGGGAAAGGATCAAGTTAACGAGGGAAGGAGAGAAGGAAGGTGTGAGAGACCGAGGGCTTCATCAAGCTTATTTAAATGTATGTAGAAAATGGATGGAGGGAGGGTGGATGTGTGTGTGTGTGTGTGTGTGTGTGTGTGTGTGTGTGTGTGTGTGTGTGTGTGTGTGTGTGTGTGTGTGTGTGTGTGTGTGTGTGAGAGAGAGAGAGAGAGACTGACTCAAAACTATGAAAAAGAACAGGCAAGCAAAAAAGAAGGCTTGAATTAAGGCGGGGGGGGGGAAGGGTGGCTTTTTAAGATGTTGTCTAGGTTTGTCATTGCTTTCCTCCCAAGAAGCAAGCGTCTTTGAATTTCGTGGCTGCTGTCACCATCTGCAATGATCATGGAGCCCCAGAAAGTAAAATCTGTCACTGCCTCCATATCTTCCCCTTCTGTTTGCCAGGAGGTGATGGGACCAGTGGCCATGATCTTGGTTTTTTTTTTTCATGTTGAGCTTCAGACCATTTTTGTGCTCTTCTCTTTCACCCTCATTAAGAGGTTCTTTAATTCCTCCTCACTTTCTGCCATGCTTTTGCGTAGTCAATGAAGCAGAAGTAGATGTTTTCCTGGAACTCTCTGGCTTTCTCCATAATCCAGCGCATGTTAGCAATTTGGTCTCGAGTTCCTCTGCCCCTTTGAAATCCAGCTTGTTCTTCTGGGAGTTCTCGGCCCACATCCTGCTGAAGCCTGCCTTGGAGGATTTTGAGCATAACCTTGCTAGCGTGTGAAATGAGTGCAATTGTGCGGTAGTTGGAGCATTCTTTGGCACTTCCCTTCTTTGAGATTGGGATGTAGACTGATCTTTTCCAGTCCTCTGGCCACTGCTGAGTTTTCCATTGATGATGATAAAAAAGTGCGTTGGTCCTTTGATGTTGGGCTGTGGCACCAGGGTGGGTGACATGACCTTTAGCTTGGTTTGTTCCTTTTTGCACACCACACACAGAATGATTGAAGTGGTAGGGAATCCCGCCCCCCCAATTCTGCGTTGGCTGTCTCTAGCAAGCATGTCATTGCTATCACCACTCTGGGAGCCACTGATGATGATTAAATCCTCTGTGAGCTAGCAAAAATTTAATGCAACTTGCTAGGCACATTGGACACCTTACTAGTCCTTATACCACCCCATGGCTTGTGTGCAATGTGTTCCAGCAAAAATAGTGCACATCTTTATCAAATCTGGTGCATCCTGCTAGTTTGGTACACAGCCTGGCAGCCATTGATACTGATGATATATCCTGCTAGTTCGGTACAGAACCTGTGTAGATTCAACAAGATTTTGAATTCAAACAATGCACGATTTCCTTCCTTTCAAATCAAGGGGGTAATGTTGGCGTATACGTATAATTTTTTTAGGGGGTAAAACATAAAAAAGTTCCCTGACCCCTGCACTACAGTATACACGGGGTTGCCTCTGAAGAGTGTTTGGAAACTTTAGCTCAGGCTTGTCCAACCTGCGGCCCAGGTCAGCTTGTAATGCGGCCGAGTACAATTTTTTATTTTTAAAGAAATTCCAAAGTTTCAAGTTACACTGCCGGCGCTTGCGGCCAGAATGTGGCCGGGGCATGTCACAACAGTAGAGGGGGAGAGAGGGAAGGAAGGAAGGAGTGGGAGGAGAGGGGTCGGGGGGGCTGCGTGACTGCATTGTGCCCTCCCCGTTAATAAGTGGACCCCCTCCCGGACCCATAAAGCCACTGGAGTCAAAGCTGGCAGCCTCTGCTGTCTGAGATCGCAGCTGCCGGTAAGCGCGCTTGGAGCGGGGCTGCGGAGGACAGCTAGGGCTGCCCCCCCCATGAGGCCCAAACCAAATTTTCATTTTCTAATGTGGCCCAGGGAAGGTGAAAGGTTGGACATCCCTGCTTTAGCTGGTCCAAACTACTGCTGCCAGCCTGCTGATTGGCACTGGTTACAGCAACCATGTAACTCCTTTTTTATATATAACAGCTTCACTAGCTGCCAGTGTATTCACAGCTGAAATTCAAAGTCTGGTTAGTACCTATAAAGCCCTATATGATTTGGATCCAGGCTAACTGAAGGATCTTATCACTCTATATGAGCCTTGTCAGCATTTTAGATCTTCTGAGAAGGCCCTTCACCTGATTCCACCACCATCCCCAGCTCATTTGGCAAGGACACAAGAGAGGGCCTTCTCAGTGGTTGCTCCCAAGCTTTGAAATGCACCGACCTAAGAAGCTGGATTAGCCCCCTCCCTCTTGTCCTTCCAGTAGCAGGCAAAGAACTTCCTCTTTAGGCAGGCTTTTAAGCAGTAAGATCTCAGTAATGCTTTGTTTTTAATCATACAGATGTTTAAATGTTTAGAATTATTTTAAATCTTAGTTTCTTAGTATATGTTTAATTGTTTTTAATATGATATTTTTATAGTTTTTTAACTGCCAATTGTTTTATAATTTTGGTTGTTATGAAATGTCTTAGGTCCCCTATGGGGAGAAAGGTGGCATATAAATAATATGAATCAATATTATACATATTATAAATGAATAAATTGTGTATGGAAAATAGGAGTGCAGGAAAACAATTGGTTCTAGGTCTCCAGAGGTGAAACTTGATACTACCAACTCACCTCAAAGTGATTGTTTAGGATTGGAGCATCCATTTCGGAAATTACAGATCTTGAAGCTTCCGTATCTAGCTGGATGATTGTTGGATGATTCTACCCCCTCCCCCACAAGCTTTGCAATGGCCAGCTTGATAAAAAAATTCAAAAGTTCATTTATTTATTGTATTTTACTGGTGCAATAAAGTGTTATCTTCCCATTTTCATGTTTATTTTAAAGGAAGCATACAGAAGTATAATTATATAGTGTATGTCTTTACTCTCTCTTTATGAGGAGTCTATCAAAATGATGTTCTCATTCCAAACTATAAAAATTTCCAGATTAAAAGTACTTCACATGCAGTTTATTAAAAAATATTGTCATTCTGGCACATAAAGCAACTTGGGAGACACTCCAAAGCCCACTGAGGTAAAATGGAAATACTTCATGCACCTTCAGTGGACTCCACTAGACAGCGTCTTTGGTAAATTCTTCCAGCTGGCCCAATTGAGCTTGTCTAGTGATCTCAAAGCTGTTATTAATCCTAAACTTGGTTGAAAAATACACTAGTCAAGAGCAGCCTTCAAAACCTATTTTAGGAAAACCTGGAAAGGCCAAATGGATTCACATATACAAGGGAGCAGTGCACAGATAAACTTGATTCCTAGGAAAGGAGAAAGAAGATTGATGGGGACACCTTCTAAATTCCATGGGAAGTGACTCTACACCTTTCTGGCCTGTCTCCTGAAAGAATGATATGAGAGCTTCATTCAACTGAATGTAATGTTCAGGCATTAAATCTGAAAAGACGTTAGGCTGTCATCATGGCCGAGGGCAGAGCCAAATTGCTATATACTTTTGGATTTACCACCTGAATAGGGCTATGGTAGCTTTACTGATTGTGAGCAGCAGTGCTGAATGCTAAAAGAAGAGAGAACTTGTTTAACCTTCTTAAACCAGTTCACCGTGTTTGGCAAGTACACTTGAGATTTTGGTGCAGAGGTACAGGAAGCCAGTGTATTTCTTCAACCAATCTCGAGTCTTGAGTTATTTAAAGGATTTTTACCACCACTACCCTGCCTGCTTTGTACACACACACAAAAAACAACAACAACAAACAACCATGGAACACCAAAGAATATTTGCAATAACTTCTGGAGAAATCAGAGCATCATACAAGAGCGTTGCTGTACACACCACCATCCTGTCCTGGCCAAATACAGGCAGGACGTGACACTTCTGAGTCAATGATCACCCAGGAGATAAACCACTAATTGTCCAGGGACAAGGTTACTCTAGAAATAAATGAAAAGCCTCTTTTTAAAAATGTGAAGCACATCTCAGTGGAGACCATTTCATTCAAGTGTTAGGGTTCAAATGAGCAGTTTAGGCGGGCGTGGGGAACTTCCACTGCAGTTGATTTCCAAGAATACAAATCAAAAATAGTGCAAAAAATTGAAACTAGAAATAACTAAAAGCCCACCTCCAGTTTTGATCAATTGTCACAAGAAGGGTTCTTGGGCAGTGACCTGCTGCTATTGGAGGCTTCCATAAGTGGCATTTTGTGATGTTATTTTATTTATTATCTTTTGCTGGGGGGGGGGGAGAATGGGGCTAAGAGGCAGCTGAGGTTACAAAAACAGGCATAGAAAGGAACATCCAGCCTAAAGCTTGTACTTTACCTACCTGTTGGTGGCAGGGTGGCGGGTGGCAGGGTGGCAGCTCTGTGGCAGGCCCATGCACAGAGGCTGCAGGCCCAACTTCGCTGCAAGGAGCTAGGCCTGCTGCCTCTGAGGATGGCACCCATGGCAGAGGAAGAGGCAGTGATAGGAGCAGGTACCCCCACGGCACTAACCAGAAAAATGAAGTGGGAACTGATTCATTTTTCTGGGGGTTTGTGGTGGTTTGTGGTTCATGGTTAGCCAGGAGCCATGAACCATTACAAACCACTGGTTTTCCAGTCAGTGCCCATCTCTAGATACCATAATCAATTGTATGTATGTATGTATGTATGTATGTATGTATGTATGTATGTATGTATGTATGTATGTATGTATGTATGTATGTATGTATGTATGTATGTATGTACGTATGTACGTATGTATATATGTACGTACGTACGTACGTACGTATGTACGTACGTACGTACGTACAGTGGTGCCTCGCTTTACGATTGCCCCGCATTATGATGAAACCGCATTACGACAATCTTTTTGCAATCGTAATTGCGATCACAAAACGATGGTCTGAATGGTTTTTTTTTCGCTTTGCGATGATCGGTTCCCTGCTTCGGGAATTGATTCTTCACAAAATGACAATTTTCCTCCAGCTGATTGGTGGTTTCAACATGGCCACCAGGTAAATAAAATGGCTCCCTGCTGTTTTCTGGGACGGATTCCTCGCTGCACAGGCATCGAAAATGGCTGCCCTATAGAGGATCTTCACTCGACTGTGAGTTTCCAGCCCATTGGAACGCACTGAAGGGGTTTCAATGTGTTTCAATGGGCTTTTTATTTTCGCATTACGATGTTTTCGTTCTACAGCGATTTCGCTGGAACGAATTAACGTTCTAATGCAAGGCACCACTGTATGCATGCTTGTTGGTTTGTTGGTTTAAAATATTTTTATCTCATCTTTCTCCTTGAAAAGGACCCAAGGTGGCTTACAACACTGAAAGACAATACAGTATTTGAACATTGAAAACAATGAGTATACAATGGTGGGTAGCATAATTAAAAGACAATATTTGAAGCTAAGGACAATGAGTATACAGAAGCATCTTTCATTATTAAAAGGCAGTATTGAAATTAAGAATGATAAGTATACACATTGTTTTTAAAAAATGTTACTCTGAGAAATGGAAAACACAAAAATTGAAGAAAATCCAGTCAAAGCAGTAATTAATAACAATCCATCTAAAATCACACACAGGAAGCTAGTTACTGAGGGAAGGCTTGCCTAAAGAGAAGGGTCTGGTGATTCTGCCACTCAGAGGTCCAGCGGAATCACTAGAGACACACTCTCTCTTTCTACTTCCTAGCATATGCCAACGCCAAGGTACCCAAAGCTGTCTCCTTTCCGTGATCAGGCCTGAAGCCAAACTGATCTAGGTAATCCATTTCATCTAGGAAACTCAGGAGCTTAGAAACTACCATATGTTCCAATGCCTCGCCCAGAAATGGAATGCTGTAGATATTATTTTCTTTAATGGAATATCCCATTATCCTTTTTTCCTATGCAATGGCATCCCAAAAGGGCTTTTAAACGATGGTGTTAACTGCTACCTCCTTTAGACATGCTGGTACCCTGCCTTGCTGCAAGGAGACATACTAGGATTCCCCTTGTGCTGTTTCTATAGTTTGCTGGTCGGAAACAGTTCCAGTCTCCTCCCATTCCTTTCCACCTCTCACCCCCCTCACCTCTTTAGAGAATGGAAGGTTACTGAATTGGCAGCCCTGCTCACAAGGCAATTGAGTATTGCCAGCTAGGGAAAAATGTGTTTTGTTTGAGTGTTGTTCCCATTTGAGGCAGAGCCATTGGGATTCTATTTCTTTATCAGATAAATGAAAAGCAGATTTTTTCAACTGGTCCAGTATTTATTTATGGAGATGTAGTATTTAAAAGGATACCCAGTATGGTGTAGTGGATAGAGTGACAGGCTAGGACTTAGGTTTGAATCCACTTTCAGCCATGGATGCTCACCTGGGTGTGTGGAACTGGTAATAATAATAATAATAATAATAATAATAATAATAATAATAATAATAATAATAATAATAATAATAATAATAATAATAATAATAATAATAATAATAATAATAATAATAATAATAATAATAATAATGAATGTGTGTCATGAAGTCAATTCTGACTTATGATGATCCTTCTCAGGATTTTGCAGGTAGAGGATAGAAGGAGTTTACTATTCTCTTCTGAGAGCACCCTGGGAACAGCTTGCCCATGGCCACACAGGCTGGGGAATTGGACTCCCAGTCTCTGGCTCCACAGCCTAAGCCACTGAGCTATCCAGCCAGATAGAACTGGTAAATCCACTCCTTAAATATCTCACTTATCTTAAAAACCTGTTATAAGCCAGTTCCAACTTGATGGTACATAGCAAGTGTTTGAAAAATTCGTCTTCTGACAAATTTCTGATCACCCAAGTGCAAATTGCTAGGAAAGAACTTGGCACAAAAAATTGAAAACTGACCCAGCAGTATGTTTCCCCTGAAATCCATTAGATTATTTTTTTAATCTTGCCATCTTTCCCTGGACCTTTGAATAAAGTAACTGAGTCGGAAAGTCTCTAGAACCTCTGTTGCCCCTCTCTAAGAGTGAGCGTTGTCAGTGACAGTTCAGGTGGTTCCTCTCCTTCCTTCTAGGGTTACCAGCTTTCTGATCAACTCGATTGCCCGTACATCTCAGAAGGCTTATGTGCAAATTAGTTGTTTCCCATTACTTTGTCTCCACAACACATGCCCAAAAACTTCACCTGCTTCTCCAGGGTTGCCACAGTGCTAGGGTTGAATTTCCAGGACTTTTTGATTTCCAGGGACATTTATGTCATCGATCACCCCTTAAGACTTCCCTATTTCTTCTGAGTTAACTGCAAGCAGTTAGAGAGAAAACACATTTCCCCAGCAATAAAATACTGTCATGAGCTATTGATGGTGCTAGAATCAGGCTTTGTCAAAGAAAAAAATTCTCATTCTTCTGGCAGGTAAAACTATTGAATGAGACCAGGGAACATGGTGTTGGCTTTGCGGTTAGAAATACTCTGCTGAGATCCATTGTTCCACCTACTGAGGGGAATGAAAGAATCCTGTCTCTGCAGCTCCACTCATCAGCAGGACTGGTCACCCTCATTAGTGCATATGCACCAACACTGTCATCTACAATAGAAGACAAAGACAAATTCTATGATGATCTGGCAGCTACTATCAAAAAAATGCTGGAGAGAGAGCCGAAGTTCATTCTCTAATGTTAGAGTTGGTGCTGTTCACAATTCTTGGCCCACCTGTCTAGGCTGTTTTTGCATTGGGAAGATGAACAAAAATGGCCAACGCTTGCTGGAATTTTGCTGTTATTATGGTCTTTGTGTCAGCAACACATTCTTTAATATGAAAATTCAACACAGAGTTTCCTGGAAACATCCAAGATTGAAGCATTGGCATCAGCTTGATTTGATCTTCACTAGATGCTCTAGCCTTCCTAGTATTAAGATCACATGCAGTTATCAGAGTACTGACTGTGATACTGATCACTCCCTGGTGTATAGTAGAGTAAAACTGTGAACAAAGAGATTGTATCATACGAAAAAGGAAGGAAGACCACATATTGACAACAGCAAGACTTGCAATCAAAGAAAAGTGGAGGAATTTGCCGAAGTGCTTGAGGAAACACTTCCAGGCCCAACTGATGCAAATGCAGCTGAACAATGGGAATATTTCAAGAACACTGTATATAATACCGCCTCGTCCACATTTGGCAAGAAGACCAAAAAGATGGCAGACTGGTTTGAAGCCCATTCAGAGGAGTTGATGCCAGCCATCGAGGGTAAGAGAGCTCTAGCAGCATAAAAAGCCTGTCCTAGTGAGTACAACTTTGAGACTCTTTGAGCTGCTTGTAGCAAAGTCCAACAGCTGCCAGGAAATGTTCCAATGATTAATGGCTTCAGCTGTGCTCACAGATACAGATAGCAGTGGACACAGGTAACATCAAGGGAATGTTCAACAGTATCAAGCAGGCTTTAGGTCCAATACAGAAGAAATCTGCTCCCTTGAAGTCTGCTACAGGTGTGATCATCCAGGACTGAGTACAGCAGATGGAATGCTGGGTGCAGAACTACTCTGAGCTATATTCCAGAGAGAATGTAGCAACCAAAGAGGCACTAAATAACACTGAGTGCCTGCCTGTCTTGGAAGAGTTGGACAGCGAACCAACTTTAGCAGTAATAAAGCAAAGCGTGCTGCTTATATACCACCCCATAGCGCTTCAAGCACTCTCTGAGCGGTTTACAATTAATTCTGCAGACTACACATTGCCTCGCCAGCAAGCTGGGTACTCATTTTACTGACCTTGGAAGGATAGAAGGCTGAGTCAACCTTGAGCCGGCTACCTGGGATTGAACCCCAGGTCGTGCTCGCCTCCGACAAGGCACCTGGGAAGGATAACATCCCTGTTGAAGTGCTGAAGTGCTGTAAAGAGAACATCACCACCGAGCTGTATGAAATCTTTTGTCTTTGCTGGAGGGAAGGTGGAATACCACAGGACATGAAAGATGCAAACATTGTCACATTGAATAAGAACAAAGGAGACAGAGGTGACTGCAATAACTACCATGGCATCTCTCTTCTCAGTGTTGTAGGGAAGCTGCTTGCCCGTGTTCTGCTGAAGAGATTCCAGGTGCTTGCAGACAGAATCTATCCAGAATCACAGTGTGGATTTTGAGCTAATAGATCCACCATTAATATGGTATTTTCCCTCAGACAGTTGCAGGAGAAATGTAGGGAACAATGACAGCCACTCTTTGTGGCCTTCATAGATCTTACAAAGGCCTTTGATTTGGTTAGCAGGGACGGCCTTTTTAAAATACTTCCCAAGATTGGATTTCCACCTCGACTCCTTAAGATCATCAGGTCCTTTCAGGAGGAAATGAAGGGCACTGTAGTTTTTGATGACTCAACATCAGATCCCTTAGACATCCAAATAGGAGTGAAATAAGGTTGTGTCCTCACGCCAACCCTGTTTGGGATCTTTTTTGCTGTCATGCTGAAGCACGCCTTTGGAACCGCAACAGAAGGTGTCTATCTCCAGACTAGATAAGACGGAAAGCTCTTTAATCTCTCTAGATTGAGAGCGAAGACCACAGTCCAGCTGAAATGCAAGACTTCCTCTTCACCAATGATGCAGCTGTTGTTGCCCATTCTGCTGAAGAGCTCCAACAACTGATGAATCGTTATAGTAAGGCCAGCCAAGATTTTGGACTAACAATCAGCCTGAAGAAAACACAAGTCATGGACTAGGGCGTGGACTCAACTCCCTCTGTTACCACCTCTATACAAGAATTGGAGGTTGTTCATGATTTCGTGTACCTTGGCTCAATGATCTCTGGCATTCTCTCTCTAGGTGTCAAGCTGGATAAACACATTGGCAAAGCAGCTACCATGTTCTCTAGACTCACAAAGAGAGTATGGCTTAATAGGAAGCTGACAGCATATACCAAGATCTATAGAGCCTGTGTCATGAGTACACTCCTGTACTGAACGGCAGAACAGGAAGTTCAACATGTCCCATATGCATTGTATCCAATGCATTTTTGGTATCACCTGGCAGGACAAAGTTCCAAATAGAGTAGTCCTAGAATGAGCTGGAATTGTTAGCATGTACCTCAACAGATGGGAAACATTGACATCTGAGCTTTCAGCCTGGAGGCAGGTGGTGCAGCATGGCCTCTCCCATTTTGAAGAGACCCTTGTCCAGCAGGCCAGGGCAAAGAGGCAGTCCTGAAACCAGCCAAATCAGGTAGGTGGATAGGGGACAGATTGCATTTGTCTTCAGTGTGGAAGGGATTGTCACTCTGGAATTGGCCTTCTCAGCCACATAACACACACCCAGGGGAAATGAAATATTGTATTAGCTCCCTGTCTTCTTTGACAGAGGGCGGTTGCACTTCAAAGTTTTGCTGCTTCCATTCAAGAAGACTGGCTGGAAAGCACAGAACATTGCCTTCTAAGTCATCGGTTAAAAAGCACCAATGAATAAACTGATCAGGTTAAGACTTTTTGTCTTATTTGTATCATGGAATTGATAAGGTCAGAGCACTGCAATGAAGACAAACCTGATATATTCCCAAAGCTAGGATAAGTTTCTTTTAAAACTACAGCTCCCAGAATTCTCTGGCTAGCATGATCACTGGCTGTGCTAAGGAATTCTGGAAAATATAGCCCCCCCACCAAAGTAACTTATCCAGAATCTGCCACCTATCTGTCTCTAATTCTGTGTTTTCGGAAGCCAAAAATGTTTGACAATGTGCCTTACTGGCTTAGTCTGTTGGTAATTTATGGAAAATGATATGTAGATGGTTAGCATTCAGTGCCAGCATCTACATTTCTTTTCTTTTCCTAGAAGCTGAAGATTTAAATATTTTCCCATCAAATGGATTTATGCAAGGATTTATATATCCTGCAGAACTTGGCTTGGTCTACCTTATTCCCGTTCTTCCTTTGGAAAATTCATGTTCTTTTTTTAAAAAAAATCCCAAATCTGTCATAAAAATAGAAAATCGAGACTCACTTAATAAAATGTATTGAACTCCTTCTTCCGAGATGACTTTTTGTACCTTTTGTCTATTAAAGATTTCATAAGCATAACTAGTTTTCATGTCATATGCTTGTTTAATGAAAGCTCCAACTTTTTTCCTCTCTCCAACAGGTCTGTTCAGCATAAATTATGTCATTAAGCAGAAATATAGGCTAGTTCTGTAAAAATTTTATCAGTTTTAAAACCATGAATTTCTGGGGAGGAGTGGATGTGTAGGAGAAAATCAGCTTGTAGAACTATTGGAGTGAACCTGAAATCCTGAGTGGTTTGGTTGGATTGCTCAGTGTTTTAGATTTCTCGCTGAAGAGCTAGAGGTTGCGAGTTTAATTCCCCACTGTCTCTTCAGGAAGAAGAGCCAGCCTGTGTGGCCTTGGGCAAGCTGCACAGTCCTGGGATGCCCCCAAAAGAAGGGAATGGTAAATCACTTCTGAGTATTCTCTATCCAAAAAAAACCCTTTAAAATGTTTGCCATGACTCGGAATTGATTTGATGGCACATGTTTATTGTTACTATTACATAAGGGAGCTTCTGCATGCAGAGCTAAAATTCGGTAAGTTATGTTTTAAGTAGTAATTTAATACACTGATACTTTAAAACGTCCAAGCAATTTAATGTTGTAGTTCTATAAAGCATCTATTTTTCTAAACTTTGACCAATCGCAGTCAAACAGACTGAAGTGACACAAAAAAACTTAACAGGTTTAGCTTCAAGTTAAAACTTTAATAAAACAATAAAAGATAAATGGTTGTTGTGGGTTTTTCGGGCTCTTTGCCCGTGTTCTGAAGGTTGTTCTTCTTAATGTTTCGCCAGTCTCTGTGGCCGGCATCTTCAGAGGACAGCAGAGTTGTCCTCTGCTGTCCTCTGAAGGAAGAACAACCTTCAGAACACGGCCAAAGAGCCCAAAAAACCCACAACAACCATTAGATCCCGGCTGTGAAAGCCTTCGCGAATACAATAAAAGATACAGCTTTTGACAGGAAATCACATCCTATCATCTTCAGGATACAAATGACATACTAGCTATTTTGCATACAGTAATCACAAAACATTCCAGGTGGACTAATTGCTTGGTCAACTTACTGCTGTCCTAAAGAGATCAATTAAAGAAAGTTAAGAGTCATGAAGTCTTTGTCCTTCCTCACAGTTCACCATATTACTTCTCACACATATCTCTAAAGCCTCTCTTATCAGGCTCAAATTCCAAGAGTGTGACTGTAACAGCTTTTTTGTTCCATTAAAGGAAGATACTGTGCCCAGTTTCCCAGTCATGTTTTGCTAACACAGATTTTTTTTCTTCTTGGCCCAGTCTAAGATAACGCTGATGTTCCTTGCATCAGATTTCAGTGCTTCTTCCCGTCTGTCCAATAAAAGTTGAACCACACGAACATGGTATCTCATAAACACCAAAAGTAACTAAAATAGTTTCTTTTCTGTTCCTCAAAAAGACAACACAAGGATTCAAGTTGGTTGCCAGTAACAGAAAATGCATGCCTCTCCTGCCCGTCTCATTGCCGTCTCAATGCACAAAGTGTAGCACAAGCCAGCCTTAAGACATGCAGTATATTTCTCCTTTACCATTTAATAAGGCCATTCTCAGTAGCTGTTAAAATTATCAAAAAGGTACAGTTGTACTGAAAATTGGGGGGGGGGTACTCCTTGCTAGGTTACAATCTTAATATAATTTGATTATACCTCCGTTATTTAAAAAAAGGAATGAATTATAAATAATTGGCTTTCATAACTAATTACTTTTTCTATGAGAACCACACATTCTACAATTTGTGGGCTGTATGTGTTTCTATCTTCCCAAATAACTCTTTCCAGATGGTTCCCCCACTCCCCCAAATGGCCTTTATCTGGCCTGAAAATCAGCTGATGTCCCTGAGGACAACCATGATGAGGCGGGAGCATTTGTGGCAGATAAGGAGTGGATTGGGGATTGTCCTTATATGTACCTTCATACTGCAGTAGCACAATCAGAAATCATGGGGGAGCCAACTGGAATCAGGCATGTGATGTCTGACTCCATCTTGTTTATGCCACAAAATGTACTCATGTTGCAAGATGAAAGAATAATGTCTGCTTCTGCCTTTCTATTGCATTAGTTTACATTACAACTAATGTGAGCCTCAGTTTTGCAGGACCACTTTTTATTACAGCTGAAATCTATAATGGAATCCTTATTTGATCCTGGAATCTCTGAGCCAACAGTCCAAGAAAGCAACTTTTCCAAGTTCTGAGTAAAGGCTTCTTTTAAGTCCACAGTTTAAATTGCAACACATTTACATTTCACACATGAATTGTGCAGCAGGGTACTGGGCTTTTTTTTTTTAATAAACTCTCCTCAATTATTGAAGGCTAGCAATCACTGATACTACATTTCCACTGGTAATTCTAGATACGCCATTCTTAACTGCTTATACATCAACAGGGAACTAGGATTGCCTGATTCTACAGTTGACATGAGGGGGAAACAACTCATCTGACAGAAGATGGGCTGAGGGAGATTTCTGAAACAGCAGATCTGGGGCATGTGAAGTGGAGGCAAAGAAAACCAAAATGTTTTCTCCAGGCTCTTTTGGATGCCCTGGATCCATTCCAGTCAGGCTTCAGGCCACGCCACACTACAGAAACGGCATTGGTTGCCCTGTTTGATGACCTGCTGAGGGAGGCTGATGGGGCGAAATATCTTTGTTGGTCCTCCTTGATATCTCAGCTGCCTTCGATACCGTCGACCATGGTATCCTTCTGGGAGGCTCTCCAAGCTGGGAATTGGTGGTCTGGCACTTGCCTGGCTCCGATCCTTCCTGGAGGACCATCCTCAGAGAGTACATCTTGGGGAGAGTGTTTCAGCCCCGAAATTGTGGGGTTCCACAGGGCTCAATTATCTCCCCACTTCTGTTTAATATCTACATGAGGCCACTAGGTGGGGTCATCAGGGTGTGGGGGTCATCAGGGGTGTGGGGCCTCGTGCCATCAGTACATTGATGACACCAAGCTCTACATTTCCTTTTCTCCAACCACAGTGGATGCTGTACTGTCCCTTCAGCGCTGCCTGGAGGCTGTATTGCAATGGATGCATGAGAATGGACTGAGGCTGAACCCGGACAAGACGGAAGTCCTGAGGGTGGGTGGCCCCTCCACTGGTGGTTTGGGAAACTCCCTCTCTTTTGGGGGAGTGACTCTCATTATGAAGAGTGAGGTTCGCAGCTTGGGGGTCCATCTGGATCTGGTGATCACCATGGAAACCCAGGTGTCATCAGTGATCTGCTCTGCCTATTTCCATCTGTGGCGGATTGCCCAGCTGTGTCCCTATCTTGATGCGGGGGCACTCATCACTCTGGTCCATGCACTTGTAATCTCGAGATTAGACTACTGTAATGCACTCTATGTAGAGCTACCTTTGAAACTGATGCAGAAGCTTCAAATGGTGCAGAATGTGGTGGCCAGACTTCTCAGTGGAACGAGAAAATATCAGCATATTTCCCCCACTCTGGCTGCCTTGCATTGGCTGCCCATTCATTTCCACATTGATTTCAAAGTGTTAATGATGACATATAATGACCTAAATGGTTTAGGACCTTGATATCTAGCGGAATGCCTCCTCCCACCTAGATCTACCCGAATCACTTGTTCTAGCCAGGAAGCCAGGAAGGGTAGCTGAGGGGCCTAACGCTGAGGGAGGCCCAGAGAGAAAGAACAAGAAACCGGGCCTTCTCAGCAGTGGCCCCTCGCCTCTGGAACAATCTGCCCCCAAAGATCTGTCTGGCTCCCTCACTGGGTGTTTTTAAGAGCCAACTTAAGACCTGGCTCTTTAGGCAGGGTTTCCCTCCTGTCATCACTTGATTTTTTCCCCATCTTGAACTATATTACTACAGTGGTGCCTCGCTTAACGATTGCCTCGCTTAACGAGGAACTCACTTGACGATTAGGTTTTTGCGATTGCAAAAGCAATCGCAAAACGATGGTTTAAATGGAAAAAATCCGCTTCACGATGATCAGCTTCCTGCCTTGGGAATCGATTTTTGCATTACGACGATCTAAAAACAGCTGATCGTCAGGTTTCAAAATGGCCACCGGGTGTACAAAATGGCTCCCCGCTGTTTTTAGGAGCCATTTTTCGCTATATAGGCACCCGAAAATGGCCATTCCCTATGGAGGATCTTCGCTGGACGGTGAATTTTCAGCCCATTGGAACACATTGAACAGGTTTCAGTGCATTTCAATGGGCTTTTTTATTTCGCTTTATGATGTTTTTGCTCTACAGCTATTTCGCTGGAACGAATTGACATTGTAAGCGAGGCACCACTGTATTGTTGTTTTGTATTTTACTATATTGTTTTTATTCAATTTTTTATTGTTAGCCGCCCAGAGTAGACTTCAGTCTAGATGGGTGGGGTATAAATTTACTACTACTACCACTACTACTACTACCACTACCACCACCACTACTACTACTACTACTACTACTACTACTACTACTACTACTACTACTACTACTCATAATCATAATAATAATCATAATGACGACAACGACAACAACAATAACAATAATAATAACAACAATAACGACAACGACAACGACAACGACAACGACAACGACAACGACAACGACAACGACAACAACAACAACAACAACAACAACAACAACAACAATAATGTGTGCCGTGAAGTCAATTCTGACTTATGATGATCCTTCTCAGGATTTTGCAGGTAGAGAATAGAAGGAGTTTACTATTCTCTTCTGAGAGCACCCTGGGAACAGCTTGCCCATGGCCACACAGGCTGGGGAATCGGACTCCCAGTCTCTGGCTCCACAGCCTAAGCCACTGAGCTATCCAGCCAGATAGAACTGGTAAATCCACTCCTTAAATATCTCACTTATCTTAAAAACCTGTTATAAGCCAGTTCCAACTTGATGGTACATAGCAAGTGTTTGGAAAATTTGTCTTCTGACAAATTTCTGATCACCCAAGTGCAAATTGCTAGGAAAGAACTTGGCACAAAAAAATTGAAAACTGACCCAGCAATATGTTTCCCCTGAAATCCATTAGATTATTTTTTTAATCTTGTCATCATCATCATCATCATCATCATCATCATCATCATCATCATCATCATCATCATCATCATCATCATCATCATCATCATAGGATTTTAAAGTAAAATATGAATTGATGAATTGATTTATCTATTTGTCAAGAAAAAAATAATAAATGTGTAATCCATGATTTGTCAATCTTGATGAATCATGAATTTAAGAAAATCACCACTTTTCTGATTCATGCCCATCATGGGACACTGAAATGAATGGGGGTAGTGCAGGCAATTGTGGTCTACATTTGTGAAATATAGCTAAGATTCTTCCAAACTGAGCATTCATCCTCAGTTTTCTGCAACCTGGCATGCTGCTAGCATTTGTGGCTGGGAAGGACTTTTCTGGGCTGAGATGACTATCAGTCTATCCAGCACTAACCAATTGTTCCTTCCCTGACTCTGAATTTAAAGAGGGCCACACCTCTATGCTAAGCTTTTCCCCCCATTTCAGTAGTCTGTTGAAAGCAGTAAGTCTGTTAAGGCCTGATGCTCAAACCAGCCATGTTTATTCAGTTTGCTGTTTGATCTCTTCACAAATGTAAATGAAATTCTTTCTCTCACTAGTGTCTGTGACTGAATTATTGTGATCATAAGTGCCACTTAATGAGCAAAAAGGGGGTGGAATACTCTGGGGAACTTAAAGCTAATTCTGCTCTGTGACTCCCTGCACTTCTGCACAGCTAGAGGAATCTAACCAAAATTTCAAAACTTTGCAACCCATCCTCCACTTGGTTGCCACCTAGTGCCATCCAGTAAAACAGGTTACTGGGACTCGCATCCACACAAGCCCACTTCTCTGTTAAGAAAGAGGCAAGGAAGATGCTTCTCTTTAAGAAATCTTCTTTTTTTAAAAAAATTAAAGAAATAAACTTCCCTGTTAGAGCTTTTTTTTAAAAAAATGCTTTTGAGTGGTAATTGAAAACTGGATATGAACGTCAGTGAACAGCACTATAGTGCTGAACTCTACCTAATGGAACAAAGTGAGTTTAAAAAAATAAACCATGCCTTCAGGAAGCACTACACAAACAAACCTGGGACAGTATAATTTTTTTCCTTGTATTAAGAGAAACAAAGCAAAAGTCAGCTGGATAGTGAGGAAAATACCTATAATATCAGTGTTGAAGCAGGGACATTACAATTAACTTTTAAGAAAAAGCTCTGATATTGCATTTTTAAAAATTTATTAATTTTTTCACAGAAGAAAAGAAAAAGAAAGAAAAGCAACAGACCAAGTATAAAGGAAAAAGAAAAAAACTAACTAACCCCTCAATTTAAACTAAGCCCTCCCCCCTTTGGAGTCAGAGACTCCAGCCTCGTTAACCCCAATTTCATTTTCAGTATATACTGAGTACAGTGGTGCCTCGCTTAACAATGTTAATTGGTTAAAAAAACACATCGCTATGGGAAAACATCGCTAAGCGAAACACCATTTCCCATAGGAATGCATTGAAAACTGGATAATCCATTCCAATGGGAACGGATTACCGTCCTTAAGCAAAAATCACCATAGGAAACATCGCTAAGCGAAACGCGGTTCCCCCATTGGAATGCATTGAAACCTATTCAATGCATTTCAATGGTTTTGACAGGTCCGTTTTCGCTATTTTTAAAGTGTCTTAAAATGTCCAAAAACTGTTTTAAATGCATGGAATTGTTAGTGCACCTTGTAAAACCTTTGCAGAATTAATTTGGCTTTGTTCTGACTCTTCGTTAATTTTTGGTGAATTTTCCCCCCTTTGGAATGCATTGAACTGTAGGTTTGACAGCTGTAGGTTTGACAGCTGTCAAACCTACAGTTCAATGCATTCCAATGGGGGGGGATTCACCAAAAATTAACGAAGAGTCAGAACAAAGCCAAATTAAGTTTGCAAAGTTTTAACAAGGTGCGCTAATGATTCCAAGCATTTAAAACAGGTTTCTAACATTTTAAGACGCTTTTAAAATAGCGAAAACGGACATCGTTAAGCAAAACAGGGGACCCAAAATGCAACCGCTATGTGAAGCATGGTCCCGAAATCGCTAAGCGAAAATCGCCCATAGAGAACATCGTTAAACAATGCGGAAAATTCCTCAGAAAAACCCATCGCTAAGCGAATACATCGTTAAATGAGGCAATCGCTAAGCGAGGCACCACTGTACATATACATGCATCATAAATTTTGCCCTACACTCCTGTTTTCTTCTGGGCCCAAGAATATATTAGTTCCCAGCTTTGTTTTACATAGTCTCTTGGTTGTTCCCGTAGTGCTTCTGATAGAGTGTCCAGTTCTGCTAAATCCCATAGCTTCTTTAACAACTCTTCTATCGTTGGAACCTCTTCGGTTTTCCATTTTTGGGCCCAGAGTAGTTTGGCTGCTGTGAGTATATACATGAGACAGTGCTTCAATTTATTATCATTAATTCCTGATATGACATTCAATAATGCCATTTCAGGTTAGATATTGCATTTTCCACTTGAAAATGTCCACAGCTGGACTGTGAGCCAGGGCTGGACTGTGAGCCAGACAGAATGCATCAGGAAACTCAAGACAGCAGATGCTGGGAGGTGGAAGGGATGACAAGTCATCAACCACAGGCAAAATGTTAAGGGATTGCCCTGAACATTTGGAATAAGGTACCCATACCCATGAACTATCTCTCTGTGTCACATAGCTCACCCTCTGGTTTTCCTTAAGTTCCTCTGTTGCCCTTGGGTGCAGTGGAGTTGCTATTCCTTGCTGGCGAGAAATGCCATCCTGTCTGTTGTCTCTGGCAGCTGTTTAAATATCTTCTCCACTTCCTGCTTCTCTTTTGACAAAGAAGCATGAGGCAATTCTTTAAAAAGAAATGAATGTAGATTAGGAGAGAGAGAGAAAGCAAAAAAGAGAGAGCTATATTTCACTACATTCATCTGCACATTCCCAAAGAGTGACAGAAAAACACGCTATAAATCATAAATAAAATTACACTAAGCTAAAGGCCCCAAAAGGATTTAGCTTTTCCAAAAGACCAGAAATGCATAAACAGTCATCCAAGCATGGCAACTGACAGCCCACCAAAAATTCTGTGGCAGGGCCTGTCACTGTACAAAGTCTTACCCAAATGTATCTGTAAGAAGCGATTGTGCTCTGAGAGTGTTTGTATGAGTGTCTGGGAAGTAACTGAACCCGCCCTGAGTTCAGTTAGGGATGGATGCATCTGTCAATTTTGGTTTTCCTCAGTTTGTCAATTTTCCAGTCATAACTTTGCCTCGTTCCTAGTGTTGTTGAGATTATAACAAACTGTGTATTTTGATGTGCACGTTTGTCTGGGATATGTCTTCTGCAAGGAATGAATGAATCTGTTATTTCTAGAATTCATCATTCTAACTTCCAAGTTTCAACAGCAATTTTGGAAATGTGGCTTGAGGGTATGTTCCTTTGGGGTGGTGGCAGGTCATGCGTGCTCAAAGAGCCCTAAATTACATTACTGGATCCTCTGTGAAGGCAGTGCCTATATCGTTAAATTGTAGGTGGGCAAACAGTGGCCCTCAGGCTACCTTGGCCCCTCCAGGGCAGCCCCTAAGCTCTTCCCCCTTGGTACTCTCCCCCTGGAGTTGTCTGGGGAGTGTTCCTTCAAAATGGAAGCAATTAGAGGAAGCAACTGGAGGTCCTCCTGCATAAAACAAGTCAAAAAAGCAGCACACTTTTCCCTCCCTCAGGGTTACAAGGAGCTTGTTCATAAATGCCATCTAATTTTGAAGGCCTATTGAAGTCTAGGTGGTGTGTGTGTGTGTGTGTGTGTGTGTGTGTGTGTGTGTGTGTGTGTGTGTGTGTGTGTGTGTGTGTGTGTGTGTGCCTTACTTGCGCAGACAATGGGTCACCTATAATGAAGCATTACCCCTTAACATATTGCCTTTGTTTGAGATATATATCTATGTATGTATGTATGTATATGTGTATGTATGTAACATACTGGGGACATCATACATACATACATACATACATACATACATACATACATACATACATACATACATACATACATACATACACACACGTATGTATGTATGTATGTATGTATGTATGTATGTATGTATGTATGTATGTATGTATGTATGTATGTATGTATGTATGTATGTATGTATGTATGTATTCTTTTTATGCATACTGACCTTGAAGAAGGCTGACAGGTCAAAACACATTAGGCATTTTATATTGAAATTAAGAACATTATATTTTGTACATCCTGGGACTTTTTTAAAAAAAATCTAAATTTCAGTGGATGTACCAGTTCCTTTTGTTATTTTCTGGAAGTCTACAGAAGTGACTTTTCACTGGATTGCCAACTTCTCTGTACCAGTGCCTTTGTAAGCAGGCAAATCCATTTGCCGGGAGTGGTTACCCCTTTATCATGCTTTAAAACACTTCAGCTGTTTCTGAAATTTCTGTTCAGACGGATGGTGTTTTATTGTAAATTTGAGAGGGGAAGAAGAAATTGTGTGCATTTTTTGGATGTGGTGTGTCCTTTCCTTCTATTCCTCCCCAGAAACAATGTTGCTTGTCTGTATTTTATAAATTGCCTGAGATTTGTTATTATTACTGATCATTGGCCTTGAATACTCTGTTCCAAGGTCCTGATGCTGAAGGGGGAGGGGCATGGGGGAAATGAAGGATTCTGCCCTAATAAGCAGTGAAATAGCATTTTTGATGACTGCATGAGATATGAAATGAATCCAAACCTTTATTTGTGTCTTTAAAAGCCAGCAGGTTTCTGTGTGGTGGCAGTGGCTGTACTTGTAGTCCAGTTTCACTGAAATGCATGATCTTTGTAGCATGAGATTTCAAACCCTACACCACAATTCACACTCAGGAGATGATGATACATCCTGCATCCCTTTTCAGTGCTTGCTAGGCCAAATTCAAAAGGCAGAAAACACAGTGTTCCCAGACTCAAAGAGTACAGTACATACTTTGTTATTTTATCCATTAAGAACCATGATTTCCACTCACGTATTTTACATTACACTTAGTTATGGGTGACCACAACCTGTGGCTCTTGGTTAACTCTCCACAACAACACCAGCGCAGCTGCGTCCTCTAAAACAATCTCAAAAACTGTTTGAGAACTGGTCTGAATTGTGAAACCTTTTGGCTCAAACGTTTTTGGGTTTAGTCCTTTTTCTAATATTGGAACCACCACCACCCCAAATTTAATATAGCTTATTTTTATTGTCACTTCAGAAATATTGCTGTGTGCCATTACAAATGTTTGCGCTTAAAGTGTTTTTCTGAGTCGTCACACGGTTTTGCTAAGCTCCATAATAAAACACAGATCCATTGTTTACAGAAAGAATCATTACAGTTTTAGTCCCAGGGTGACTGCCCCTGGCACTTCCATTTTGAAATGAGCCTGCTCTGCTTTACAGAAATTTTAATGTAATAATTGGTTCAATTAGCTTTCAAAGTACACTCAGGAACTGTTCCCACCCTTATATCCCCCCCTCCGGCCAAAACAGAGCACACTTGTGGCAATTGAGTAAGCACAGTATAGGTGCCCAGCTTTATGGAAAGCTACATCCATAGGAATTCTAAGATGATGTAGAAGATTTATATATAAATCCCAGCAATTCTATGGACATGTTGCCTAGTCTTGAATCACTTTTCTGTCTTCTTAAATGAATAAATAAATTAATTATAGAGGCATGCAAATAACTGGCGTGCCATTAGTGCCAGTGACACTGATGTTCGCTCTTAAGTATTTGAAAGTCAAGAGGGATGAGTGCTTTCTGCAATTAACATGTTCTGCCTCCTACATAAGGATTTCCTTAGAGGTAGGTATCTCAACAAGCTGACTTACAGAATAAATCCCTGTTCACCTTCCAATGACCAATCAGAAAACAAAGCATACTAAATGCAAGATAAGGAGAAGAGAAGAGTCTCTTCCTCTGACAATGAATAGCTCCACTGGGGAGCTTCCTTTGCTGATCAGATCCTCTTTGGGATAGTGCAAGACAAGTAATCTCACTGCTGTGACCTGGGAAGGGAGGGGGAAGGAGCACCCTACTTAAGGACACTCCTTCCCAGTCTCTGCCTCTTTTGAGGTTTGCAACTCACCCACTGACCCTCAATGATAGTGTGAGTTTTACCGGTCACTGTTAGGGATCACATAAGAATTGTGGCTCTGCCTCCTGACTGGCCGGCATTAGCAGGGGTTTTTCACCTATCCTGCACTGGCAGAGGTGTGTAGACCATTAATCAAGTGGCACTTGATTCAGTCACACTGGCAGGCAGTGGGGAATGAAGTTGGATTGGTGAGGCCCCTTGTGATCACAGGGGGTACAGCTCATCCAACTTCCCAACATTGTGGATCATGAGATTACGATGCTTGGGCGGGGGATGTTCTGGGGCCACTCGTGGGCCAATGGTCACCAACTGAATGGGGGCTTGAGGCCCACAAGTAGTCAAATCATGGCTTCAGGTCGCACCGTCTTCAGGGCAGCCCAACCTCAGGGCTTGGGATGTCCCCGTTTTCATGTCTGGTGAGACCCCAGTTAATAACCTGATTCCACACAAGTGCAAGCCCCCTATTTTGATTGGATGTTGAAGTCATTAATATGGGTAATATAATAAAGTGTGGCACTGGTTTACCCATAACCTTCGTCTCGCCTCATTATTGGGGTGGGAGGGCAAAGAGACAAATCTCAACACTCGTGAGAGAAGTTCTGGAAAAGGAAAGGAAAGAGATGATTAGTCTTTCAGTTTTAAGTGGGCACAAACAGGATTATTTTACTCTAGATTCCCTTCACTGGCTGACAGTCTTCACTAACTATGTGTGTCTTGTCAGAACTGCAACACAGACATGCTTGACTTTGATTTATGTTACAAAGCAAACCATCTTAGAGGCCTACGCTGCCTAAATCTTCTGCAGAATTTGGAAGTTATTTTTCAGACTATAACTTAGGGTGGCCATATGTTCTCCTTTCACTAAAATTATGTCTAATTTGCATATATTATTTTGAATTAGAACATGCACATTTAATGAAAAATTTGTTCTTTTTTTTCCCTTGGGTAAATAATGTCCTCTTTTCTGATGTTTCTTGCTTTCCATGCCCTGCTTTTAGGTAATATCTGTCCTCCTGTTTTGACAATGGAACAGTAGCTACCCAGCTATAACTCTCATGGGCAATGATTAATTGCTGTTGTGTTCCTTAGTAGATTCTGGCAACTGCAGTATTTTTTTCCCCCAAACATTAGTCCTCTGGAATCTGACCAGTAAATGTGGACAAAGAATTGTTCTCTCAGCTTCGTCACAAAAAGTGACCAGAAAAGTGTTGCAAGGGAAAGGGAATCCTGTTATTACTAACATGATTGTTAATACTATTTGCTAGATGGCAAGGACAGTCTTCTCATAGTCCCTGATCTTCATGGAACTGCTCTCTAGACGGCACTGTTGCTACAGGCATTCATTTCTTCAATATGGAAAAATATACCACTATTTACAGGAATCCAAACTGTGTAATTTTGGTTTTTACTGAGGTACTGGTATTTTCACATTGACTTCTTTGATGGTATAATGGACATTTAATGCTTTTCTCAGTTAATATTAAATGCTGCCTTCCCGAAATACTTTTAACTCTGATGTGGCCTTAATATTTTCCTTTCAAATCCTACTCCTCTCCTGCAATAAGAGCATAGATGAACTTAATTTGTTATGCAACAATACAATGTCACAATACAACTTTTCAAAACTCCCTTTGTTTGCTGCTCCTCTAAACTAGAGCAGGTGAAGTCAGCCCCAGGGATTCACACCCCCCTGAGGCCTTTTTTGTGACCCCTGCCTCTGGATTCCTGCCTCTCATTCTCTACTTATAGGTTCTACATGCTATGTTTTCATTTTATGTTTATGTATTTGAATCTATCTGTTGTGAGTTGCTTAGATTTTAGCAAAGGAAAACACAATGCAAGTCACTGAAGACAGGTGTGGAATCTGAGCTATGTATTTTAAAACCTTTTCTTTTCTTTGGGGGTTACTTTTCTTCCCCTCCTTTATGTACAATACATGACGAAGCCAGGATTCCACAGATGTTTTGCAGTCTTGCCCTGCACATCTCTCCCAGCTCTTTAAAATCAAAACTCACAGAACATTGGCATGGCATACGCTAGGCCAGTGGTCCCCAACCTTTTTCCAACCACAGGCTGGTTGGGTGTGTGTGGCATGCTCACGGGGGGGGGCGGAGCTCGCTCACGCACTTGCACATGTCACGCTTGTGGGGGGGTGCTCACATGCATGTGCACAGCGCACTTGCAGGGGGCGGAACATGCATACACACATCACGCTCGTGTGTGGGAACGCGTGGGGGGTAGGAGAGCTGTGTCCATGGCCTGGTCCTGGACAGGCCGCAGACCGCTGCCAGGGCATGGACCGGCGGTTGGGGACCTCTGCTCTAGGTCACTCACTAACAATAGGTAAAAGAAAGAAAAAAAGGAACACTGTGTTCTAGAAGGCTTTCATGGCTGGGATCTGATGGTTGTTGTGGGTTTTTCAGGGTGTTTGGCCATGTTCTGGGTTTTTTCTTCCTAATGTTTCACCAGTCTCTGTGGCCAGTATCTTCAGAGGACAGGAGCTAGAATTCTGTCTGTGTTCTAGAGTAATGTGTGGGATTGTTGAGTATTTGTAGCTGTGGGATCAGGATTTTGTTCTTTTCAGGAGATTGGGTGTTTTTTGTTATGGGTGTTTTGTTGTGATAAGGGGAGGTTGATCTGTCACTGTGATTGATGGGTGTTGTTGACTAGCCAACAACACCCATCAATCACAGTGACAGATCATCCCCCTTATCACAACAAAACACCCATAACACAAAACACCCTGATCACAGGAAACACCCAATCTCCTGAAAAGAACAAAAACCCAATCCCACAGCTACAAATACTCAACAATCCCACACACTACACCAGAACACAGACAGAATTCTAGCTCCTGTCCTCTGAAGATGCCGGCCACAGAGACTGGCGAAACGTTAGGAAGAAAAACCTCCAGGACACGGCCAAACAGCCTGAGAAACCCACAACAATCATCAAAAAAGGAACAATTATCCAATTTAGCATTATTTGTAATATGTCACACCCTCCTGTTGCATAGGGCACGTCAGGACATCCTGAGTGAAGATTATTGTGGGAATGTATCTTTGGAGCACTGACCCTTAGTTTCTGAAAAAAAAAGTAGACCAATGCTGCAATTACCCATTCCCAGGCCTGCTGGTTGACAGCTCAAAATATGAATTCCTGAAACCCATAATATAAACAACTTCCCCATTAATTCTATCTTCTGCAATATGTCTTTTTACAGGACATATCACAGAAGATTTCAATCAGGAATTCAAGTCCAGAAACAGAGTATGCAGTATCTACACTATATGGCGTTTGATACCATGGTAACTCTTATGATATGTTGCCTCAGTGTCTTTCCTCTCCCTGGCCCTATGGAGTGCCATGAAAGGGAAATTGAATAGTGGAGACGCCAAATGGAAGTTTAGTCCAAATGTTGGCTGATTCACAGAAATGTTTGTGAGAATTTAATTGTCATTGTAGCGAGAGAAAGATATCCGAGGGAGCTTGAGTATGGTATAAAGGTGAATGAGCTAAGAAGAAGCTCAGGGGAAATTTGAAGCAGATATATTTGTAACAGTCATTTTAAGTACTATGGACATCTAACTCAGTTTAGCCCATTTTCTTGTTCCAGCTTGGCCAATAAAATGTTCTTTTACGTTAATTCTTGCCCAAGGGCTCAGCTACCACACCACAATACTCCTGTTTTTGCATTGAGTTTAGCATGCTTGAAATCTATTCAAAAAATTCTGCCTACATAACAGACACCTAAACATGACATTTTTGTTGTAGTAGTTGGAAAACAAGGGGTTTTTTAAACACTCAAAAAGGGGCTGTTTATTTTGAACAGATCATGATTTTTAAAACCATCATTTTGGCATGTGTGCTTGCCTGGTCAAAGAAAATTGGGTCTCTGTAAATTGTGTCCAAGTACTGGATGCCAGAATCATAGGTTTCAAACTGCTGTGTTCTCTCCAGTCTGAAGTTTTATGTTATATACTGTATATATAGGAATATATATGAAACCTATGATTCTGGTATCCAATACTTGGACACAATTTACAGAGATATATATAATCTGTAACATCAACCTAGCACCATGCCACTTTGAAATATATAAACAATTTTTAAAAATATTAAAAATAAGTAAAATTTACAAAAAGAAAATTTATAATAGTGGTAGAAAATTATCTACCAAAAACAACAACAACAACAACAAAAACAAAAACAACAACAACAACCCCCAAAAAACCCACAGAAACCAGCACAAAACATTGCTGGAAAAATAGGAAGCTGACATGCCAAGGTGCCAATTCACTTAAAAAATCAACAATTTTAAAGCCCGTGTAGTTCCCATGGCCAATATACAACACAACTTACAACTGGAATAAAATTTGTCTCAAGAGGACATGCACTGACACAAAAACCATGTGACTTTAAACTGACTTCAGAACCCCCAATCCAGCTCCTGATTCATTTCAATACTGTAGTTGTACTCCAAGTCTATTGGGTTTGAGAACTGTGGGTTTTTGTTGCCCTACTATAAAATATGGGAAATGCACACAATCCTTTTGCCCACCCAGTCCCGGAATAAAGACGCAAGACAGTGATATGGTTTAAATATGGGCCACACTTTATTAAATCAAATCCAAATTGTATATTGTTGACATCATCAAATGAGGGGGCCTGCGGTTGTGTGGAAACAGGTAAAGGCAAGGTATCCAAAATACCCCTAGATCAATCAATGGGCAAGTCCCAGGCCCCAGGTTCCAGCAGTCTTGAAGACAGCAAGAACCCGGCCGGCTGCTAATAAATACCCCAGACCTCCAGCCATCTTTACTTAATGACTGTTGGTCTGGAAGTGGCCCAGGGCATCTTCCTGCCGCCCCTGTAATTGCACGATCCGCAAAACCGGGAGGTTGGATGCGCTGTTGGCTTACCTGAATTACCAATGGGACACACCGAGACAACCTGTTTTTCCGCACTACCCGCCAGTGTGACCAAAAGTAACCACCAATCAGTTGCCAACAACCCTTCTCCAGTGCGGGATATGTGGGGGGAAAACCCCATCCAATAGCCAATCAGGATAAAGGTCAAAAATTCCTATCCGGTCCCTGAAAGGAGACCAAAAATCACAATAGAAATAGGGTGGGTGGGTGCCTGGACAAGAAAGAGGGCACAGTGGGGGCAAGCATTCCTTTAAATAGCCGCTCGCCCTCCCTCCTCACACATGACCCGGAGCGATCTTGCGTCCTCTGGGATGGGCAGGCAAACACCAGCCATGCAGTTCCAGGATGTTAAAATGTCTGTCCTGCGGCTGGACCCTTTTTCTGTCAGTGTTCCTTTCTTTCATGAGCAGTTCTGTGATGGTTTTGAAGCAGGGAATAGATAGAGGTCTATGACCCAGGGAAATAAGAAGTGGCCACCAGGGTGAGAGGATAGTCAGCAGCACTGCCACGTTGCCATTGCTCCATCCTCGCCTGTGTTTGTAATTTCATGACATCCGTAGAATTCTTCGTCATAGTTTTGGGAAGTGCATCAGAGCTCTCCTGCAGAGAATTCTAAAATAGCTCACCAAAGTACAAATGCCAGGATTCCATAAGAGGTTGGAGCGGGATCAAGCTTTAATGAAACTACAAATGCCAGAATTCCCCAGATGTCAAAGTGGTAGTTGATTCTGTATCAAACTGAGATAGTATTGGTATATTCAGATATGCCATGTGGTTTGGGGACATTCTCCAAAATTTCCATTTCTTTTCTTTTCAACAATAGCAACAATAATAACAGAGAAATAGTCAGCAGGCAAGGATCTAACCCGGAATGCCAATTTTCTCTGTTTTTTCTAAATGTAATGTCAATTTTCAGGACTGCTGTTGTTGTTGTTTCAGCTTATATACTGCCCCATAGTGCTAAAGCACTCTCTGGACAGTTTAAAGCCTAATTATGCAAACAACACTTTGCCCCCAGCAATGGGAGTGAGCTCAGGTCATGGGCAGAGGTTTGACTACAGTGCAGCTTAAAAACTGCAGTATGGGGTTCTTGTTGCCCCAGGGCGGTTGCTCTCACCCTACAGCATTTCAAAACCAAAATACATTTGCTTTCTTTTGCATTTGCCCCTGGGGAAAATATGTGAGGTAGGTCAGTGTCTTCCCAATTTTTGTAGATAAAAGTAAGTAGGTGATGGTGAGGAAGAAAGTGACAGAAGTAAGATACACAGTCTCTCCGAGAAATGCAAGTTTAGATGAGGGCAATTGAATTGTGATCTCACCATTTTACTGTTTCACAGCACATCAGTGCAATCTATTTCATTTTTGTTGTGCCTTAGATCACAATCAAATGTTAAGCTTGCATACATCTGCTAATAGGACCTTTTCTTTTGTCTTCTTGTGGTGGACCTCCTGGTCACACTAAAACCGACCAAGTCTAAGAACATGATTTTGAGAGTGTCCCCTCTCCCAGTTTCATTCATGAAACTGCTTTTATCCACAGAACATCATCAGTGGAACAATGGGACTGGATCTTCGCCTTGGTCTTTTCTGTTGGCAGCACTGTCAGACAGTAAGGTACTAATACTTGTAACAAATAAGCTCAAGCAGTGAGGTGGGCATGAAGGATAGATCAGCAGGTGGCTCAAGCATTTTTCTTGCCTTCTCTTGTCTTTTCTAATGATCTCTTATTGATAAGCAGATTCCTATACAGTCGTGCCCCACTGGACGATTACCCCATTTAACGATGAATCCGCTTAGCATTGATGTTTCTGTGATCGCTTTTGCGATAGCAAAACAATGGTTTAAATGGGGTTTTGTCGCTGTGCGATGATCAGTTCCCTGCTTCGGGAACGAATTTTCGCTTTACGACAATCAGCAAACAGCTGATCGTCGGGTTTCAAAATGGCCACTGGCTGAAGAAAATGCCCCCCCGCTGTTTTGGGGACTGATTTTTCGCACTACAGGCACCGAAAATGGCTGCCCCTATGGAGGATCTTCACTGGACGAGCAGGTATTCAGCCCATTGGAACACACTGAACGGTTTTCAATGCGTTTCAATGGGTTTTTTATTTCGTTTGATGACGTTTTCACTCTACAGTGATTTCGCTGGAACGAATTAACATCGTCAAGCGAGGCACCACTGTATTCAGGCTTTATTTCTACATTCTGGAAATTAGATTAGTTGTTGCCACATGATTTCTCCTCCATAATGGCTACTGGGACATTCCTCTGTCCAGAAGGCAGCATCAAGGGCTTCTGCAATCAAGCTTAACACTGCTTTCTAACCATAAAACTCAGTTTTCTGCTTGTAACTGATTACTGTTTTTTGGAGATGTTGCTCATTCTTAATAGCCATAAGCTAGATACTAACTTGCTGCGCTCTGCTAACATAAATACCAGGAATGTACAGTGTACTGTAGTGGATGGAATGTCACAATAGGATACGGGAAGCTTGGATTCCAATCCCCGCTCAACTATGAAAATTCATTGGAGGACTGGCTGGCAATGATAAACCACTCCTTGAACATCTGCATTCTTGTCATGAGTTGAAAGCAATTTAATGGCTCATAAGGGCAAGAACATTCTTATAAGCACTTGTTCTTTCAAAGAGGTCCATGGCAGAGGAAGCAATCAAGGCTGTCTCTATACTCTTATTGTTGTTGTTCTGCCTCTCATTACATACTGTTGTTGTTATGTGCAATGAAGTCGCCTCTGACTTATGGCTATCCTATGAAGGAGCGATCTCCAAAATATCCTTAGCAGCTATTTTTCTTATTTCTGATGGTGCTTGCAAATTGTTTTACTCTACAAGGAAGCAAAACAGAGGTTGGTTGCTATCTGTTCCTGACTGCTTTGAAGGCAGCTATATTCTAGCTTAGATCTCCCACATCAGGCCAGGGCCACAGCTGCCTTGAATCAACATTCAATAGGCTACAGTTCTGTGCATTTACAAGTAGTGCGTCAGTGAGGTTCCCTCACACCTTTGCTGGTTGGTGACGTGTCATTAGTGTTGGCTGCAATTTACCAGAAGGGTTGCTTCTTTTCAAAATGTCAGCCCAGTCTGCGGTGGAGGATTTTGACAAAAAGGAAAGTGAGATGCTGAACATTTTAGAAATCTGAGCTAAAAGAGAGGCAGCTGTTGCTTTGCTCTGTAGCACTGAGGTGCCAAAAGAGCACAAACTTATATTTCATAGGGATCTGAGGTTTAAGAATATATCTTGAGAAGGTAATTATTAATGCACTCCAAACTATTGGCCATCCTTCACAAACCACAACATACAGTAGTTGTGTGCCTAAGACCAAGAGGCTGTTCTCTGTCTCCTGTCTACAGGAATTCAGACAGCCACAAAAGCTCTGAGATACTTAAGGAGCCTTTTTCTTGCATCACAACTCGCTGATCTGGATCCTGTATAACTTCCATATATCTTCTGAAGATGGTGGCTTAGCTGTTCAGAAATTCTGTCATGACCTGGAAGTGTCATAACGGCAACTCTTTGGAACAAGAAACAGACTTCTACTGATCCAGGAATTCTTTTCATTTACTGGCTTTATATGTATAAACGAACACCAGTAGTGCAGGAGGAAACATTATCTTCCTCTGCCTTTTGATTGTTTTTATGGGGAGTAACTTTCAAGGGAAAAAGGGCAAAGAAGCAACAAAATGGTACTTTGGGGAATGATCCTGTACTGTATAGGGTTCCAGTTGGCCTGCCATGCCCTTCTTATGATCTTCCACTCCGTTGCCCTCTCAGCTGCTGTTATTACCTCCAGCAAAGAGTCAGTCAGCATTGTGTGGACACACTGAGCATGCTCAGTCCTCAGGTTGTTTTGATGGGTTTCCTCACACTCAAGGTTTTTACAAGATTCTGTTGTACTGGACCTTGGGACGTTACATTGACATACATGCCAGCTTTCACACATTCAAACTCCCTCTTCCTCATACAAAGTATTTCTTTTGTTTTAGCCCACTCTTAAACATGATTTCCTTTCATACAATATAATTTATCTCTCTTTTTATAGCCTGGTCTAAAATCCAACCTCTCGCCTTAGGAAACAATTTAACTCTTTCTACAGTAGTGATGTATGGAAGTGAGAGCTGGACCATAAAGAAAGCAGACTGCCGAAGAATTGATGCCTTTGAATCGTGGTGCTGGAGGAGGCTCTTGAGAATCCCCTGGACTGCAAGGAGAACAAACCTATCAGTTCTAAAGGAAATCAACCTTGAGTGCTCACTGGAAGGACAGATCCTGAAGCTGAGGCTCCAGTACTTTGGCCATCTCATGAGAAGAAAAGACTCCTTGGAAAAAAACTTGATGTTAGGAAAGTGTGACGGCAAGAGGAGAAGGGGACGACCGAGGATGAGATGGCTGGACAGTGTCTGCGAAGCAACCAACATGAATTTGACACAACTCCAGGAGGCAGTGGAAGATAGGAGGGCCTGGCGTGCTCTGGTCCATGGGGTCACGAAGAGTCGGACACAACTAAATGACTAAACGAACGAAACGAACCCTCCTTCTGGAAGACAGGAGGGCCCGGCGTGCTCTGGTCCATAGGCTCACAAAGAGTTGGACATGAATTAACAACTAAACAACAACACCCTCCTTCTGATCTCCCTTTTATATCCTGCAGGCTCTTCTTGATTGGCTCTCTTCCTACATTCTTTCTGCCAATTAGTTTATTTCTGTTGTTACCAGGTAAAGTTGGTAAGCGTTCCATCACAACCTCTCTTTTCTCAACTAGAGAACATATGGAATGCAGTTTTTCACTTCATTGAGAATTCTGGACACTATCGCAATGTTATGATGCTGTACATTATGATATCAGCTAGCATGTGTCATGTTGGGGGATGCAAGTCATTTTTAGAGTACTCTTTGTGGTGGAAATCAACAGATAAAAGCAAAGAAAAATTTCTGTCCTACATATTCTACAATAAATTTTATTTCTTTGTAAGACAAACATGTCTGACTTTAACCGTGTGTAAAATCAATATAATTATGCTAATATGAACTAATTTATTAAATTAATTTATAATAAATATATTATTTTATGCTAAAATCAATATAGTTATGCCAATTATACCAATTAATACTAGTAAAATTATATAATATAATTATATTAAGTATAATTATACAGTATAATTATACTATAAAAGGAACTGCTGGATAGCTCAATGGTTTAGGCATCTGGCTGCAAAGCCAGAGGCTGGTAGTTTGATTTCTCACTGTGCCTCTTTGACAGGGGCTGAACTCAAAGATCCGCAGGGTCCAGATCAGCAGTTCTAGGATGATAACAATGATGATGAGTAGTAGTAGTAGTAGCAGCAGCAGTAGCAGCAATAGTAGAAGTAGTATTTACTAAGGCTGTACAGTATTAATCACTTTTGGAATTTGTGGTGTTGCTTTTACAGTGTCAAGCCTTGAGATCTGAATCCCCACATTGAAGCCCCTAATCTCAGACAAGAGCTGGAGGGGGACTTTTCTTTTCTTTTTTACTTCAACTCCCAGAGATCCCAGCCACTGTGGTTCGAAACACAGTGAGATACTGGAGAGGAAAGAGGCTTGGACAACGCTTGGCCTTAGAGAACACACTTGGCAGAAGTTACTTATTTGGGCTGCAGCTCCCCAGACCTCCCTCCCATGCTATCTGTGGGATTCTGGGAGTTCTAGGAGAGGGGAGAAGGAACTTTGCCAATATTTGTTTAAGACTGCCCCTTCCCTAATCTCCCATGGTGTTAACACAGTCTCTGTGTCAAATCAAGGTATTTGGGCCATGGTGTAAGGAAGCCCACAGTAACAGAATGTTATGCACTTGGAGATACTTGGAAACTCATCCATCTCCTTTGGAATAACCCAGGGACATATACTGAAGCCCAGGCAAGAGGATCACTTTTTAGTGGTATGACTATGGTTAATATTTTCCAGTGTTAAGTAAATTTTGAAGTTTAATAAAGTTTACAGGCATGTAAAGCTTGCCTAGGATTTGATAAAACAAATATGGAGAAGCTACAGGGTGGCTTAGTGCTGGTCTATTCTTTTTCCAGAAGTTAAAAGAATCTCCATGCGTGCTTCCCTCCTCCATCTTCTCCAAAAGCTGCCTACTCAGAGGGGGAGGAGGAGCAGGGAAGCCTAGGGCTCTGAATCTGAGCTGGCAGCTGCCCGAAGAGATGGAGAAAGGAAGCATGCCCTGCTGATGGTGAGTGGCTGGCCACTAGAGGAGGTGGGGAGGGAAGCATGCTGCCCCCCCCCGTGAGTGGGTAAATGTGTGAAGGAGGCGGGGGAGGGAAGTGCGGGCGATCTGTGTGGGCACTGTGCCAAACTGGGCTGAACTGCTGAAGCACGGGTTCATGCCCATCTCTAGTTAGTACTGAATGTGCTCACCTCTTAGAAAATTGCTTCTGTCGGCTAAAACGGATGATAAATTTACTAAAAACGTTTCCTTCATGAATTTAGATGGCAGCTGGGCAAAATTTCACCACACTAAATAGCATACTTATATTCTGCCTGAAAGCAATAAGATTGTGTGATAAAGCCTCTGAACATCCAGGAATTAACTATGGGCAAACAATGGAAAATATATCTTATTTCTTAATTCATACTTCTTCAATAACCTCTACAGATATTGAAAATCACAATCCTATACATGTCTCATCAGAAAAAAAATTGTGAGGTTCAATGGGCTTGACTCACAGATTGGAGCCTTAATTTTGAAACTTCAAAACAATTCAGCATCTTGAGTTAACAAATGCAGGTTGAGTTTTGACCCTGAGAATGACGTATGAGGTCAGCCATTGGAATACAACATTCACAAACCACGATATACAATATTTACATTCCATTGTTAGTCTGACATTCTTCTTCATAGATTAATGTATTTTCCTTCAAGTCACCTCAGCTGTATCTTCTAAACTTGGTCATATCTTATGACTTGCAAGAGCCATTCTCTATACTTTATTTGTCTGATACATTAAGCAGGGTATACATTATAAAACAATTATGTCTACAGCATGAGAATACAAACAGCAGGTTAGCCTGGATTGTATCTTGATATAATTTTAACTTCAACTTTAACTTTCAATGCAGTGCTTTATTAGGTGTCATTACAGCTGAAGAAAAACAATGATTTGACCAGAAATTCATGAAATTGACCTAGTAATCATTTTTTCAGAATGTTTCCTAGGAAGGAATTTCTCTGAGCTCAGAGTCTCTGAATAGACATGCAGATGATCACACTGTTAACCTCTTAACTCCCCTCTGTCCTCTACAAAATACAGCATGGGCTTTTAAATTGCTTTGACAGGAATTCTTATTAATGTCACCATTCATGATCACAGTTGACAAACTAACACAATCAATTTTAATGTGAATGAACACTTTGAACCCACACTGCGCCACTGTGAACCCCTAGTGCCCATCACTTGGTAGTACCCTGGATCTAAAGACAACTCAGTTCTTATTTTCATTCTTACGAATGAAAATAGTGCACATTATATTTTGGCCATGAGAACCAAGTACTGAATCACTTAATGTGATCATTGAGGAACAATATTGAGCCAACTGGGCCAATGGAAATGATCCCTCCTTTCTAAACACTTTAAAGTCCTCCTTATTTTGATGAATGAATTAAGTGTATGCTTACATTTCCCTATGTATTCATCTAAAAAACCTCCTGATATCTGTCCTCTGTGCTGTCCTCTGAAGATGTTGACCACAGAAACTGGTGAAACGTTAGGAAGAGCAACCTTCAGAACACGGCCAAAGAGCCCGAAAAACCCACAACAACTCCTTATATCTGTTCAATTCCCAGTTACCCCATCATTTGTTAAAGTCTACTGGCCCACAACATTATTTAAAATGATCCTTTCATGCTGTGGTACTTCACTGGAGGAACTGAATGGTTCATGATCACAAGGAAGTGCTTTCTTATTTGCTTGTTTTCATTTCTTCTTAGCTTCCTTTCACTCTTGCTCTAGCTTACACAGCAATAGTGATGACAGCTAGAAAGGAAAAGGAAATGTAGAAGTTCCACGCTCTCCAGCATCAAGTTCCGCTTAGTGAATTTATACCAAACATGCTAGACAGAAATATATAACAGTAATGGTATTATGCCTCAATCCAGTACACATTTTAGCAGAATTTACATTTATATGCAAGTGTCTCTAGCAATGGTTGGAAACCTTGGGCCCTCCAGATATTTTAAACAAGTTTCAACAATACATTACCACTGCCTGAGGCTTGTGAGAGTTGGAGTTCAAAACATCTGGTGGATCAACATTTGTCATTTCCATGTGCAGTGCTGCACCCCTAACCATTACAAAACAATAACTTGTGCCAGAGATTGGCTTTGTAAATGTTTCAGTTGTCATACCACAGTATTAATGATCAGCTTTAATGGTGGTGTAGTATATGTTATTTGAATTTGTTATTTGAATTGTGGTGCTGGAAAAGTCACTTGAGAGTCCCCTGGACTGCAAGGAGAACAAACCTATCCATTCTAAAGGAAATCAACCCTGAGTGCTCACTGGAAGGACAGATCCTGAAGCTGAGGCTCCAATACTTTGGCCATCTCATGAGAAGAGAAGACTTCCTGGAAAAAAAGACCCTGATGTTGGGAAAGTGTGACGGCAAGAGGAGAAGGGGACGACAGAGGATGAGATGACTGGACAGTGTCTGCGAAGCAACCAACATGAATTTGACACAACTCCAGGAGGCAGTGGAAGACAGGAGGGCCTGGCGTGCTCTGGCCCATGGGGTCACGAAGAGTCAGACACAACTTAACAACAAAGTATTTGTTAATAAGATTGTTTTTTAAGCCAGTTAATATTTGTTTGACTGTTTAAATATTATGTTTTTTAACTGTTAGTGAAAAATCTTGAAAAGTTGCTATGTTATTTTAAAGGAGTGGATATTGTTAGCAGCAACTCTGAACATAGCTTACTGTGCAAAGAAGGCAAAGGAATAAATATGATGATGATGATGTGGAGGGGGAATCAGAGGTGGGAAAAAGAACTTTGCTCATTGATTCATGCCAAGGACAGTTTGTGGAAGCTCTCTCCTTCCACTGAAAACCCAGCGTTGGGTTTCATGCATGATTGTTATTTTCCCAACAATTGCTGCTTTGAAATAGGTGGATTCCATGTGTACCTCAATGTTCCTAGGTGCCCCTTCCTTGCCACTCCAATCATGAGCTGCCACAATGAATGAAGGCAGGTCAAATGGACCCGAGCTTCACAGACATACAATTCTTGCTACCATTTGTATAAGGTACAAGAATCCTGCCTTTACAGAAAAATCTACAGTGTTATGCAGGAGGGAGGGGAAAATTGCTTTAGCTTTCTGAACTAAGAAACTTTTGAAAAGATAGCAAATTTTTAAAACCTTCAAATAACTGAGCATGAAAAGCCAACCACAATGTACTAAAAGGGCTGCCAATGCTGCGCATATAGGCTTCCTTTTTCTTCCCTATCCATGTGGTCCTAATTGAGCATCTGGCAAGAGACCCTTCCAGCTGAGCTCTTCCTGAAAGGGTTGTAACATTTGCAGACTTTTACTCACCCACTAAGAATTTTTTTAATGGAAATTCTGTGTCTCTGTGCGTCAAAAATGTGTGAAAACAAAAGGACGCTGCATGGGCTATTTTGAGCACTTACACCAGACACTTTCCTATTACGTTCTGGTTTATATATATCATCAAATGGCCATTTTTTTCTTGATTATGGACACACTGCTGTATCAATTTTGGGAGTCTAACCGAACAACTGGGGGGAATGTAGGAATTGTCTTCAGAAGGATTGTGAGCAGTGTACACTGGGAATGCAATTTGAAACGTCTAAACCATCACAGTGCTTACCACAGGTTGCAGCCTCACTTGAAGTTTAATCTCAAGCATTTTTACTGAGCATTAAATTCCTGTGTATTCCTTAGCCCTTATTTTCCTGTAATTTACGATTGGAGTCTTAGCTAAGTTTTCATTTTCGACAAGCATCCAATGTTTTATTTTGCTATTAAACATCAAGAAATAATATCATATAGCTCTCACTTTCTTCCTGCAGGAGACAGTTTATATTAAAAACAAATTTCCATTCATAGCAAACCAACTTAAGTTTGGATACTAATTTATTCAATATAAATACTTTAAATTTAAACCTCTGAGCCTGTGCTTTATCCCTCATACATTTTTTGTGACCATGGATTCTTCGTGCTGAACATGTGGCAGTTGAAACAAGGGAAAACTTGCTGCTTAGTGTTGGCAGGCCAGGAACCTGCCATTCTTTGAGATTTCCGGGTTAAGCCTTCATCCCAAAGAGAAGGTCCTTGTAACATCATCACAGAAGCAGGGCAAGACACCCATCCCATCCATTTCCAGAGGGCACAACACACATACAAACATTTTCATACTTGGGCAGTAAGTCTTGTTCCTTCTGTGAACCAGCAGAGATGAGCAACCGGAACACAAAACTGTCTTCTTTTCCATTGCTACTTGCGTTGAGATCTTGGCAATGTTTCCCTGGCTGTGGACATGGAAAAGGATACCGTTCCCCAAGATAGTTTAGTGGATGCCTGGAAACCTGGCAATATTATACTTGGTTGTGCCTCAGCTGAACAATTATGATTCTCTTGTTCTTTCATATGGAAATGAAATGAAGGTTATAATTGAAGTAAAAATAGGCACATATTTATTATTAATGTAATTTCTTTGTTTTGATGTATTATTCAGACGTACTATTGTCTTCTCTGGGATATCACCTATGGGATGCACGTGTATGACTTAAAATATTCACTTCAAATGGCCATCATAATTGTACAACAAAAAGAGGAGGGATTGAGGGCTAGATTAAAACTGAGTCAAAATACCATACCTATCCAGCAAATACCAGTGAACTGCTGATGGTGAGAAACGAAGCCAAAACAGACCAATTGTGGTGCTATAAATCAACAAACAAAAAATGAAGACTCAGGCTTGAGCCAACCTTCTGGTGAGGTAAAATCCAACATGGATCCTTCCTTCCTTCCTTTGACAGCCAAAAGCCATGCTGCATTGCACTTTACTTGAGTGGTTTGCCATATGGCACCAGGGGGACGAAATTACAGACTGAGAAACCCAATCTCCAAAATCCCATAAGGATGTGAGATTGACTGTGTTGTTTTTAAGAACATTGTGCTTCCTGTTATCCCATGCCAAGAGTTCAATGCTGCCTTGGTGGAATAGTATAAACTAAGTTGACTGATTGGGTCACACTGGGTATGTATGGAGTGTGTGCCTTCTTAATTACAATTTTTTTAAAGTATTTAAGTTGAGTTGTGCTAAAATCTTGGTGATGATACCTTCATCCAGGGCAATTTCCTGTATGCCTTTCCCCTAAAAGTGAGACTGTTATGTTTGGCCTTTCATACAGCCATCTGGACCTATACTAAGTAACAAAATATTGCATCCGTCACTTTAAATTGGGTGGGAGGACATCCTGTGTCCAAAGTATGTCAGACATAACAATAATTAAAAGTTCAAAGAATGTATTAAAGTAAGGGTCACATGAGAGAGGCTATTCATTGTGACTTTGGTGTTTCATTTCTCTCTCAGGGGCAAAAAAAATTTCTGTGTTTGCTTATATGTTGCCTTGGTTGGAAAACCCTCCTATGGTCTCATAGGTTCCATAGAATAGCATTGTGGAAAGGTGAAGTTTTCCAAGCCCTAGGAAAACATTAAATAAAGAATAGCTCCAAATATTTAGAGTAACCCAATGTGAAATTAATTAAATGTAACTTCTGTTTCCTCACCAGTCCATGAGATGCTGCCAAATAGACAGAGACTGAAAGTGGTTTGCAGAAACTGGGAGTTTCTTGACCCTGGCATTTCTTGACCTTCTCCATCCAGAGCTTGAAAAAGAATTAACTTTTTGACCTAAAATTTCCTATATGCTGGCTGTGAGATTTTGGGGGTTTTAATCCCTAAAAGCTTCTGGGAACCAGTGGAGATGAGTATCTGGCTTCAAAGGCACTTCCTGCACACAAAACCTTCTTCTCATCCATCACTATTTGCACTGAGATCTTGGCCTGGCTCTGCACTCTGCTTCATCCATACTTCTTTCAAATTATTTCAGTTACCAAGAATAATAATTTTTGCTCTTGAGAAGCAGAAAGGCATTAAACCTTCCTCCTCTCCAGTGAATACAAGTGCAAGAGAATGTAGGGCTGTAACTGCACAGAGGTTTCTTTGGTTTTCTGTATTGCAGAAGGAACCACATAAATATATATCAGGAATATAGAACTGAAGGCACAAGGCTTCTCTGCAGGAGATGACCAAATGATTGGAGATAGGGCAGGGTACCTGAAATGGCCCTCGCTTATATACATCTGTAGCCTTCTCTATTTAGTTGATCTATGGTTCTTGTTTTATAATGTAATGATTTTTGAATATTCATGTTGCTGAAAGGCAGAGCCGAGACAGATACTATAAGAGGTGGAGCCTGAGTCAATATTTCAGTCAGAGTGTGAGATGAAGTGAGTTCAAGTCAGTGTGTAGAGTTCAATTCAGTGAGTAGATTGAGTGAGATTGATTCAGTTAGAGAAATGTAAGAGTCAGGCAGGAGAGAAAAGCCAGACTGAGTAATAGAATGTGTGGTTTAGGGAATTCTGAGGAATGATTAACTACAGAAGATATTATGAATCAATCTATGTAATCAATAAAGTAAAGTTTTATTTAAAAGGACTTGAAGTGTGGACCTGAGTCTTTCAGAAGAAAATGGTGATTTAAAGATCACCTGGTGGCAGCAAGTGTTAAAGAAGAGAGTGTCTGCCTTCGTGTGCTCTGGGGGCTTGAAGGTCAAGCAAGGTGCACGAGGGTGGACACCACAACATCAATAAGGGATCTTGTGGCACCTGAAAGACTAGCATTTCATTTGCCATAAACCTCTGTAGCTTGTAGCCTGCTTCTTAATATGGACAGCATCTTCACACACTGATATGTCTCTGAGGAAATGGGCTACACTCTGCAAAAGGGTACAAAACTCACTAGTCTTCCAGGTACCACAAAACTCCTTTCTGTTTTTGCTGCAACAAAGCCATGGGGTCAATTCAAGACATCTACACATTCATGTTATCCTATTAAATGTTTGTAATGGAGTATAGCTAAATATGAAGCACATTTTGGTGTCTAGAGACTCATACTATGATTTCTAATTGGTTGAGATAGGTTCGCGAAGGCTTTCATGGGCAGGATCTAATGGTTGTTCTGGGTTTTTTGGGCTCTTTGGCCGTGTCCTGAAGGTTGTTCTTCCTGACGTTTCGCCAGTCTCTGTGGCCGGCATCTTCAGAGGACCAGAGCACACGTTGCTGTCCTCTGAAGATGCCGGCCACAGCAATTGGTGAAACGTCAGGAAGAACAACCTTCAGAACACAGCCAAAGAGCCTGAAAAACCCAGAACAACCAGTTGAGATAGGGCCTGTCCAGACTGACCATTTTGGTTTTGAGTGGATCACAGGACAAAGGGTTTGTTGAGGTGTGGGGGTGGGGGAGTGATGTGCCATTTGGCATGCTCTTCCCATCCAAACAGCACACAAGGCCTTGTAGTCTGATCAGCTATCAGTTAGGTACTTTTTCTGATCATCTGTGGAGGGTCAGGGCAAGTGAAATCATCATCATCATAAGTTGCATTGCTCCTTTCTTCCTCTCTCAGTGTCATTCCATTTTCTCCCTTTCCCCACCCTGCTTCCCTTCCCTCCTTCTCCATCCTCTCTCACACACACAATGGCAGTTGGAAGGTGGAGCTGCTGGAGGCTGCTAAACAATGACTGTGCCAAAAAGAATGCATGCCCTACCTCTGGGCCAGAAAGATGTGCAGCCCCTCTTAAAAGGGAAGACTAGATCGTTCTAAATAGAAGCTGTTTACTTTTGGGTGAGGTCTTTTTACTGATCCAAATCGTGCCTTCAGTAGCCCATATACTATATGTCAGTATGAGCAGGCCCAGAATTTCATAAAGGAATATAAAATTATTCCAAAATAGCGTCTGAAAGGGAAGACACTAATAGAGATAGCTATGAACCTAAATGAGGAAAGGTGAGCATAGCTTGACAACACATTACAACAGCAGCATAATGCAGGCAAGGTGACCCATCGCCTCAGGCACTGTGCTGTTTGCATGCTAGGAATGAGCAATTTCAGCATGTCTTCCATCCCTTCTTAGCATTCTTTATTCTTTAGTGAGTCTTGACTGGGCAGCTCTTTGGATAGAAACTTCTTTCATACAGTGTGTCCTCTAAGAGCGACTCAAGCAGTGCAAAAGATTGTGAAGCCTACAACTCCAACTCTGAGTTTGTTAAACCTTGATTCTGATCTGACTTTTGGTCAATCTTTCAGCCAAGGGGATTTGATGATTTTCAAGATTTTTCTAGTGGTGTGTCCATGGGGAACCATTGCACTCCCTCTTTAAGAATCCTTCATCTCCAAGCGAATTATTTATACTATCCAGATCGTGCTCAGTGAGTTACACAGCTACATCCATAGCTAGCTATTCTTGTAATGGCGTCATTTGTTCACACAGTGGTCAAGCTGCAGATGGCTATGCATTAGGAAATCATTTTGGGATTGTATAAATTAGTTATGAAGATGCCTCTGCTTCCATAGATTGTCACTGTGCTTTATGTCAGACCAGTTTCTCCTATAAAACCTGGATGAGGCTGAGTACAAATTGTTCTTAGACAGTAAATAAAGTTAATGGCAGACTCTTTTTTTTAAATGGTTTGTTTTATAGTGTGAATATAATTTTTAACAGACATCATGAGTTCAGCTGGTGTGGTTTGCAGAAACCGGGAATGTATTTGTAATACTGTCTAAAGGGGAAGAAATATGTTCTCATTCCATTGATAGTTTGTGACAGGAATATCAAGATGCCCCTACTTTACTGGAAGCCATGTACTGAAACAGCTAATCTCTTGTTCAGTTTAAGGATCCAGAATGTGTTCCTTTTTCTTCTTAAATTGAGTAAATTGCCACACTCTCCAAAGCCACAAATGACCTTCACCAGCCTCATCAAAAGGAGAGCGTTCCTCTGTAGAAGCACACAACTTTGCATCAGGAAAGCCTACGGCAGTGCATCTCAGCACATTTCTCTTTGCTATTGAATTTGAGATGGAAATTTTGTGGGCCAAGTGAAGGATATGCTTTTGAAAAAGGCAAACATTTTGAAAGAACAGATTTGTGTTCCCTACAATTCATAAATGGCAAGTCAGGTTTTAATATAAACATCTGTGTTTGCCATCTAACTGTGAGCTAGACATTTGTATGCAAAGCTCTTAAAACCCTGCTTAAAATCTTGTTAAGGCTATAAAAGGAGCCTTGTTGGATCTGAGCACAAGCCTAATCAAATCCATCATTCTGTTCCCAATGTGGACAACCAGATGCCTGTGGAAAAGTAGACAAGTGGGACATTAATACAGATCCCCTCCCACTTGTGTTTCCCAGCCCTTGGCTTTAAGAGACATAATGCCTCTGATACTTCTGATAACATATAGCTATTGTGATTAATAAGTTGGATGGATAGCGCAGTTCCATTCGCCATTGTGCCTTCTGGGAGAAAAACCAGCCTGTGTGGCCTTGGGCAAGCTGCGCAGTCCCAGAGCATCCTTAAAAGAAAAGAACGACAAACCACTCCAGAGTACTCAGTCCTTTCCAGAAAACCCTGGAAAGGATTGCCATAAATCAGAATCATCTTGACAGCAAGTGATTAATAAATACTGATTGTCTTGTAAGCACTTAAACCTTATCACACATACATACAAATGCATCTTGCTATTTCTTTTTTTTCCTCTCTCTCAAATTGGGGGGGGGGGGGAACTACACTGACTTTTATTTTTATTCAGTAGAGACAATCCCACTATTGCTAATGTGGAGAATTTCCAATGTGTGGAGAAAAACATCTGGAAAAAAACAGGGAGCAAAGTTGTCTCACTGTAGAGGCTGGTAATTCTGATTTCACAAGGGGGATTAGTCCCTTCTGAATTTTAGTCTGAACTTTACAGATGCCAAATCCTCTTCCCAAAATAGGGGTTCTACACAGCAGATAGAGCCTTTAAAATCCACATTAAAACATGCTGCAGCTCCAGTACCTCCCAGCTACCAAATGGTAGAGAAGGGCTTCCAGCACTGTCTCAACAGCCTTCATTCTGCTGGCTGGGCCGTCCCAACACATTTTGCTACTTGAGGTGGATGAGCACCCTTTTCCTGAAATTTATGGTAAACAGTCCCTATGGCCAACCATTCCATTCTGATATCTGTGGCAAAAATTCCACAACCATCTCTCTTCATCTCCCTGACAATAAACATCCAAGAGTTCAGAGTCAGTGTAGTGTAATGTGGTGTGGTGGGTAGAGTAATGATGGAGTATAACTCCAAAGATCTCGATTCAAATCCATTCACTGGGAGGTGGCACTGGTAAAAACATTCCCTAAATATATCACACTCATTGGAAACTTTTTTAGGATTGCCATAAGTCAGCACATAATGGACAAAAGCAAGGTTAATAACTAATCATGTGCTGCCTTTTCAAAATACTTGAGATCTCTGAATCCCACCTGCATCTTTTCTCTGTGTCACTTTGGGAGTCTTCTGACAATTTGTCATGTAGAAACTTGTACACACTTTAAATGCATGTTCCTATTGTGTGCATTTCCTTCACTGAATAGATTATGTTTGTGGATTTTTTCCCCCTTATGCACATTTTAAGTTACTCACATTTTATAAAGTGTACATTGCTTTGTATTCACTATACTTCCCTGAAATGACCTGTAAGCCTTATGTATGTGTGAATTCTGGAGGCAACATGTGTTTCTCCTTTAATGAGTCTTGAGAGGTGCAAAGGATATTCCAGGCATACACTATATATTTTGTAAGTGCAAGATTTTAAAAAGAGAGATCTGTGCGTACACTCCTGCACATGCCAGAAACCACTCAACTGGGGTGACAGAGTGCAGTCGTTTAAAGTGCTAGACATGATCCTTTTTTCATCATGTACCATTTTGTCTGCTTTATAAAGATGCAAAGAGTCATGTCAGCTGCTGTGCAAAGTGGAAAGGAAAAGTTGCTTACTGAGAAAGGAACGGTACATTCCTTTAAAATTCTGCCAACACAGCCTTTATGCTTATTGCTTCAGTGACTCTTTTAGATCTAATCTTGGTGGAAGCAATGACAAACCTAGATTTATAGAATGAATCATGAAATTTATGGGAGAAAATTGACAAAGACATGGTGAGGCATCTGTTAATCAAAAAGATAGCTCAGTGGTCACTGGCTGAGGAGCCAGAAGTTGGGAGCGCAATTTCCCCCACTGTGCCTCCTTGACAGGGGCTGGACGCAGTGATCCACAGGGTCCTGTCCAGCTCTGCAGTTCTAAGATAATGATCATCATGATTTGAATAATTGTGTTTTTCTGAAACATATGTCTACTGTGTTATGCTTGAATCTGCTGTGTCTTATACTTCTCATCACTTTGCAGCTTCAGCAGACTTCCTGATATGATAAGCCCTGTGGAAGGAATTACCTGGGTCTGGATTTAACTATGGGAAGTGGGGGGTAGTGATGCAGGACACACCCCATGCCCAGAATCTGGGCCCCCTCCAGTTAGCACCACGAGGAGCTTTCTCTGCGCAGTCCTCCTTAACGGGGTCGCCCCTGTTGTGCTGCCAGATGTGTTCTACAGCAGGGAGGGCTTATATGCCCACACTAAGGGCAGCAGTACCTGTGTCTGACTCCTGCTCCCCCTTGGGTCACTGCTTGCTCATCCTGGTGGGCTAGCCGTCACCTTTACTGCAGCCATCATGTCTGGTTTGCCATAGGCTCGCTGGAAGATCCCTCCTGGGTTCAGTAGTGTGATGCTTTCTTCTCTCACATTCACCTCCTTAGGAAGAATGGGAAAGAGGACAGAGATTGAGGTCCCACTCCCCTGGTTCTTAGGCACCCAGAGCTGAACCAAAACCCCAGTCCAAGGACCTTCCAGTTCCTCAGGGGGCTCTAGGTCTGTATGTTAGGCCTCCTCCTCCTGGTTCTCCACAGCATCCCCCTAAGAACCCATTCCCCCTCCTTTCTCTTCCTCCATGACCACATGGGGGAGCAAGTCTCCATCTGCAGCACTTGGTCAGCCCTCCCCAGGTCTTTCAGTTCACCTTCTTCTCCCATCAAGGCCTGTAGTCCCTCTTTGACACTTCCTCTGTCACAGGGACCTTTCCCTCTCACAGGGGTCAAGTCAGTTCTCCAGCCTGGCCCACCCCTTCAAGAGTTCTTGCTCAGGTTTCCTTCTGCTGCTGGATAGGTTCTTCTGTCTGTCTGGATTCCCTTGAACTGTCATCAGCCAACGATAACTCTCCCAGGTCTACTAGGGAATTTGCAGAATGAAACCCAGCAGGTCCTGGATAAAGGTGAGACAGCCTGCTCACAGGGACACCTGTGCTGCTGGCCCCTTCTCACACATGGATTTCAGGATTTCAAGTATAAATAAACTGATGTATAGTACATATCATTGGGGGGGGGGTCATACTGTAGAAGGGATACTCAAAGTGTACTCACTTTAAAAATTGCATTATTGATACAGATTATTAATAAAATTGTTGCTATTCTTCCCAGGTGTCAGTTACTACAGAAAATAGCCCTGCAGCACCCAGCTGTGTAAGTGGTTCTATTCTCTGCTCGTGCACACAAGGCAGCATCTCAGACTTCCTTGCACACAAAGTTCCCATTCATTGCTCAATAGCCAAGCAATATAATGTACTGGTCAGGTACCAATTTGGCACTTGAGCACAGCTCCGCCCCCATGAACACAGCATTAGCTGGCTGCCTCCTCCTTCACTCTCTGCCCAGCTGTAGACAGCAATGGCATGGGGCTTTTCATTCTGAGGTTCAATAGGATCTTGGCTGCCCATAAGGGCAATTGGGGTGCCGCATCATCTCAGGCTAACTACCACCGTTTTTGCGGGTCTCCTTGCCAGCAGCAAAGAACTTGTGTATGATGTGTGTGTGAAACAGAGAGAGAAAAAGAGAGAGAATGCATGCCTGTTTGCCTCTTTATGCATGTGTATGAATACTTGTGTTTGCTCGTGCGTCTACCCACCGTTGGTTGCTGTGCTTTCTGTCCCGCCAACTGCGCTGGATACTAGCCACTGCTGGATCCTGGTTGTACTAAATTTTGACAATTTCAATGGGTTTGTGTAGACATATCCATTTGTAGCACTACTCAGTCCTTTTGCCCATTCACTGAAAATCTAAAAATATCTAGTAGCTGGACATAGCTTTCCATAACATTTTCTAACTTCCCAAGTGGGTCTGAAAATAGAGAGGAAAGACATGTTTTAAAGTTCAAGCGTGACTTTATGTCTGGGGCTGTAATTTTAAGAGAAATAAACATTTCCTTAAGCTTCACATTTGATGCTGTCTCAGCACATTAAACATTAAACTATAAATATGCCTTACTTAACCTCTATGTCAGTGGCTGCCACTGCTATTCATGCCACATTGTTGAGAAGATAATTGTTTTTTCAAAGTTCTCCATTTTCACTGAATAGATCTTCTACTTTGGAACTTTCTTATATTAATACTACAAAAAGTTGCAATAGAGATGGAAAAGCAATTTAAAATGTGCTTTAATTTTCCAAAGCTTGTAGAGGCTTGCACTTTTAGAGAGTGCTTCTATTTTTCAGTAGAACGTATTCTACTAGTCAACAATGTGGTTTTATCTTCATAAAAGTACAGAAGAAAAAAATAATCAAATAAGGAGGAGGAGTAAAGGTTCGACAGGATCTTTTAAATACGCCATTTTAAATTTTTGTTTTCAATATAAAACTAAAATCTTCAGTGGAAAGAGCTACTGTAATGTTTTCTTAACAAGCAATGTAGAGTTTTGATAAGTTGAGGATGAGATATTTAAGCTTGTATACCCTGCTTTTCCTCCACTGAACTCTAATCTATGTACATTGCTATCTTCCCCTCAGTTTCGCCTCACAATAATCCTGTCAGGCTAAGACCCCATGAGTGGCCTGAGGCCACTCAGTGATTTTCATGGCCACTAGGTTCATGTATTTGAACCTAGATCTCTTGAACTGTACTTTGGGCTGGAAAGCTGTACTTTGTATATCAACATTTCCATTTGAGATGACTGAAGTCCCTGGATGCAGTATTGTGTAAGAGGGACTTCCACTCGTGCAGCGTGGTTGACCACTCTTCTCCCTCCTTTGACAGATGCTAGAACCTGCTTTAAAATCTGCTCCAGAGGGTATCTCAGGCCTCTAGAGCAGCTTCAGAGGGGAGATGGGTGTTTTCCTCATTCCTTTGACAGAGGCCATTTCATTGGTTAAATGAGTTATTTGGTTGCCATCGTAATAAGAGCCTGGAAAAGTACAGCCAGTAACCACGTTGGCTGAAGAATTATTGGAGCTGTTGTCCAATAAAGTAACTTTTCTAAGCTCTTACCTTAGCATATCTATAGGTGCCGAAAAAGGTCAGCAAGGATGCTGCTCTAAATAAGGTGATTTCATATTCATCCCTACACAGCATCTCCCACTGTGTGCAAATGTGTTTGAACAACGCAGGTGATATAGGTACCCTGTTGTCTGGGGCCCTACCTCTCTCTTTAGACTATTCCTCAATCATTTTCCTGATGCAATAATCAAAGGAAAAATTTTGATAACCATTCACCTTAGCATAGAAGGCAATTGCTGACAACCTACCCTGTATAGTTCCCGGCATTAGTCCCTTCCGATTCAAATATACTATGATTTGTTTAAGGTGCTCTACCGATGTCAGCCAGACCAGCTCCAGATTGGCCATCTTCCTAAATTCCTGGAACTTGGTACTCACAGCTGAGTACCCTTTTCGTGTCCTTGGTGCCAGGGCCAAGCCTATTGCTCTGTCTGCGTCTTCGTGCCAATTTGCTAGACGTCTAGGGGCAGTATGTCTGGAAACTTGTTGGCTCCTGGGTCCCTGAAGAGCGTGATAATGCATCAACTCATCTGTTGTTTATACCTGGTACATGCTGGGCCTGCACTAGGACATTAAACTGCAAGTAATGTGAATGCCGTGACTAATGTCATAACTCGATCTGAATGCGAGGTAAGGTTGTTTATGATATTAAAAAAACTACCTGATTGTTGCACCAAAATCATACCACAGAGTTAGACCTCTGCCCATAGCCAAAGTACACCAACTATTGGAAAGAATTCTAGGAATGTTAAATCCTTGGTAATGTCTGTACGATGCCACTCTTCTGGCCACATGCCAGCACACCATCTTCCTCCAAAATAATTTCCAAACCCTAAAGAGCCTGCCACATGTTAGTGGACCTGAAAGTCCGCCTTCAGCCGTATTTCACCTCTCCAAAAGGATATACCATTGAACCTTGCCAGAAACTGACTCCAAACCTTCAGATCCTCCTTCATACCATGGGTAACCCTAGTCCTATGCAAAGGAGGCTGAAGACCCTTCATTGCATCGCAAAGCTGGTGCAAAAAGGTGCACCCAGGCGCCACAAATCTGCAAGCAAAGTTTAAGTGGCCCACAAGCTCCTGTAGTTCTCTCAAAGACACCTTTTTCCTCTGCAGCAGTGAGGCAATCCTAACTTTAAGGTCAGCTAGTTTGTTGTCTGGCAAACTCGACAGCTGTTGTATGGTACCTAGCTCAATGTAAAGAATGAATGTGGCTGGCCCCTCTGTTTTTTCCTCTGCTGGGGGTAAGCCTAATTCCTCAACCATTGACTGAAAAATGTTTAAAATAAAACTACACTTTACTGTATTCCTTTCTCCACAAAAAAGATTGTCATCAAGGTAATGGGCTGTAGATTTACAGCATGCCCTGCATCTGAGCTTCCACTTGACAAACGAGCTAAAATGCTCAAATGCAGCACATGAAACTAAGCATCCCATGGGTAAGGCTCGGTCGATATAGAAAGATCCTTAAAGTAGAATCCTAACAGGTCAAAATCCAATGAGTGAACTGGTAAAATCCAGAATGCTGATTTAATATCGCATTTCTCCAGCTCTGTCCCAACAGCACATTTCTGCACCATGCTCACTACTTCATCAAAGGAGGTGTAGCGCACAGTGCAAAGTTCCCTGGAGAATGGCATCATTAACCGACACTCCCTCTGGGTAAGACAAGTGATGTATTATTCTAAACTCACCTTGGGCCTTTTCTGGAACTATTCCCAGCAGTGAGACCCTCAAGGTGTCCAAAGTAGCCTTTGTGAAGGGTCCCAGCACTCTCCCTTCTTTCACCTCTTTTGCAATCTTGTCCTGTACTACCCTCTCCATTCCAAATAATGATTTGAGGTTTTGTGCAAAGAATGCCTTGCACTCCCCTACCGCCGGGATCCTAAAGCCATACTTAAAGCCATCCAGTAAATAACCAGCATCATCACTGTGGGGTGAGTCCCTCAGCCATGCTTTCAAAACTGTAACCTTAACAGGGCTGGGTCCCTTTACCAGGGGTACCACCACCACTACTGGGCTTTTTACCTCCACCTGGGCTCTCGTTTTGTCACTGAGCCCCAGCCCTGAAGCATGAGATGTTGGGGTGCTGTCCCTCACATGCAGGACACTCATGCCTAAACTGGCATATCTTCCTAGTACAAGTGCCCTTGGCATTATACTCCCAGCAGAGCAGGTGGGGTTGAACCATCTGCCCTGCTCCTATGTGGGGATTCTGGCTCAGGGCAGCCTTTTTATTTAGATGACCACTATCAAATCTGTCTCCGAAATTGGATCTGGCTGGTGTCATGTGCTGCAGCCACAGCCCCAGTAGGGGCTCGTCCCATCTAATATTTGGGTGGATTGCACTCCGCATACAGAATGATTCATCATAATGATGCCATGCCTGCCCCGTGAAATCCACATAAGCCCTATATATGAGATCCAAATATTGAAAGAGGGATTGCACATGCCACGGCTAGGCCTTAACAACCACCCCACCATAGATTAGAAACCCAGGCAGCCAATTGGACCATGTCCTGTCCGGCTTCTTTCTCCTGTGTCTGTGTCTCCCCTTATCTTTGTCATCCTCCTTGTCCAAATCCTTTTTCTCTACATTTCTATTCAATAATCCAACTAGATCCACATATTCGTCTTTTCATGTTTTTTCCTGAGTTGCAGGGGTAAGATGATTCTCCCAGAGGCATTGTTTAGTCACCATATGGCAATGCTCATAAAGGCACTGTATTATATCCTGTGTCAGGAACAGGCAGGTATGGCCAAACGCCAACACCTGCCGTAGTACTAAACTGAGTTGTCAATGCGATTTGGGGGGATGGCATACCCCATCCACTGAATTGAGTACCAGAACAGGGCCATGGGGTATTGGGTGCCCTAAAGCTCTGTGTGTCATTTAGCGCATAATGTGTGGGGTTAAATTGTCCTCTGCCAGCCCAAGGCCAAGCAGTTATCAGTGAAGGAGTGCCCAATGCAACAGCCAACTCATCTGATGAAGGTGCTGCCAAGCTTGATTCGTCCCTGCCATAAAGCCGTTCAGGGCTGACATCGATCACCTCGTCCTGCCTAAAGGGAACTGACACTTTTGACTCTGACACTGCAGGTGCTGATGACCTTCTTCCCTTATCTGAACACTGCAACTTTGGTGTAGTGGTAGCCCCATCCACATTGCATCTGTATGCCAGTGGTTCTTAACCTTTGTTACTTGGATGTTTTTGAACTGCAACTCCCAGAAACCCCAGCCAGCACAGTTAGTGGTGAAGGCTTCTGGGAGTTGCAGTCCAAAACTCCTGAGTAACCCAAGGTTAAGAACCAGTGCTGTATGCCACATCAGGTTGCTGGTCTGCTTCAAGAATAGCAAATCTAGACATCAGAACATCTGCTATGGTTTTAAGCTTAGCCCTACAATGGCTTTTGGTCTCCCTGGCTGACCTGTGTGGCAGTGCCTCACTGGACTGCGAAGCCTGTCTCACCAGCCTCTCAGCTTCCAGTGCACAATTTTTTTCTTGCAGTTGTTGCCAAATGGGCCAGGATTCCTCATCAGATGAAGACTGAGATGGAGACACTTGGGACACTGGCCTTTTCTTGACAGACTGTTTTCCTTTTTTATTGCCCTGACTCTTACGAGATGCCATTGCATATCAGGCATTCAAAACCAATCAAGGTGCACCAAGAATCCCTAGCAGTACCTGTGCCAAATCAGATGCTAATCCTTACTCTGAGCGTATAATGAATGGATAACCAACCCACACTCAGCTATGTCCCACCTTGAGGCAATGCAAGCCTCAATGTATAAATAAATGGCTAGTTAAACCAACCACTTGGTATAAAATTTTGGTTTTTTTAAAAAAAAATACTATCCTGCCCCTCAAGCTGAATTCCCTGATGAATTGAAATTAAGAACTAATTTAATCATATAGCTTAAACTATGAGTAGTACTTTCAATTCTAGAGATCAAAGCTCAACCCTAATTTGTGCTTGCGATATAATTAATGGTAAGCTAGAATTCCTTCAGTTAATCTTTGCAAAAACCAATCAAACTAATTAATTCCTCTTTAATTATGCACTTAATCAGTTATCCCCTTCTATGTATATAGGAGAGGGACGTGGTGGTGCTGCGGGTTAAACTGCAGAAGCCTCTGTGTTGTAAGGTCTATAGATCTTCAGCTGTAAGATCGAATCTACATGACAGAGTGAACGCCCATCGCTTGTCCCAGCTCCTGCCAACCTAGCGGTTCGAAAGCATACAAATGCAAGTAGATAAATAGGGACCACCTCAGTGGGAAGGTAACAGTGTTCCATGTCTATGTTGCACTGACCATGTGACCACGGAAGATTGTCTTCAGACGAACGCTGGCTCTATGGCTTGGAAACAGGGATGAGCACCGCCCCCTAGAGTTGAACACGACTGGACAAAAACTGTCAAGGGGAACCTTTACCTTTACCTATGTATATATATGAAATTTAATAAAAGATTTAATAAAAACAGTTCTATTTGAAATTAATTATATTATTTATTAATTAGTTAATTTAATCGCTAATCAATTTAAATATTTTTATATTTGTCCTTGTGTTAATTAACTAGCACAATATTACCAGGCCAATTAAATTGCAGTACTGTACCTTGCCAAGCCATCAACTATCCTGCAACTACCACATGGCGCTATTTAAACTGCACGCCACCTAGATATACCAAACCCTGACCGTTAGAAGAAAGGAAGGTGGGGGGGGGTAGAAGGTACAACTGTACTTCACAGTCCAGGATCTTTTGATGGGACAGACACTTGCACTGCATTCACAATGATTACTCTGTAGTACATATGCAAACAGGAACCCAAATCTTCCATTTCCTGCTCTTGGATTCATCTATATTAGAAGACTAAACTCTGTTTGTTCTAGTTACACATAGGAAGGAAACAGGCCCCTGCACAGGCATATTTGGAAAATATTTCAATTTCCATGTGAACTGAGTTAAAACTACATGTAACAGTTATTCATGAAATAGAACTTGACTTCTTGAGACATGTACATACATTCAAAGAGAGAAAAAGTGATCTCTGAATGTTCCACGGGTGCGAATACTGCTTGGTTTTGAGTAAATCCATTGAAAATTGCTGGGAACAATTCTCAATGCCACATCAATATGGACAAGATCATGTTAGTAGGACCATACCCAACACTTCATCCAGATGGTGAATACTGTGTTGGAAGCTGTAGCTCCGCAGGCTGACATCCAATATGTTATTTCTAAAACTTAGCATAAATCAAAAGAAAAATTGCTAAGCCCTTTTCATTGGCAAGTGACCTGATAGCTGAATGAGACAAACAAGCAGAAGAGAAAAGTCAAGTTGGTGCAGACCCTGCCTTGCTGATGTGGAATTTCCTCTACTGAGAATGACCAAGGAAATGCAAGAAAACAGCAAGCTTTTCTTCTGCACCAATACTCTGTGTCAATTGATCTCCACTTGCTAACTCATTAGGCTTAGGCGAGCATCAGGAAGATTTTCCTTCCTATTCTGCACTAATCGTAGGGAAAGGCAAGTGAAATATAGATCCATAATACATTTTATTTCTTCTGTGATCTTTTCCCTTTCCAGTTACATCATCTTAGGAATATTCTTCCTCTATTATTTCTTCTTACTTATAAAAATGGCATGGAGCTTTCCCTAGCACTTGGAAATCACATTACTGTTAATATGTTGCCGATTGTGGGGGAGGATGAGGGCATGAACACATTCCTTTTGTAAACTAAAGCAATGACTGGAAAATTCATTACTGTACCTTCCTATTATGAGTAACATTTACTCACTTGCATGCTATTGTCTCTTAACATTTGCATCTTAAAGGCCTTTTTGTATATTTGATTGCAGTTGGGTTTATTTTATTTTTTTAGTAACTAAAGAATGCTACAATGTTCATAATGCCAAGGAGTTACCTCTTAAGACAAGACCAAAAAAAAAAGTATTAAGTACCAAACTATTTTTTAGAAATAGTGGCCAGAATCATGTCTACTTGCATGACTCCATAAAGATGCTCATGCAAGCATTTCCCTGTCTCTGGGAGGCTGATTATGAAATTGAACAATACTGAGATTTAGAATCGGCCAGCTGCATCTCCTCAAATTCCTGAGAGTAGAGAAATATCTTAATCTGGTGCTGGGAAGATGATAATGTCTGGCCCAGGTGGATTTTAAGGGAGAACATTCCACAGATAAATGGTCGCAAACTAACAGTTCTCATCCTTTGCTACCACCCTCTCAAACTCTTCTAGAGGAGGTACTAAGGAAAAGTTTCAAATGCCAATCTCAGTGTACAGGCAAACCCTCGGGGAGGGAGATGTTGCATTAGGTATTCAGGCCTGGGTTGTTAACGTTTTGCCTTGCAGAGTAAATAGCTATGCTGTCTTTCTTTACTTGAAGGGTATACCATTAGTATTTCATTTGCATGACAGTGCAGTGTAGTGGTTAGAGCATTAGGCTAGAACTTGACCACAGATTTTCACTTGATCACAAAGCTCTCGGGGAGACTTTTGGCCAGTCACCCTGTTTGATTTCCATGAGGGAAAAGCAAGGAATGCAGCACCATGTGCATCTTTCAAGTCCTTGGAGGAAAAGAGCAAAGAAATAACGTGAGACTCTGTAGAATGGGACACTTCTGAAACACTGGGTTAAGAAAAAGAATAGAAGCCTGACAGAAACTGCATATGGGAAAATGCAGCTCTCCCTAAAAGAAAGCACTTGTACCTCTTCAGCAAACAACTTCTCTGTTCACTTTGGAATTATGGGTCAATTAAGAGGCAGATGTCCCTCAAAGGGAAGAACTGCACCCTGGGCTTGACTATAACCTTATTCAGCCACGGTGGTCAAAGTGCAGCTACATACTGTACAAATGCATGGTAGCTCTGTCCCCGTTGCAATGGCTTCTGCCGCCCTGCTACTCACTGAGGGCGACAGACCGGGGTGTCCAGTGTCCACCGGTCATGGAATATTTCCCTATGATCTGAAACCCTGCAAAATCAGGATTCCAAATTGTGAGGGTTTGGTTTTAGGCTCCTCTTTCGGTTAAAAAAATCAGTAGACTTTTGTTGCTTCAAAACAGGTGAAAGATTTATTGGTGCATTTAACAATAAACAGGTGTTCATAACATGATTATGAGTCTTTTCTCCTTCTGCTAATGGGTCCGGAAGGGGTCTCCAATCTTCTAAGAGGAACGGGTTGCCATAACTATTGTTCTATGGTCCCGGTAAATCAGCAGGGACCCAGTCTTTCACGGTCTGCCCCATCAAACCTTCCAGTAAGGGCACGGTCTTGTCATCCCGATCAACATTCCACAGGGTTCGTACCACGGGGTCTCGATTCTCCCAGGGCCTTCCCTATAGTTCTTCTTCCTCATATCTCTTATTCTCCATTCTAGCTTCTCTCTTTTCTCTCTATACTCTTTCCTTTTCCTCTCTCAACCTCCTCCTCCACTCTCTCACCTCGGCTTTTTCCCAATAAGAGGTTCTGGGCGGAATCTCCCTTCTTCTTCTATAATCTGCCTCCTCTTTAGGTACTCTCAGTCTCTCCCATAATCCCCATCCACACCCATTCCCAGCCTAATGGCAACTAACTGTCCTTCCTTTTTTTACCTCCCCTGTTCCTGCCTCAAACTCCACCCTCTTCTTCCTTTCTTTTCCCACCTTTTCTTCCTGGACCTTTTTCATTATCACACCCTGCAAGTTCTCAGTCAACTCCCCTATTTCTGTCCCTTGCTGAGCTTCTGCCGCAGGTTCTGGTTCTGGCTGGGGACTCTCCTCCTTATTCTTGTTGTGGGAGAGGGATGGCTCTCCAGCCAGTGGGGCATCCCTCTCGCTTTTTGTCTCACACAAATATACAGCAGAAATTCCATAGTTTACGTCATTGCCTTGTAAGTGTAAGAGGGCAGAACTAGAGATGAAGTGGGTGGAACTAGGGTGTTCCTTTTCCTTGTGTATTCAGCAAGTACAGTGGTGCCTTGCATAACAGGCACTCTGTTTAACGATGAATCCACATAGTGATGATGTTTTTGCGATCGCTTTTGCGATCGCATAACGATGTTTTCTATGGGGGAAAATCTCTTTGCGATGATCGGTAAGCTGTTTCACCTACCGATTATCGCATAATGATGTTTTTCCCCAGCTGATCGGCGGTTCCAAAATGGCCGCTGGGTAAAACAGGGACTGATTCCTCGCTTACCAGGCACCCAAAATGGCCACCGTATGGAGGATTTTCGCTTAAAAGGTAAGTTTTAAGCCCATAGGAACGCATTGAAGGGGTTTCAATGCATTCCTATGGGCTTTTAAAATCCGCATAGCGACGAATCCATATAGCGACTATTTTTGCTGCACGGATTATCATCGCCATGTGGGGCACCACTGTACATTTTGTTACAGTGATGTCTTGAATTGAAATTAACTGTTATACTGTATATGTATTGTGTTGTGAACATGTATTCTGCTGAGGTTCAGCCTCCTTTGATTTAAGGAAACAAATGCTTTGTGTGTCTATTTTTTGGATTATTCCAAAAGTTTTGAAAGTTGTGTAGGTTTTTATTTGTATGTTATATTATTGCATTTTATTATTCATGTAAGCTGCCCCAGGTAGACTTTGTTTAGGGGGTGGGGTAAGTAAAAGTATTCAGAAAGAATTCATTGTGTTTTGTTAAGATGGGGTATATTAGCCAACATCCTACTGGGATTTTACTCTGGAGTAACTGTTGTTTGTTTGTTTGTTTGTTTGTTTGTTTGTTTGTTTGTTTATTTATTTATTTATTTATTTATTTATTTATTTATTTATTTATTTATTTATTTATTTAACGTATATGCTGCCCACATTACCCAAAAGTCTCTGGGCAGCGTACAACGATTACAATACTGTACAATAAATAGACTTGTTGTCTAGATTGTGGTGGCAAATTGCAGCTAATTGATGAGATGCCAGTCATGTGCCTGTTATGCTTTGTCATGCAACTAGGTATACTAATTCAAACAGCAGTAGATTAAAAAAAGCATTAGACAAAGCTATGAAGACCCATTCAGGAGAGGTTTTGCAGCCTCTCCGGTCTATTGCTCCTTCATCAGCTGAGTCAAGCAAGCCCTGAGCTACTTCTTTGAACTTTGTTATAGTATTCCCTGATTTCTGTGGCTTCCTAATTCACATAGCTGGGTGGAAACATTTAACCACAAGCTTCTTGTGGTCAAACAAAAGGCATAACTGTCTGGTTCATCCTACTGTTGTGCTTCTCCTCCCTCTCTCTGCAGCATTGTTTAGTTAACCCTTTGAAAAGGATTGTCCATTTTTTATCCTTCCCACCCAAATATTGTTACTCCAGTAGCAGAGGTCTTTCTCAAACGTTTTCACCAGAGACTATTTGGCTTGAAATGGGTACTCTTTGTAGGCTATGCAAACACTTGCCACTATGTTGCAATTTTCCCCTTGAGAGTAAATTAATTTTTCTGGGGGTGGGGGGAAGGGTTGAGAAGGTGGGTAGAAATATTGAGTATCGTGGAAGGAAGCCAAAAATTTTGTCTGTGAATAATTTAGTCAAGAGACAAAACAAATGTTTCAAACGAAAGCTGCGTATAATGACTGTTATAATAGAATTATGAATTAGAGGTGTTTTAATGGAAAGTAGAGAGGTATTGGGGTCACAAAGAGTTGGACACGACTTAACGACTAAACAACAAAGAGAGGTATTACATGAGTATTTACTTCCTAGACCATAAGAGAGTTTCTTAGCTGAGAGCAGGGGCAGAGAATCTGTACCCTTCCCACAGCTTTACTGGACCACACTTCCCAGTGTGTCTATTGAACATGCTGGCTGGGGACAATGGGACCTGGGGTCCAGTAACATCTGGAAAGTTACAAGTTCCTCACTCCAGCTTTGAGTTGCCCCAGCTAGAGCCAGTGGATACAGCTCGCTTTTCTTTTCTTGTTTTGTGGCGATTTTGAGAGCCATTTACTTGTCATGATAATAGTTCCCTTACTGCATTCGCCTCAAGGAAATGAAAGTGGCTTCCGGGTTGGACAAAGCAGAACTAATTCCTACATCAGTGGTTCTTAACCTTGGGTTGCTCAGGTGTTTTTGAACTGCAACTCCCAGAAACCCCAGTCAGCACAGTTGGTGGTGAAGGCTTCTGGGAGTTGCAGTCCAAAACTCCTGAGTAACCCAAGGTTAAGAACCAGTGATCTACATCAATGTTTCATGTTTTTTTTAAAGGCTTTCGCTGTAGCATCCTGGGAAAATCTAGTGCATCTGTTCCATAACTATAAGCCATTATTGCTAGAGAAAGAGGGGTTGTTGTTTTTCCTGAAACTAACAAATGTTATTTTTAAATCTCTGGTGAAAAAGTTTGAGAAAGACGTCTGCTATTGGAGTAAGCCCAGGGCAATTTCTTTAATTGAGGATTTACAGGTGGGGGCGGCACGAAAGTGCCTCAAGGCTGCATGAGGTTCACAGGCCACACTTTGCTCATCCTTGCAGTAGATGGTGCCAACTTCAAAATGTTAGAGAAGTTACTTGTTTGGACCGCAGCTGCCAATGACAATGACAATGCTTTCTTCTTTATAGTTTTCCCAAAATATGCATTATTAGACACAATTTTGCCTAATGTACATTTTGTGCAACCAGTGTTCTTAATATATGTGTTTTAGAACTTTTTTCCCAATAATATATTGAATTTTGTTTGCACTTTCCCCATGGATACACTATTTTTTTACGTATGCCTCCTCAGAAAACTTCATCACAAAATCTGAAGAAATCTGAGCTTTGAAAGATAAGTAGATTTCAATTTGTTAACTGGCATATAGGTACATTTGGAGAAGACTGTGAATTGAGCAAAAGTCTCCCCTAGCTTTGGTTTACCTTTATTTTTTTCTTGTTTGGGGGACTAGCAGGAAAAAAAGAATAATGGGTCAAACAGGATATTCAAAAACAGTTGCCCTAGTTCATTGCTTGTTAACACATTTGGAATAAAATCCACATGGAAAACCACTTTATCAAGCAAGCTACATGAGTTCACAAACTCCAGAAGATATTAACCTTGATCCATGAAACTTCACTGACTTTTCTAACATACTCTTACTTCTTTTTCTTCTGCCAAGATATGCCCCCCCCAAAAAAAAGCGATGTGAATTTGCAGGTATATGAAACAATTAACCAGCATGCATGAATTATCTAAACTTTGCATTTTGTATTGTTTTCAGTGGAAGGACTAAGGACCTGCGTGAATGTCTTCCTCTGGAGTGGTCCTTAAAAGTGCTTTTCTTCAGCAGAACTGTGCCATGTCCAAATATAAAAACTTAGTGGTTTTGGAAGTAATTGAGATAACAGCTCACCTGTTGTACTGATTTATCTGCATTGCATTATTAGGTGGCAAAAAGGAGGGAAAGCTATCCTCTACCCTAGCATCCACTGACACTATAGGAGGAGATAAAACTATCATGACAATAATTGGATTTGAATCTCTGCAGACTCAAAAATACTGTAGACATTCTTTGAAATGGATGGCCTGGCTTTTAATGAAAATCATCAAGAGTACTGGATATGTATCAGTATCTGGGTAAATGAGGCTTTGACTATTGTTTCAAAGAATGGTATGTTTGAGCTTCCAGGTAATCTACCCCTGCCAGAAATTTCTCTTCCTCTATGAAGGGAAATCTTGTTACCAGAAGTTCAGAGTTGCCAGCAAAGAAAATGTCAAACATGGTTCACAATTGGTGCGTGACATATTTCAGCACCTTAAGATAACTGCTTCAGAGTGTATTATGAAATCTAAAAATACACATGAACATCTAGACTGCTGCTATAGCAAAGTTAGGAGAGGTCACAGCCTAGGAAACATTCTCCTTTAATGCTATAACTGAACAATTCAAAAGTGGGAAAGACATTTCAGTTTGTTCAAAATGCATTTTCACACTAATTGTCAGCTGTTTCATCTCTCCTACAACTTCCTATGACTCCATTCAGAGAATTTCCAGTCAGGTTTCAATCCAAAAATATGTTTAGTACTTGGGCTATAGGGAAAGCACCCTCACATTGATCTTTCACCCTACAATAATGCTACTGGATTATCTATCTCACTCTGTGTGTGTGTGTGTGTGTGTGTGTGTGTGTGTGTGTGTGTGTGTGTGTGTGTGTGTGTGTACATATATACACATATACACACACCATATATACACATATGTATTTACATATATATATACACACATATATACATACACACACACATATATACACACATATGCACTATATATATATATAGATTACCAAAACTAACTGGCAAAGCAGAAGTGTCTGTCTGTGTGTGTGTGTGTGTGTGTGTAGGAACCATAGACTTACTTTGATCTTAGAACTGCAGAGCTGGAAGGGACCCTCTGGGTCATCAAGTCCAGCCCCTGTCAGGGAGGCATAATGGGGAATTGAACTCCCAACTTCTGGCTCCACAACCAGATTCCTAAAGCAGTGAGCTAATCCACCAGTAACTTGTTCCCCTTTTGAACCCTTCCAAGTTATAATAAACCCAGTCAAACTGGAACAACCATGTGGTACTTTTCCACAGAATGGAAGAGGGACACCCTGCCGAAGCTGAAAGGGCTGGCGGGGCTCACACACAGTAATATCAACATTGTGAAATGGGGATTGGCTATGAAATACTGAATTAAAAGGCTACGTGACTATTTCATGAGGTAGTAATACTAATTCTTCCAGTGGATTCTTCAGAGTGTTTTTAAAAGATCGTATCCAATGACAATAAATGTGTTCTCCCCTTGTACCTCATAAACTATTTGGATGGTGTCTGAAACTATTCTCACATGGCTTAAGAAAAAGAATAGAACAAAAATATTATAATATTGACAGTTCTCAGTTAATGAGCCACAGCAGAAGCATTTAATTATATTTAACTGTTTCAACTGCCCAGGAGTTATATATGTTCCACAAAGGGTGACTTTTCAGTGAAATGCTATAGAAACAATACTGATCTTTTAAAAATAATAAAATAAAATCCTAAATCTATTATTGATTCTAAGAAAATCTGAGTACAGTTAATCTGTCTTAGGTTGTACTTATCTGAGAGTAAATCCTATTGAACCTCCGTGGAGCTTATTTCTAAGTAGCAATCTCTGCTTAGAAATACATCCCATAGGATTCAGTAGGACTTCCTCCCACATAACTGCAACATAAGAGACTAAACAAGCATAGATTTCCTTAGTGACTGCACTGTACATAATTAGGACTTGAAGTGACATGCACAGTGCAGAAACGCTTGAGGGTGGCAGCACTCAACAGGGATTAATATTATTGCAAGCCCTATTCTCATAGAAATCCAGAATGGACAACCAACACGCCAGCATAAAATTCTCAGGGCAGAGAGAGGCATACTGGGCCTAAATCCAGCATTGTCCTCATTCTGTAACACCAGAGTGGTAGAACACATTTGTCCTTCAGCCCTCAGTACCACTTTACAGTGGTTTCCCGGTGTTTCCAATCCTATGGAGTCGAGCACGGGGTGGGGATGGGGTGCAATAGGGAAATTCTTCCTTCCAATTTTGCTTATAGAAGCTGTTCCAAAAGCAGGTGATCCTTACTGCACTTTGGCCTCCAGATGTTGTGGACTACAAGTCCCATCAGCACTAGCCAGCCACCAAGGCCTTGATTAGGGATCATGGGGTTTATAGTTTGAGACAGCAGTTTCCAGTTTTGGGTCCCTAGATGTTCTTGGATTACAACTCCCAGAAGCCTTCACCGCTAGCTGTGCTGGCCAGGATTTCCTAAAATAAAGTAAATAAACCATCTCTTATCTGCCTATCACTACAAAGAGATATATCTATAAACATAAGGGTTCTTCTAGATCAGCCTTTTATTCTGCAATTGCAATGCCTTGCACAGAGAGAACTTTAGAAGTTCCCATATGTAACCTTTTTGCATTTTCTCACTGCTTCTTCCATCATTTTTATACCAAAATAAATAAAGTGGTAAAGAAGAGAGACAGAATACCTGGACAGTGCCTTTTGATTGTTACTGACAGAATTACAACCCGTCCATCCGGAATCACTAACTGAAACACAGAAATAAGCTCTTTTTTTTGCTGGGATCAGTGACTGAGAATGACAAACCCATATGTCCTTCAGTGGGTTCCAAGTAATTCATGCCTTATACTTATGCGAAATTCATCAGGAAATGATGAAGAGAGACAAAGACATTTCTTAAAATGCAGCTTCTGCCGAAAGCCACTTCAGAGTACAATCCCAGACAATCCTTCATACCCTTTATTTAGCCTCATGATTTTGGAAGAATATAGCAGCGGCATATTCTTTGTAAATTTATCATTTTTAACTTTGTAAGTGGGCTTCTTTTTGATTCAGGGGAACTGCGCAGGGGAACGTTGTGGACTACAAGTCCTTATTAGCTCTGGCCATGATCAGGGATCGTGGGGTTTATAGTCTAAAACAGTGGTTACCTATTTTGGTTCCCCAGAAGTTCTTGGACTAAAACTCACAAAAGCTTTCACCATTAATTGTGCGGGACAGGATTTCTAAGAGTTATAGTCCAGCAACATCTGGGGAGTCGAGCTTGGGAATCACTGCTCTAAGAGAAGAGCATTCTTCTTCTGGGCCAAGTGTAAGATGCTGATGTTAGTCTATAAAGCCCTAAACAGCCTGAGATTTTGGATACTTGAGAGAATGCCTCTCTCTATATACATTGGCCCAGTCATTAAGATATGCTATGGGAGAGCTTTCTTCCATGTCCCACCATGGAGAGCCATCTGCTATGAAGAGATGCAAAGGATTGCTTTCTTTACTGGAGCATCTCATTTATCCAGCAGGATATCACAACTGTCAGTACAAAAGCCAGCCAATAGTGCTGCCTTTTTCCTGTTACAAGGTAATCAAGACAATGTCAGTGCTAAACCCAGTCCTGAAGAAGGGCTGGATTTCATTCAAACACACCTTGAAGTTGGTCAGCTATAATCCCCTAAATTCTTTGCCCCAGGTGTGAGCACATTGACCAGCAGAGGGTTCAAGGGCAGGCCTCTTGAGGATGGAGTGCACAGTGATCCCTTCAAGATCATTGGTAAAACTCCTCCCATTCATAGAGAGGCAAATTCTCCACTCAGATGTGCTTGCTCATGAGTGCAATGTCCAATGTTCATGGTGGCCTCCAACACTAGTGAAGCTATATTTCTTCATTCCCTCCTCACATTGCTTCCATGGTTGTCTTCACCCTGTGCAAAAGCAGCCTTCCTATTAGGGCTGTTCTGTCTGATACCAGTGCCCAATAGTAAGGTGGGTCCCCCCCCCCCACAACTAAATCAAAATGAAGGGAAGAAGGGTTCCCACCAATGGAAGCGCTGAACATGCATGGTGTTGAATTAGCTCCTGTTGTCATCTGGAAGAAAACAGTTCTGGGATTCTCTAGTGATAGCTTGTAAGGACAGGGGCCTTGCTGGAACCTGGCAACCTTAGTGCAGTCAGGGTCAACCCCATCTCTCTGGGGAGAAATGCTCTAAGGATTGCAGGACTGGGCCCTTTCCCTGCAGCTGTTGCCCAGCTCCTCAGGAGGGCCACCTGGGAAAGCTGAGGACTGGGCTATATAAGAACAGGCTTCCCCTACAGGTTTTGGCCTTAGCAATAAAGGTCTCGTGGTATTTCTGCCTCTCTTGCATTCCTAGACCCTGCTGCCTTGCTACAGTTCCTCCTGGCTTTGACCCCTGGACTGTCTGACCACAATTTGTATCATTCTGGCTGCTTGGCCTCGAAACCCCAACTGGTTGCTGCTTGGGCTGTGGTCTTGCTCTGGACTGGTTCCTGGTGCCTCTTCTACTGAATCCTGACATACACACTGGACAATATATTCAGTTTTCAAGGAGGGGAGGAAAATGGACCATGAAGGCAGAGAGATTAAATAAGACTTAACTGAGTAGTAGTCCCATGGATGTAAGGGTTGTTTTTGCATTTAGAGAGGACAATGGGGACAAAACCAAATGACAAGGACTTGGCTCTGTCTCCTTTAGTGTTGGGTCCACCTCCTCTTTTGTTTTCCTTCAGCCAAAATGCTTCTTAGCTTTAAATGTCCACTGCCATGCCAATTTCCCTGAGGAACATCACATGCTGTGTGAAGCGAGCCTTCCTCAGATATAGCAATAACTTCACACAATGGTTACTATGAGGGTGGTGGCTGAAAAATCACTCAGAATCGCTATCAGTGGAGATAGTGTGGCTTCCTTGTAAAGATGTTAGCAAGGACAAGACAGCGATGGTAAATGGGGCCATGTGGTGATGCATCAGCCAGCCCAAAGTGAATGGAAATCCCCTTAGAAGCTTCCCAAGGCTTTTAAAAGGAAATGCACTTTATAATGAGCAAATCCTGCCAAGAGTAGGTCTCTCTCCAAGTGAAGCTGTTTTCAGTTTGATGAGATGCTTACATGTGGATTACAATCCCAGGTGGCCCATTTTTGTCTCACTTCATTTCATCCAGTTGTTCTATAGTTCAGTGTGCATGAGACATTTGTCCAGTGAGCAGCAACAGCTTATTAACCTTTCCACTAGTAAAATAGACCATCAAGCCTCTCTTGCCCATTAAAAAGCAGTTGATCTGGTTTGGTTCATTCCCCACTCATCAGAGTGTCATACACGGTTGAACTTTGAGAAGCTGTGATTCAAAAATGAAAAAAAGGAAAGCAGCCAATAGAAATCAAGTGAGGCTTACTGATTTTCCCAGAGATACTGCTGCCCGACCTATTCAACTCGGCAAGTTCTCTTTAGAGTTCCCAGCTGAATTTGGTCCTGCCTATGCAAGAACAACCTAGCAGTCTGAAAGCATGCAAATATGAGTAGATAAATAGGTACCACCTTGGTGGGAAGGTAATGGTGTTCCATGTCAAGTTGTGCTGGCCATGTGACCACAGAAACTGTCTACGGATAAATGCTGGCTCTACAGCTTGGAGACGGGGATGAGCACCGTGCCCTAGAGCAGTGGTTCTTAACCTTTGTTACTCGGATGCTTTTGAACTGCAACTCCCAGAAACCCCAGTCAGGACAGCTGGTGGTGAAGGCTTCTGGGAGTTGCAGTCCAAAACTCCTGAGTAACCCAAGGTTAAGAACCAGTGCCCTAGAGTCAAAAATGACTAGACTAAATGTCAAGGGGAACCTTTACCTATGCAAGAACAAGTGTGTTATATCCTGTCACTAGAATCGTTCATTTAAATAAACATGCAATGAAGACATAAATACTGGGCCATTGATTGCACACCATAAAGTTCTATTTAAGTCATTCAACTGATGTTTTGGGAGTACATAGTTCTGTAGAATCCATATGTACTTTGGAAGCAATTCCATGGACGTTTCAGGATGAAAATGTATTTGATGGGAGCATTTTCATATTACATAGTCAAGAAAAACAAATACACTCTAGAATTTTACAGCAGGAGTGGCTTAAGAGGAAAAAGAAGTACTGAAAATGTTTTCAGAAACTTGTGATTTCTATTAAGTTTCTTGCACTCTTTGTTCTCTTTAGTCATCGAGATAGTTTCTTTCCAAAGTTTGCTTCCAAGCATACACGCCCATACATTTTCACAATATGGTGGCAAATAGCTTTGATGAAATTGTCTAAACTCAATTCTGCATATAAAGTTTGCTGTAGGCCCAACCTCTTGTCCCATGACCAATGGACAAGAGGAAAAATAAACTGCAAAACGAGCAGCCGTGTTCAGAGCTTAATATATTAGGTTCAACAATTAGTTAATGTTGACTGGAAGAAACTTAGAAGTCAATTCAGTCTTAGAATTTAAAACTGAAAATATATAACTAATGAAAAGAAAAGGTACAATGAGGAAAATATTTGTAACTCACATTTATGTTCTCTAAAGGAGAAAGAAGCCTGTATAACCCTTTAAAAACTAATTTTACAATTGGTAATTGAACTTTGCATTATAAAAAGAGTTGGTTTGCAATGCTCAGGATGGAGGCTTACTCAATAGAGAATTTCTAATGTATTATTTCCACCTCAGGCATGTGAAAGAAATTTTGAAGCAGAAGTCCAAATTAAGAAGATTCCTGTTCTAAACAAGACAGTCATCTTACCAATCTCTTCTTGCATTATTTATTACATACTTCCCTTCAGAATAAGTTATCCTCTAGCGTAAAGGAAGGTTAGAGATTTCAAAGGCTCCGGGGGACCACTACCAAACCAACTACAAGCTCCCTCCGGGCAAAATAAGTGTCCAGAAGTTTATTTCAGAGCCTTGTGAAATACAAAACAGTACTGCAGTGAAGACTGTGCTCGCTACCTGGGCTCAGGTAGCTGACTTGCGGTTGACTCAGCCTTACATCCTTCTGAGGCTGGTAAACTGAGTGTTCAGTTCACTTCGGGGAGGACAATGTGTAGCCTGCATAATTAAAAATTAGAGCTTTAAGCAATATGGGGTGGTATATAATCAGCACACTATATTTGTTTTTTAAGGAAATAAAGGGGCCCAATACCCCATGTTTTAGCGAAACACACACATGTATGTATGCCTGCCTGCATGTATGTATGTATATTTTTTGCTAAAACAAGGGTTATTGGGCTGTATCATTGCTACAAGGTAGAATCCCACCCGAGAGGTCTTATAATGTTTATAATATCTTATAATGCTTCTTGAAGATAGTGCCACAGACCTGAAGGAATCTACAAAGAAAGTGCTCTCTGATACTGAGGACAACCCTTATAAAACTCTCTGAAGTAAGAGAGAATTGATATGTAGCAGATTATACCTTTTGATAAGTTGGTGTTGGCTGATTCTAAACAACAAGATGCATTATATCAGCAGGAAAACGATATGCACATTTTATGGAGAACAACCACTTAAGTGCTTTACAGCCTATTTTCCTCCCAGATAGAACCCCAAATTCCCAACATAGGGTCCCCAGATGTTCTTGGACTAAAACTCCCAGAAGCCTTCACCACTAGCTGTGTTGGCCAGGATTTCTGAGATTTGTAGCCCAGATTGGGGACCCAATGTGGGGAACCACTGATCTATTGAAAAGTCAGAGCTTGCAGGTATTCTACCAATAAAATATGGAGTCTCTCTAAGTTCTTCTCCAAGGTTGGAGCCATTCTTGCTCCTGATGTTATCATTACCAATGCCTGCCAAGAGACATAATGGAACATGTTAATATGGGGGTATTCAAATGTCAGTATATTGGCTTCACCATGATATTCCTCTTAGTCTTGTATGTACATTGTGTGTGTTTTTAAGGCTAATATATTGAGGCCTATAATGTTTATTATGACCCACCCAGAGTCTTCAGTCTTTAGAAGAGGGCAGGTTATAAACCCAGCTAAGAAAAATAGTGCTGCTAGAAAAATCCAAGAGAAATCCCTTTTGTAAAACAGCCGGATGGGAAAAAAGAGCATGTCTAAATATGGGACAGCACAGACTTTTGCGTTTCAAAAAGTATCCAACCCATGAGATCAAGTAGAGCAAGGAACAAGATTTGTTTGACAGTGAGCACCACTGGCATAAAAACTGGATTAGAACTGCAAGTGAACGTCTCATCTTCCTGCTTCCACAGAACTTTTGCCTCGCAGATGAGGGCCTGACATCATAACACTGTCATTAATCCCTGGCATGTATTAGAGACTTACAATGGAAAGAGAGCATTGTTCCAGAAAATAGTCCATCCTGCAATGACCTAACCTTGAAGTTGTTTACCAATTAGATAGCTTTCCAGTACTCAAATACATGTGTGATTAACATATCCCAGCAAGGGAGCTGCAAATGTAATAATAATCACAAGCAGAATTTAATACCTTTTTTTGGGGGGGGAAATGGGAAGAATAAGCTGGATCAGGGCCTCCACATGTTTGAACGGAAAAAGTCACCAGGTCACTAAATGAAGCAAATTGAAAAGAAAACAGGAAAGAGGCCCCATTGCCTAAAAATCCCAGTTAAACTCTAGTTAAGAGGTAAACTTTGCAGCTCTCAAAGACACATGTGAAGGCAACTTGTAATGGAGGCAGCCCCCATACACTCCAATGGGTGTTGGAACTTGCCCTCCCATGCACCTTTGCAAGTCACAGGGAATCCTTACAAGTCCCAAAGTGCAGCAGGATGCTTTTCTTATCGTTCAAAAAAAGAAGCCGCATGGGAACAGCACAAAAGTAGAGAAGGCTGCTCCAACTCGTTCGGGTTTTCACTCCCATAATTCTGCCTAAGGGAGTTCTGTCCACATTATGAGAGTGGAAGTCCTGGAATTTGGATCATCTCATCTCTAAATGTTTCTCAGTACTGTTTCTAACTAAGTCTTTTGTTTGCGCACTGTCTTGTTCAGTATAAGAGCACTTCCATTTAACATCTCACACAGATTCTCCAGTTTTAAAGGATGATCTGTTTCCCAATGAAGTGAAATGAAATTCTGTATTACAAGTTTTTGAAGTGGCAGCTGTGTTAGTCTGCATGCATATCAGACAAAACAAAACACAAAAACAAATTAGAAAAGACTAAAGTATTATGGCACCTTAAAGATTAACTGTTATATTTTAATGTGAGCTTTCATGGACAAGTCCACTTCCTCAGACATAAGAGTGAGATTATATGGCAATCATTTATGCATGGTCCCACAATACAAGTACATAAGGACAGAGGGTCAATGGTTGGTTAGTATAGTAGGTACTAGTTGCAAATTGTGTGGGTCAGTGTGGCATTTCACACTGTGGGCTAAACCGCAGAAGCCTGTGCTGCAGGGTCAGAAGACCAGCAGTCGTAAGATCGAATCCACACAACGGAGTGAGCTCCCATCGCTTTGGCCCAGCTCCTCGCCAACCTAGCAGTTCAAAACCATGCAAATGCGAGTAGATAAATAGGTACCACCTCGGTGGGAAGGTAAAACGGTGTTCCCTAGTCATGCTGGCCACGTGGCAATGGAAACTGTCTTAGGACAAGCACTGGCTCTACAGCTTGAAAACGGGATGAGCACCGCCCCCTAGACTCAGACACAACTGGACTAAAAATGTCAAAGGGAACCTTTACCTAATGATCTAAGACCCTTGTATGATATTCAGTTATTATCCTTTGAAGCTTTGTTCTCTAAAAAGTGAGAATAGTATGTTGATAAAAGAACATCAGGCTACGAATAACAACAACAGATAACAACAGGATCATTGTAGCATTTGTGTCTACTATACTAAATAACCATTATCACCTTGTCCCATGGGTCTGTGTATAAATGATTGCCATACAGCCCCACTCTTCTGTCTGAGGAAGTGGACTTGATCCATGAAAGCTCACATTAAAATATAGCAGTTAGTCTTTAAGGTGCGACAATGTTTTTGTCTTTTTAAAAGTTTTATTTTATTTTATTTCTTGTCTCTGTTACAACACTTTTCATAAAGGTAGTGATGTTAATTTGTAGAAAGAAAGAGGGAGGGAGGGAGGGAGGGAACCTTGTGGCACTTTTCAGATTAATAGATTTATTTTATCATATGTTTTTGAGTGAAATTACCATCCACTTCTAGAGTGGCCCGTTTGGACCAGATAGGCGGGGTATAAATAAATAAATAAATAAATAAATAAATAAATAAATAAATAAATAAATAAATAATTCACAGAAGTGAATACTAAAATAAATCTGTTAGTCTTAAAGGTTTCACAAGATTACATTTTAAAAAGCAATTCTTTGTGTATTATAGCATGAAATGCTTAAATACTGACCTCCTAATTTGCTGGAAAGTCCTGTAGTCATACTGTTTCAAGGGAATTTTTATGGAAGACTTTCTGGGTTGATTTGGCTTCTGTCATCCTACCAGTCAATTCCAATATCTGTGAAGACAGATTCTTCTATGGGCTTTCATCAATAGCCTGTACCCCAGTTTTGTAGAAATTTATAATGATCTTACAATTTTAGAGCTGGAACAGATCCTATGGATCATCAAATCCAGTCCTGTCAAGGTGGAAAAGTGCATTAAAATGTTCCTCTGAATGTTCTTCCTACCTGAAATCAGAATGGCGTTCACAGATTATTACTTCCACTGTTACATAATAAGGTTAAAGAGAACATCCTGTTGGTTTGTGAAAGGGCAACCCAGCCCAAGAAAAAATGACAGTGCTGGAAAGGATTTCTAAGGTTATTAATGTCAGCATTCTTCATTACAGACAGTATCCAACTTATTTATAAAAAAAATACCTAAGAGAAGGATGCTTAATGATTTTTAAAAAGGCTTCCCAAAAGGGCAAGTCAAAAATGTTCATTTTCCAGTTGATCTTTTGCCCTTAACATTCCTATGAGGTCAGGATGTGAAACATTTCTGCAGCAGTTCCCCATTACTACACATGTTATAATAAATTTCTTCTGGCTGTCTATGCTATTCATCTCCTTATTAAATATATTTGGGAAGAAAGTACCAGAGTTTAAGAATAATGTATTTATATATCTTTGTGGTTTGAAACTGATATTTCAACTACATTTCATTCCATTCCATTCTGTTTCTTTATGTCTGATGAAGTGAACGTGTCCATGAAAGCTTACATTAAAATATAATAGTTAGTCTTTAAGGTGCCGCATGTTTTTGTCTTTTGTTTTGATTTGTTTCTTTGGATTTCACCCGATATATCTTTGTTGCTATGCGGTGTCTTTGGATGAGAAAACAAAAACCTTGTTATTTCTTAACTGTGCTATCAGCAAATCAGCCTCCTGCTGATGTTGTGGAATTAATTTTTTTTCCCACCCAAAAGAGCATCATAAGCCATTCATCTTATATCACAGGTTGACTGGGCTTGAGTAATTATACTGGAGTACGTGGAGAGCAATCAATATACCACTAGTATTGAGCTGAGCAGTGAATTCCTTCCCAGCAATCTGGTGCAACAAAAGACAAAACTGGGAGGAGGCTGGACTAATAGACTGCCAAACCTACTATACTAAAGTCTTTCTGATTTGTCTTGTTCTATGAGCCGAATTCAGTTTTGAAAATATCCCCACTCACTGATTTTATCGAAGGAAGCATCAGATGAAAAATTAAGGCAGCATTAAAACAAGACAGGCAATGTATGCTCCTCATAGTTGGGTCAGTTTTTACATACTTCCAAAGGCAGTTCATTGCCTGTGATGTAGTAAAGATTTTCCAAGGTCCAAACAATATAGTAAAGTTAGAAGGTTGTTAAAAGCAGAGCTTTCTGATGTCAAAAAAGACATCTTACTTTCCTGGAGCAAGATTGTATCATGTCATATCTAGTTGTAGATTAGCTTCCTTTGGTTTTGTGATTGGTCATTTGGAGGTAAAACTGGACTTTGCTTGTAACTATGATTGTGCTGTGAAGGAACTGCATGCTTGAAGGAAGAACATTGTAGTAGCAGGCAATATACATTTCCCCAACAGGGGATTTGATCATAAAAGCTATCACCATTCCTTAGAAGGTAGAATGGAATCCATTCTGATACTTAAGAAAGAGTTTAGAATCAGCATGTCTGTTTCCCAATGGATGGTACCACTGCTACTGAAAGGCAAAACGCATGTTGAGAATCATACAAAGGGGACAGAGAGAACTACAAAATAATAATAATCATCATCCTGAAGCTAATTTTTGATCATTGTGTAGTCATCTGATATTTGGGTCACTTCACAAGCTCCTTTCATGCATAAACAGTCCTGTGGTCAATTAAAAATGCAAAAAGACGGAGGGGAAGGTAAGAGGAAATGAATAAAGCATTCGGGAGTTTTGGGTAGTATGGGCGGCATATAAATTAAATAAATAAATAAATAACAAATAAATAAATAAATAACTGATGCATTTCAGGTGAGCTATAAAGCTTCTTTAGTCCTTAGTCAGTTACAGCTGCAGGGTTAATAAGATGTGGCCAAATAGCTTAAGTTCGAGTTTATTGTACGGTCATAGACCCAAAAGTACAAGAATAAAAACATTACATAAAATATACAAAATAAGTTAGATATTAGAAGATAAGAGGAATATAAAACTTGAATTATGCATCTGTCTTAACACAACACTTTACGTATTCTTAAAACTGAGAACAAAAACTTAGCCACTGACTGTGGTATTAATTGATTCTCTCCGGACAGCAGAAACTTAAGGTAGTCTGCAGGAGGTATACTAATGCATTTACACATTATTGGGTAGAGGTAACGAGCACGTTCAAACTTATATAAACTACATTCTAGAATGGTGTGTGCCAGGGACTCAACTGTTTTTCTTTCTCATGTAAGACAACTAAAATGTTCCCAATGAATTTAAGATGCCTAAACACAAACCATAGAAAATGTTCCACCACCTCCCAACACCCACACAAGATATAATAAATTTCTAGGAAAAGATAGAAGACAGAGTGTTGATTTAATTAGATTTTAGAATCACTTTAAAAAGTAAAATAAGATAATGTTTCCTTATCTACACACACAAAATAATGTCTATTAATGAAAGAATGAGCAGGGTAATGAAGAGTTCCGTCTTACTGAAGAATGCAAGTAATGTAACAACTTGGGCTTTTGCACCCTCACTTTGAACTTTACCGCCAGAAACAGAAGATGCTGAACTATAAGCACCTTGGTTTGATCCAGCAGGAGTTTCCTTTGTTCATAGAGCTAATGTGACAACTAAGAACAACAGATCCTCTGTGCCACCTTGAACACAAGGTTCTGGTCAAGCCTTGTTAGAATTTGGGTGAGAGACCCACCAGAAAATAGCCAGGATCATCAGATGGATACAAGAAAGAACCCCCGTTTCAGCCCTGGAGAGCCACCACCAATCAGACATAACAATACCCTTGGTCAGACACAGAGCACTATGACACAGATGATTCAGATGACATTGTCTAGAGTTTTTACTGGACAATGTCATCTGACTTAAAGTCTTAGCAAGGAATGAGCCTCGTGGTGCAGTGGTTAAACCGCTGTACTGCAGCTAAAACTGTGCTCACGACCTGGGGTTCAATCCCAGGTAGCCGGCTCAAGGTTGACTCAGCCTTCTATCCTTCCGAGGTCGGTAAAATGAGTACCCAGCTCGCTGGGGAGGCAATGTGTAGCCTGCATAATTAAATTGTAAACCGCCCAGAGAGTGCTTGAAGCACTATGGGGCGGTATATAAGCAGCACGCTTTGCTTTAGCCGCCTAGAGTGGTCTTAAGTGACTAGATAGGCGGGATATTAAATAAATAAATAAATAAATAAATAAATAAATAAATAAATAAATAAATAAATAAATAAATAAATAAGAAAGCGGAATGTACCAATTCTGCTCTTGAAGGGTTGTTTCTGAGAATTCTCCATACAAAGTGGGTAGATTTGTGAAATGGAGACCTATTGAGACCCTCTGTATAATGTGGGACATGATTTCCAACACAGAGGAGTTGGCCCAATAGGCTGTGGACTGGAGGAAGAGCCAGCACATTCCTGTATGAGCATTTAGGATTTAGAAAGGCTTTTATATCCCCAACATTAGAGAATTACATATTGTGATGAGCCAAGTGTGTGCGCATGTATATATGTACGGTGAAATTTTACAAGTAAAGGACATGGTGGCATCGTTTTGTCAATGTATAAGAATAATGCACCCCATTCAGCAGGAATGTGGCCGAACATTAACCCTCATACAGTTTTACTGTGCAGATGGTAGCAAATTAAGGATGAAAAGCCAGTCCTTTTTATTGGCTAAATCCTGTTGGTTGGGAATGATGTCATTATCAGGGGCAAATTGCCACTGATGGACAGCTTCCTTTTGCAGTTTCAGGGTGCATAGAACTTTATCATTTTGTGTACAAGCTGTGCACATCATAAAAGAAAGCCACTGCAGAGAACATCATTCCTGCTGCACAGGCAGAGTGGCGTAGCAGGATTTCAGCCAGTTGTTTTTTTTTAAAGTGATACATTCCCTGTTCAAACATCAATCATAGAAACAAACAAAAATGGCTAAAACTTAGTGAGATTAGTTAGGAACATGGATTCATATATGTCTAATGTGTACCACCGTGTCACATCCTTCCAAGCTTTCAAGTATTATGACACCTTTTGAACTCAGAAGAAGTAAATGCTGTATCTATCCATTCAAAATAGCATAACAGAACAATACATATTGTGCCACAATAATCATAACTCTTGCTCATAAACTCTTATATCTTCATATATACAGTATACAGTTTACATTTTTTTAAGCTTCTTAAAAAATACAAATTAACAGAAACTTTTAAAAAGAAGAAGTAATTTCTATTTCCACCTTGAAAACTTTCAGTTCAACACACATTAATTCTGGGGACTTGGGATGTGTTGACTAAAAGCAGCTTTTCTATCTGACATACCAATTTTTTGCTTTTTCCTTTGCTCAAATGTCCCACCGTGTCCAAGTTTTCATTAAAAGCAATTCCTTCTGTTTACAGTGCCATGCCATGTAACATTTAAATTTCACCGTTGCTCCATGCTATCAAGACTGTTTTTCATTGCAAGTTTATTTATTTACTCCAGCAGCTTGACATTTGAAGTGTTGACTTTTCTGGGGGGCAATTACTCACAGGATCCTGCAGATGGCTTTTTATGTAGAGAGAGAGAGGACAGGTCTCTGTGTTCAGTGAATCCCTTGGACAGAGTAAAGTTTAACAAAATACAAATTCCCTTACAGTTCCAAAGCATGGACCACCCTCCCCACCATTCTATGGCCATGTGCTGAAAGAGGTAAGAGATAATGGTATCCATTAGCAAACAATTTTATTATGGAAAGTATAGGAGAATTGATTGGCTGATTCTCCACCTTTCTCTTTAGAAGGACCCAGTTTTCTGAGCTCTACACTGTCAGAGAGTTTCCAAGAAGATAAATTTTGGTGCTACATAGACATACTGTACTCTGAGGTACTTCACAATTTGTCCTTAAAAAATAACAATAGTAATTCACTTTCAGTTATTTAGTAGTTTAACTCTATTTTTTCTTCATTCACGGTCTGGCCTAGTGAAGGACTTATATATACTTCTTTAAAGCGAACTGTGTTTCTCTACTAGCATTATCAAACACAAAACAACTTTCAGCACTGTCTTGCAAAGTAGCTGAATTGCTTTTAAGTGGCATAAGAGAGCAGGCCACATGTTCTCACCTAGGAACAAATCTCCTGACCATCAAAATGATGTGTGGAGCCACGTGATATCATCAGGTTCTTCTCTTTTCCTGATGCCCCTTCCCCTTCCTAGCAGTATTGTCTTTTCCATTAAGTTCTGCTCAGATCTTGCAAATTAACAGCTGTGGTATCCTTTACTGAGTCAACCCATCTCATGTTAGATCTTCCTCTTTGTCTACAGGCCCACCCCACTTTTCCCAGCAATATAGTCTGTTTTGGTCACTTCTATCTTTCCTTTACATGTATCTGGTATGATAGGGTCAGGTTACTTGTTTTTGCTCGAGTGAGAGTTCAGGCTTAACTTGATTGAGCATCCACTTTTCTACTTTTTGGCTGTCTTTCATATCTGTACCAAGACCACCTTTTAAATGAGTTGATTTTTGTCCCCGTCTGTCTTTACTGTCTTTCTTTCACATAGTATAGATGATTTTGACCTTGGTTTCCAGTGACATTCTGTGCTTACTCCAATCTCTTCCTTTTTTCATATTTCAAAAAAAGCAAAGAAACATCTTTTGGAAAACATGCACACAACATATCCATAGAGGTTTTGGTCCAACAGCTTTTCTTCCTCAGCTTGCCTAACTCAAACAATGGGATTGGAAACTGTACCATAGCTTTCCAGGCTGCATTTGGCAGAGCAGGCATGGCAACATTAGTTTAATCCTCTTCTGCTCACTACTATTCACACCTGTTGAAAAACAGCCCTGACAATTGCTTTGTGTTTTATTGAGAAGTGGTTAACTGATGAAACAAGGAGTCAGGCTGTGTGATTTTCCATTGTGTGGTGTTACTTTGTGAATGCTACTGAGCAGAAGAGCATATCCTGTAGACCAGTGGTCCCTAACCATGGGCCTCCAAATGTTCTTGGTCTTCAACTCCCAGAAATCCTGGCCAGCAGAGGTGGTGGTGAAGGCTTCTGGGAGCTGTAGTCCAAGAACATCTGGAGCCCCAAGGTTGGGGACCACTGCTGTAGACCATCTTGATTGCTGCCATTGGTGTTGTCAACATTCAGGCTGCCCTTTGCTGTGCAAGGCTTGGCATCCTTTTTCCTGCTGGCATTGTAGACATGATATTGTACAGCAATACTGGGCCATTTCCTGGCTTTTTGAATTGTGGGTACAATGTCCCTTATTCATAAACCAGAAGGTTTTTAAAGAATTGAATTATCTATTGCATGCCAAATCAGGTACATTGGTATGCAGCTGATAATGTCTGCAGAGATTTTTTAATTCTTGGCAAGTTCAGGAATCTCCCAATTTATGCTGTTGGTGTAACAGGATTTCAGCCACTGTCCCCAAAATTAAAAGCCACAAAACAATGGAAAATGGTAATATGTCCTAGAAAGTTAATACATTCCAGATGACTTGGGGGTGGGGAGTGGAATGGTTAGTCAATATTTTTGTTCAGACAACCAAGGAAGAAAAATACTTTCTCTAATTTGTAACATACCTGAAATCAGTTTTCAGTGCATCACTTAAAGATATGACTTTGTCAGGTTCTCGGTCAGGTCAGTCATTGAAGCAAGCCTTTAAGGACCGAAAAGAAAATATTTAACTCAGCAAATGATCACCTTGATTCAGTAAACAGAATTATGTCTCCAGAATCAATAGCACAAGGTCTACAGCAAAGGGATTACACTAAAGCCTCAAATCCCAGAAGCTCTGGTGTACCTTTACATTTGAAGCATTCAGTGATTTTGACTTGGCTTCAGAGCAGGCTCTTTGGTGCCCAGTCCATCTCTGAGCTTCTTTGTGCTAGAGTTCCCGAAGTCATCTTCAGTTTAGAAGATATCCTATTCTGGTCCATCCTCAGTAAGTTTCCATGTTTGTGCGATCTCAAAGATGTGCCAGCTGCACTGGGTCTGGAAGAGGCAGGAGCCTTCTCTGCTGGTACAACTACCCTTGTGTACTGGTGAAACCTCCTCATGCTGGCTGGTCTCACTGGCCTGTGAGTAAAAAGAGGCGTTGGATCAATTGCTCAAGCTCAGGTGGTCCTTGGAACCAGCCCTATCCATACTAATCACCTTTGAAATGCTCTTTCCTTCTCTTAGGCTTGCCTTAAGCCCAAATCATTCAAGCCAAGTGGATTTTAAATTGAAACATTACAGTACATTCTTTATTTAAATAGCACAATGGTTAAAAGGTACATTCCTAAGCTGGAAGTTACATGAATAATATATCTCAACTTTTCTATGCCAGAACCAGCTGTCTCTGCTAGAAAGTAAGTTATGTTACAAAACAAACCCATAAAGGACAAAATTTTCAGTGCTATTGAGAATCTACTAAGACATGGTTTTCCTCCCTTCCTTCAGTTTGCCCTTTGGTTCAACCCAAATGCCAGGTCCTTTCAAAATCCTTTTCTGTTGTTTTTAGCCCACCTTTTGATTTTACAGTCTTGCCAGGAGTCAAAGAGTAAAGCTAAACTTTACTTTTACTTTACTTTATTAGATTTTTACCCACCCCCCCTAGACAAAGTCTACTTGGGGCGGCTTACACACATGATAAAGCATCATAATATAACAAATATCATAAAAAATCATTTAAAACTTCATAATTTTAACACTTATTTGGGTTTAGTCACATGATGCATTAATTTTTTTTTCCTTTATTGATCTATATTTGAGACTGGCATGAACCATTCGTTCAGCAGTTCAAGCTAGGTTGTTGTTTTTTGGCCAAACAGGTGTTCCGTACTTCCCAGCCCTGCCTCCTCCAGCAGGGACCCACTCAGAGGCAGCACCCTGGATCCCATGCCCCACCTTCCTCTGGGTGCTGCCACTGAGTGGGCACCCGCCAGAGGAGGTGGGGCGGGGAAGCACTGAACACCTGTTTGGCTGAGAAACAAATTGGCACAAACTGCCAGTTTTACAGCTTGTGCCCGTCTCCAATCTATACCTTTTCTGCTGCCACCAAAATTATCAAGACAAAAAGAATGGCATGGCTGAAAAAAATTGGTGAGGGAAGAAGACATGAGATAAAAGAAATAAGCAAATCCAAGTGCCAGTTATTTCATTTAGTTGTGCCTGTCAAGCTGATTCCACATTGTGGTGGCCTTTGCTATGTTTTCTAGATATAAAATAATCAGGCTGACCGTTCTTTCTGCAGCTTGCTCAAGGCCACACAGGGAGACTCTTCTCCCTGAGGTCACAGAAGACAATCAAACTTCTGACCCCTGGTGCTCCAACACATGGGGCTCATCATCCTATTATGTGTTACTGCAACCAGTGAAATGGCCACAGAGTGATAATTTTATGACAGGAAAAGTCACAAAGTCAGCTGCTCTCAGCCAGAGTGGTCCACACAAATGTCAGGTCTCTTTCAGACCTAGCAGATCTGGTAGAATGAGCCACAGTCTCCATGATGCATCACAGATGGCTTTTGAAAGACTTTTCTGTTTATTAAAGCAGTTTTCTTTGGGAACCAAAACATAATTCTCCTTTTCAAAACACATATGCCCAAACCCTCCTTAGAAGATGTAGAGCTCGTGACTTTCTCTGGATTGTGCCCTGAGGCTCTTGCATTCCATAGCTAAGTTAAAATACGCTGTTTTGCTACCATGAACTGAGAGAAAACTAAATGCGTATACCAATCTCTCTTGATTTCAGGCCATTGTGACACCGAGACCACAATGACTTCATTGTGACAGACATGACGCTACCTCAGGTCATGGCTTGGCTTCAGGAAAAGAATAGTTACAGTACTTGTAACGTCCAGAGATCTCTAACACTTCCCAGAAGATGCTGAATTGGTTGCCAGCACATGGAATGCGATCGATACATTTCAACACCCATGAGGCAGGTGGTAAAAATTGAGGCTTTGGCACAGTAACATCAGATCAGCCCAGCAAAAAATATTGAGTTTTCAGTAAATCAACTTAAAGAGATCCTATTAGTGTGCTGCAATGTCCCGAAGGCATCCCAAATCATTTCCTTCAATGATTTCATTTTAAGAAAGTTCTCTCTCTTTTTTTTCCCCCCCACAACCATACATTTCCTGGGCATGTTTCCTGAAAGCCAGTTCTTAACAGCATGCTTTCCAAACAAAGCGCTTGCCCTCTTGCAGCCAAACAAGCTGCAAAAGATATAGCAGAACACAAGCCAATGCTTCTTCTGTCCCTTCTTGGCTGAAAAAGGAAAAACCCACAAAAATTGCTTCAGACGAACACTCTGGAACAACAAGTGCTACAGCTACAATTTCATTCCAAGATTTTGCAGCCAAGGCAGGAGTGAACGAGAAAGTAATTTCATGTACTGTGCAGATTAAATGAGCCCACTGAGTTTCATCAAAAGCCCAAATTGAGATAAGATGTATCTGAAGCCTATGAATGGAGAAAGAGCTGATCTTTTTGATTTCACTGCATATGCAAGCTATTAATGACAAAATTCTGTAATGGCCATTTTTCATGGCAGGATCTCAAGACTAACAGCTAGCCAACTGCCCTGGCAAAAGTTAAGCAGGGAAAAAATGGTATTCGTGATGCTACTAAATTCTCAGACTGATTCTTAGTCTAGACACAAAGACTTCTGAGCTAATAGGGGGGGATGAGATTAGAAAGTTAGTTACTAAAAGTAATTAATTATAGTTATAGTTCCAAGCTCCCCCAAAAGTTATAGTTACAATGTTTTAAAATTTGACACTTTCCTTTCCTGTTTCTCAGAAGTAAAGAGATAGACGGTGTTCAGTTATTTAGAAAAATATTTGTGTTACAAGCCTCTGGCAAAAACAAACAAACCTCTAGATCTTAGGAAGTTACTTTTTGGAACGATTTTCCCTGAATGGTTATCCTGAATGGCCACTGGTGAAGGGATCTACTAATAAAAAAACAAACTTTCCCAACCTGTGAGACACATACTCTCCTTTCACACACCTCATTGTCACCTCAACAGTCACACAGATCACAAAGCACAGCAGAAGCCAGCACTTGAATGGTGTGATATTCCTCCTCCACCATTTACTGCTGTGCATAGATGAGACATTGTTTGGGACAATCATGCAAAAATTCAGTAAGGGGAAAACACTAATATGCTGAAGCAATCCTTCCCACATACACATTTCAATGAGAACTGAGCAAGTTCAAGAGAGAATCAAAGGTGCCCTGTTTTATGTGAATCTGCAATTGGAGGAAAAATGGAAAGGGGGCTAATGGAATAGAGTACCCTGGAAAAGGATTGGCCTGCTGTCCAACATGCTGGACCAAGGAGCTCCATGGTGCAACTTCAAACCCATGCAGGCAAAGCATTTGTATGACTTTCTTTGTGGCTTTGATACCAGTACGTGGGGGGAAAAAAACCTTCCTTTCCTGGCTTTCTTGGTGTATTTTTGTTTTGTTTTGCTCCAGTTTGCTCTATTGCAGGATTTGCTTGTGTGGACTCAGCTACTGTGTTGTGCCATGCTGACCTGCCCACTTGTATGGGCTGTATGTCATTTGAGGATGTTTCCTCACAGTTTTCTTTCTGCTGGTCAATCTCTAGCCCTCCACACCCCAGGGAAAGGTAAAACAAGGAGGGAAGAGAGGATGAAGTCGGTTGGGAGGTCACCCTTTGCTTTTAGTGAGCCTCTTAGAGGACATGAGAGAGCTCATTGAAGACAAATACAAGTGATACAACTTTGCTACTAACTGAAGAAATCCCAGTGTAGCTTGTATATCAGAGATCTTGGATGTGGTAAGTCAAACTCCACCATAAGTTCCATTGATTCAATTGGCCTACTCTAATTGTGATTTAACTATGCTGAAGAACAGGATTTCAGCCAGTGTGCCATATTTGTATCACCAAGTAACTAAGGCCAGGAGCAATCATGATCATTCAGTATAACCCTAAAATAATGATGGAACAATTCTACATGCATCCTCCATGAACAATGTACTGTAGATGAAAGGTAAGTTGTGCACTTAATAAATACATTGGCTGAAACAGCAATGAAATGGAGGACATATAATTTTTAACAGTTTTGAAAAAAGAAACTGTCCTCTGTTGCACACACTGCAAATACAGTGCTACCTCGACTTAAGAACGTCCCTACATAAGAGTTAAGAACAGCTCCGTTTGCAAAAAGTTGCTTCGACTTGAGAACGGAGCCTCTAAACCATTGACCTATCCAGTAGTTCAGTTATCCAGCTTGAAGCTATATCTGTGTCCTGTGCTTGTATATGATCTGTAACCCCAACTTCCTGGGTTACAAAAGACATTCCAGGCACTTCATCAAATTCATGAACATTCATTTGGTATGCTCTCAGATCAGTTTGATTGGCCCAGGGCTATGGTCGTATGTGTCTGCTGATATGCTCCTTAACCATGTTTCCATGCTAAAATGTCATATCTATTCAGCGAGAAGCAATACATGGCTCTGAATACAATGACAGTGTCTTGGAATAGGAGTTGCTTTTCATATCCAAAGTAACTGCTGTGTCAAAATAGAGTTTTGCCAATTTTCCTCTATTAATATTACTTTACTTGGATTTAGACTTGATTCCTCTTTATTAATAGTGCATCAAAAATAATTGCTTATATATTTAATCTACCTCTATAATGTAAACCTCTTTTGTTATCTTTTGTCTGTTTTTACTATTAAATGTTCCTGTCATTAATAAAATCATCAAAATTTTATGGCCACAGCATGAGTAATCTCAGATCTGGGAAAGAGAAAGACCATATGCAGAAAGAACAAATGGAAAGTATAGAATAGGTTCCCTACATTGCTCTTTTAAGAAAGAATTAAAGGTCATAGTGCCCATTGCCCTTTTAAAGTGCCACAATCAGTACCTTCCTGCAGTGTTTGCCCTTGTGGCCCCTGCTTGTTAACCCAAACATAGAGCTCACCAGGCACTTCAGCATGCCCTCTGATCCGTTGATCTCTTTTATCAACCTAGTTTACTTAGAAAAGATGAAGGTCCATCCAGTACTGACTTTTCAACAAAACAAGCTTATTAATTAAAGATGGTAGCTGGAATAATTCATAAGCATATTCTTCAAGATTCATTGATCATTAATATTAACCTTCTATATTAATTATCACAGGATACACTCTAGGTAATCACTCCTCAGACCCCCAAACTATCTTTCTCTCTCTGACTCCTGACTCAGACTCTCTAACTGACCCCCCTTCTCAAAGCTCCGGCTTTTAGCATCTCTTTCAGCCTCACCTCTTAACCACATTAACATGTAACATGAATAATGTATAACTGACAATGCATAACGTAAGGTGAACGCTACACTTCCCAAGAACTTAGTCTTAAAAAGGTAATCTCAGAGCTGACCTTGTTACTTACACTTACTCATTTGCAGGAAGTGCACGAATGCCATCACAGATTTGGAAAAAGGTCAAGGCGAAGTGTCACCAAAAGGAACAAAGTAGGGCAGCCCCAATCTTTATTCGTGCATAGATGACATTTGCTGAAGGGCTTTTGTTTGTTTGTTTGTTTCACAACCTTGCATGCTGCCTGGGGAATGTGTAGGCTGGGAGGGATGTTTCTGGGCTATGGTGACATTAAATATCACTAAACGTGAAAAATGAGTGATCTGCTTTGAGGGACTTGAAGCTATGCTGTTCTGTGAATCCCTGCACTTCTGCTCTGCACCTAGAGGAATTCAATTAAAAATGCAAAACTCTGCAACACGATTGAGGGGCTGCTACATGTGCCTACTGGAAATTAACATGTCTCTAGATCTTCCACCCAAATTGATCAGAGGTGTATGATGTTTGCAGCTGAAATGATGAACAAAAGCCTTGTGGGATCCGCAGGTAATTGCATGGACCCCTGTAGACTAAACTAGTCTGATTTGAGTGGCTAGTTTTGGATCGAGATTTGTGAGATCCAGTTTCAAATTTCCAATGGGCCATGAATTGCACTGGGTGACTCTCTCTCTCTCTCTCTCTCTCTCTCTCTCTCTCTCAGCCTGGCCCACCTCACAATGCTATTGCAAGAATAAAGTGGAGCAGGTTGGGGAAATTGTACGCTGCCTTACACTCGTTTTAACGGCCAGACAAAGTATAACTGTAATTATTAAACCATAATTAAACAATAGTTTAAACAGTGTATACTCACAGCCTTTGTCTTTTAAAAATTCAGCCAGCAGCGTCTCTGAAAATAATTTACAAGACAGTCAACAATAGTTGTCAATTTCTAAACCATTGTCCTAGATTAACCCGAGCAACAAAACAAGTTCCAGATGTCCAAAAGTAGAGTTCTGTTCTCACACCCCTTGAGTGATCTTTCGCAGGCAAGTGTTCCTACAGAATTTTTTTTTGTGCCAACAGAACTGATATCTGGCAACAGTTACCAATACTATTACAATACAGTGGGGTCTTGACTTAAGAACGGCTCGAGTTAAGAACATTTTGACTTAAGAACCACTCTCACAGGAAAATATTTACTTGACTTACATACTTAGATTTGAGTTAAGAACTGAAAAAAAACCCACGTGGGAGGCAGGGAAAGTGCAAAATTTGAACTTTCAGTTAACTGTTGGCCAGTGAAAAGGGTGCCTGTCTGCTTCCTCACTCCTCCCAGCGTTTAGAGAGTGGATTGGGAGACAGTCTTTGGACTGCCTGGTACTGTCCTGCCTGGACTGTATTTTCCCTGCCTTCCCGGAACCTTTCTTGACCTAAGAAAAAAAAGAAACAAAATATCCCCCTCTAGTGGTCGAAGGCAGAATAGCAGCTTCCCATTAGTTTCTATGGATGGAAAAGAGCAGATACGGATCAAATGGTTTTCAATGCATTCCTATGGGAAATGCAGATTTGACCTGAGAACTTTTTGACTTGAGAACTGGCTTCCAATACGGATTAAGTTCTCAAGTCAAGACCCCACTGTACCTGGAATGTGAGTGTGGTAGTCCCATCATGCTGGATTGATTGGTTACTGTGACACAATATTCTATAATTCAACAGGACCTTTAGTGAATAAACATCTACCAGCTTCATTGTGAGCAAGCATTTAGTATAGAATCGTGTATTGAAGTGTCAAATTTAAGATCGGAGAGACCCAGTTTTAAGCCCACATCGGTCACAAAGTTCACCTTGAGCAAGCCCTACCTGAGAGGACAAAATGGAGGACTGGGGGAGCCATGTACAGAAAAGGTGGGATTTAAATGACATAAATGACATTAAACCCCTACCCATGTAGACACATCTTTTCATCCTAGATTCACACATGTTGACTTTAATCACAGAGTTCTGCTCTGTTTAAACCTGAAGCCAGCCATGTGGAATGTTCACAAGTAAACACTTAGGCTGTTTGGCAGCACCTTTAAATCAGGCCTTTACATGCAACAGAGGTAGTGAGCTGGCCTCCTCTTGACACTCAGATTTTTCATCATTTACAAATACTTAACTGCCATCAAAGAATCTCTCTCCACAGTCCAGACATAATTGCTAATGTGTACTAACGACATCAGTTAGAAGTGTCTGGCCCTGTATCCTTCCAGGATGTTGTAGAATAAGTGCTTTAAGAATAAATCATCCCCAACAAATTTTCAGGAATGTATTTGCTGTGTTGATTCTATTCCCCACCCCCCAGCATCATAGGCTGTGCTTGAGACAAAAGTATCTTTATGTTCAATGATCAAGGTTTTCAGACTTCAGCAGACGGACTTGCAGACAATCCTTCCAAGTGACTCATAACCATCAGCTACCTTAAGGAGGTTAGCTGTTGCCTGTGCAAACCAAGCCTGTCAGTGTGACCAGCTACTATCTGGCCCTCTTGGCTATGTAAATATTTAGTGGAACTCAGGTAGAATAAGGACAGGCCGTATGTTTAGCCAGGTAGTAGTGTCTGAACTCTAGACATTTCTAGACGAAAGTGATGACCTAGATCAGTGGTGTCGAACTGTGGCCCTCCAGATGTTCTTGGACTTCAACTCCCAGAAGCCTTCACCACCACCTCTGCTGGGCAGGATTTCTGGGAGTTGAAGGCCAAGAACATCTGGAGGGCCACAGTTCGACACCACTGACCTAGATGATCAGTCTACCTTTTACCTCATTTTAGGACTGAAACTGCTTTGCCAGAAGTAAGCAACTTGATACTTATGGACTTCTTAGAAGCTTTAGATATCCTCGGTTGTGGCATCTTTCTTAACTAAGATGGGAACTGAGGGCATTATTTTCCATTGCTATTTGAGGCATCAAATCCGGTTACAAGACATCAGGCATAGTTCAGCCAGCTGCATGAAGCTACAAACCAACTTCTCATATATAAAAAAACAAGGTAATCAGCAGCCTTACAGAAGACAGCTCACCATGGACTTGTGTTAACAGCAGAGTACAAGTATTTAGGAACAAAACAGCAAAGATTTTTATCTATGTAGATCCAGTTAGTTGGTGGAGCACTTCATTTCAGATGGTATGTTTGGCAACTAACCAGAACAGTTTGCCATGAAGTTTTGGAAAAGTGCCCAACTCAGCTGCTTCTGGTCTCAGCTAAATTTAAATCAGTGCTGAGCAATTAGAACTTCTGTGGCCTTCTGTTGTTAAGATGTGCTTCATTTAATGCAGTGGTTCCCAAACTTGGGTCCCCAGATATTCTTGGACTACAACTCTCAGAATTCCTGGCCAACACAGCTAGTGGTGAAGGCTTCTGGGAATCTTAGTCCAAGAACATCTGGGATACCCAAGGTTGGGAACCACTGATTTAACTGGAAAAGTTGAGCTAAGTCTGTTTTGCTAAGCCAAGCCCTAGGTTAACATTGTATATATAGAAATAAATTAACCCAGGTTAATGAGACATTATCTGCACAGAAGTTTCCAAACACCTCTAATACCCACAGATTCTATCAGTCATTGTTAATAATAATAATTACATGCTGTGAAGATAATGTTCAGTAATGGAAAACCTTTTCAAGCTTTTCTACCTATAGAATATTCAGGAGTGGTTTATCATTCCCTTCTTCAGAGAGTGCTCTGGGAGAGGGTAGCTTGTCCAAGGTCACATAGGCTGGTTCTTCTCTCACAAGGCCCAGTGGAGAATCAAGGCCCCAACTCTGCCTCGGCAGCAAAGTGCTCCATCTCACTCAGCTATCCAGCTAGCCAGTATAAGCATGAAAAGCAACATCCTCCTCTTTTCCTTCCTGGCAAAAGAGTGGGCACCATATGACTGGACCCATTGGTGATTTCACAGAGAGAAAAGGATTCTAGTTAACTGATACGAGTGTGAAATTTTAAGCAGACTTCATGAGAATTACAGATGAATGTGGGAGACAGAAATTCTTTGGGAGTTAATACACTTTGGAGAAATAGCCGGTGTGAAAGATCTGTTATATTTGTTTGTTTGTTTGGATGTTTGCAGGTGGCTTAGCAACTGTTTTAATATCAGTTCTTTCCTTTCTTGTTAGATCTCAAATGTATTTCACGATCCAAACATAGAGAAAGGCAGTTTTCAATTAGTTTCACAGGAAGCACTATTTGCAAAATCCTTGGCTAGAACAAGTAAACAAGTCTTCAGATTATTTATTAACTGAAATCAGAAGCTGTAATAATTATCCCCGTGTAATCTTATAAGGGATATAGACACGTTCAAAACTTAGAAGCAGCCTTTAGCTCAGAACAAGAAGATGGACGGGAAAAGAATGTGTTTCGCAACACATGCAGTTTTCAAGTAATTAGAAAAGTTATTTTAATTACTTTTGAGACCAGGCAAAATCATGTAAAAATTCTAATGCGAGTGCAATGAAGTTCTTTTTTGAGGCTTTGAAATATAATTGTAACTAATTACTTTTAAAGTACCTTTCCAATTGTTAAACTAGAAATTATATGTTTAGCACGTTTCTAGAAGCAGTGTTCCCACAAGTGATGAAAGTGATATGTTTGTCATATTTCATGATTTTCTTCACCTATGCATGTTGCATTTTGCATGCTTTGCTTTTGATTTGTAACATTGGAATGTGGTTTGTAATGGTTCATGGCTAACCAAAAAGCACCACGAACCACCTGGAAAATGAACCAGTTCATGGTTGTTCAAGCCCATCTCTGTCCCCACTACTGTAGCCTGACCTACCTACTGAGCAACTGTGTGGTGAGTGCATGTTCAAAGGCAACAGACCAGTTTTCAGGGGAGGGCTGCTGTTTCTCAGAATGGCATCCAAGGATCAGCGTGGTGACAGTGGCAGCGACAGGTAGGCTGAGGTGTCAGAGGGCAGAAGGAAAGGGATGGGTGAGTGATCCAAAATGGGATCCTCAAACTGGGTGAAGAATCGAACCATGAACCAGTCCAGTTTGTCAGGTTTTTTTTTTTAGTTTGTGGTTTGTTTGTGCCCATCTGTACATTGGAATGTGAACACAAGTTTAATTTGATCCCATCAAGAGAGGGGAAACAGGTTAATTGCAGGGAAACTCAGTCTGTTCAGGACAAGCTTGATTCTCTTACCCCACAGAATTAATAAGAATGGAAATTCGGCATGTGATTCTTGCAGTTTATTCTCAACAGATGCAGAGTCCTGTTCTCTATGCTTGAGATGTACTGTAGCATATTTGCTGGTGTTAAGCAATCCAGTTACTCACAACCTCCACATGTGTTGCACCAAAAAAATTCTATTTTTTTCCACAGCAGGACCAGATTATGATTTTGTATCTGCTGCAGAATTATGAGGCCATGCAATTCAAGCTGAGTCACATTTACTAGCTGTTTGACATATAAGTCACTGCAATGAATGCTGCATGAAGAATTTACAACATTTCTAAAATAGCTGCAGTAGGATACAAGAAATACTCCTATTATGGCAAGCAACTGAATCTTGTCAAAGCAAACATTAAAAGAATTGTAGACAGGAGGGCCTGGCGTGCTCTCGTCCATGGGGTCATGAAGAGTTGGACACGACTTAATGACTAAACAACAACAAAAGTCATAATCTTCACTGTGGAAAGCTCACTCCCACCCACCATCATCCCGACTCTACATCTTGATAATGGGAAAACTTAGTGATTTTACACCAAATCATGTGTACATCACATTGAAAGGGCCATGAAAATTAAAAATGTCCATTCGGAAACTGATGATGGTATAGAAAATGCTGGGAAAAAGATAATTTAAAGCGAAGTGTTACAAACATCAAAAGGTCAGATGAAAGCCAACAATGTAGGAAAATCAATTCATGAGGAAGATAACTTCCTGGGTCAGAAACTATTGCAAGGAAGCAGATGCAATGGCGAAAACAACTTGATATCCAGCACATTGAGGTTTATACCAAAAAAGACATCAACATCTTCAGTGAGTCTAGGACCACTTTTTTGCCCTGTGATCCTCCAGAAGCCCGTTGGAATGTCAAGTATGTGAGAAAATAAAACTGAAAGTGGCCCCTTTTTGAAACATGGGTAGTTTTCAGTGTTAAATACTGTGGAGGTCAGGGCTCTTGCCTATATAAAAAGTGAATTATTGCTGATGGAGGCTTCTGAGAATGAAAACACATCTTCATTTGGTGGGGGAAAATATGGAGGTGGTGAGGTTTGATAGCACCAAAGCCACAAAAGTAACCTTGGAGACGCTGCTTGTACTTTGAAGGCTGCAGGCATGCTGACCCCGGAAGCTGTCCTAACGTGACACAATGCCAAATGGAAGTCTATCAGTTTTTGCTATGGCTGCCCAAGGCATTTTATAAGAGCATTCCAAATGTTCTTGACTGAGCAACCGTTGAGTGTAAGGTAGAGAATGAATTATAGCTATCAATTTATTTGCACTTTTTTTTGAAGCCTAGAAACTTGATAGAGCTGGGATCTATGAGCATTTCGTTTGCAATCAGCACAACATAGCCTGTTGCCAAGTGCTGTCTTGGACACTTATGAAAACAGAGTGGTATGGAACAGTGGTCCCCAACCTTGGGCCTCCAGATGTTCTTGGACTTCAACTCCCAGAAATCCTGGCCAGCAAAGGTGATGTTGAAGGCTTCTGGGAGTTGTAGTCTAAGAACATCTGGAGGCCCAAGGTTGGTGACCACTGGTATGGAAGACAAGGGTCTTGTCTTCCATGCCACTTCTTCTCTAAATGCAGTGACTCGGGGAAAGAATGGCCCTTCACAGTTCTGTGTTCCTTTTGGAGGGCATTGCCTGAGGAAAGGAAAGGAAAGAGCAAGCTAGAAATTCAATCATGTCACCTTGTAACTGCTGTGTCTCCTTGACGGGGGATGAGGAATAAATAGGGTCCCTTCCAGCTCTGCACTCCTAAGATGATGATGATGATGATGATGATGATGATGATGATGATGATGATGATGATGATGATGATGATGATGATGATTAACTGTTTTGCTAATATAAGAATATTCTTCATTGGAATAGATAGAACACAAATTCTAATAATTCTGCACAGTTTTTAATAAGGCTATCAGTTGAGTCTTTTCCTAAACAAAATGTTTCAAAGTAATTTACTTTCTTTATTTTGGATACAACTCCAACTTTTCCCAAAGCCTGGCCAATTTCAATAAATTTGTTTCAACTCAAGAAGATGAAATAGTTTAAGCTATCCGTTTCAAGTTTGGTTACTGTCCTTGGTTTCAAACACCCTTGCCTGGTTTCTTCACATTGAAGTCAGAGCCACAGAGTGAAATTTGAAATTAAAAATGAATTCCCCAAAAGCATATTTTGGAGCACAAAAGCTGGCAGAAGACAAATGTCAGCACAGATAACATATGCAAACTCATTGAAATATATGCTGGTGTATTAGACAGACTGTGGTTCTGTATGTGTTTCATGTGTGTGTGCATGTGTGAACTAACATTGCATTCTGCTGTGTGTATGAGGAGTAGTAGAAGTGAGTATATAATGAAGTGAGTGCAGTGAAATACTATATCTGTGTTCATCAGGGTACTGTGATGCCTTACCTTTTTCAAGGGCTTGCCTAGTCAACTTTGCTTTTGGGGAAGCTTAAAAAAAATAATAAAATCAATTGATTAGTCAGACAAAGAGCAAGGATGTCAGATTTCAATAAATGGTTGAAATTCACAGTCCACGGACTATTGGGCCAGTATGAATCATCATCAACAAGAAATCTGTTCGCATCAGCCACTGTGCTTGTTGAGAGAGGAGCCAGCCTGTGAGGCCATGAGCAAACTGCACAGTCCCAGGATGACCCCCCAGAAGAAAGAGATGGTAAACTACTTTTGAGCACTCTATACCCAGAAAACCCTGAAAAGAGTTGCCATAAGTCAGAATTGACTTGATTACAGGTTGTTGTTATTATTATATTACAAAATTAACTTTTAATGCCTTCACCGTAATGATGAAGGGAATGCCATTTGAAGAGAACAGAAGAATGTGCTACAATAGTAAAAAAAGACTTCAAAATAACCTTCAAAAATCATTGTACCATTTCAGGAAGAGGGTTTTATGGACCCAAAAGAAAAAAATGTAGTATGCTGTTCGGAAATATATATGTTTATGTCCTTTTATTGCACTGTATCTATAAGTTTTTTTCCCTATTTATTATTATGAAGGCATAAAGGAGGCTTACCACTACAGATCACTGCTGTCACTTCAGAAATAGTTTAAATCCCTTTACTCAGGGATACGAATTCCTATAATACTGTATCCTTTACTTTCAGCTTTTGTTGTTTTCTGATTTCAATTATTGTGTTCATCCTGGCATTTTCAATAAGAAGTTGGAATTTTAGGAGTTTTTATGGATTTAATGTTGAACTAGGTCTCTCTTTTTCAGTATCGGATTCCAGGCCATGGGTGTGCAAAATGACAGTAGGATATCTGGACACGTACAAAGTTCTTTAGTCTCACCACTAAGCAACAAAAGTCAACTAGCTGAACAGAACTGCTCCTACCATTAGTCATAGTGAGGAAAACATATGCTGGGAGGGGACAGAAAGGAATTACTGGAGGAGGGAGCTGTGTCCACATACATAGCATACTCTGCACCTGCTCAGTGAACTGTTGCCCTCAGACATGAGGTGGGGCACAGCCCCATAAAGTGTTGAAGTAAGAGTTACCTTCCCATCAGGTTGGCTTCAAATAGATGCGGAATGCCATCTTTGACTACACATCCACCAGAAAAATGTTTGTTTTGTTTGTCTCTTAGTCTCACAGAATAGGAAGAAGTGAAAGCATTTATAGGTGGTACAAATCTCAGCAAATTAGTACTTGGGTTTCTCATGGCAGTGGATTAAGCAGTAGTCCAATGTGTATTCTGGGTCAATCTCAATTTCTAAATTGCAGTTCAGAGAAATCAAAATAAAGTTTTGGCTCATATACATTGTACACTTCTTTAAATCTACTGCATGAATACTTGCCCTTAATAGTTTCAGTCAATGGCAGAAGGAAGTTGCTTGATGAATAAAATATTCTCCTCAACATCTCCAGCATGCATGAGATTGACACTGTGAAACGTTCATTCAGTTGATCAATCGTGGTTGAAGTATAACAGGGGGCAATAGTACCCAATCTGTGGGATCTGAAAAAAAAAGTAAAATGGAGATTAATCAACAAGCCAAAAACAAAAACAAAAAACAAAGTGGCCGTAGTGCAAGATCTCTATTAGGGCAAGCTTGATTCAAGAGAATGTCCAGAATATAATTGTATGTCACTTTTACAGAGACTTAATTGTTTTGATATTTGGGGCTTGTTTGCAGCTCTGCTAAGTATATTAAGCCTTTTAATCAAATCAACAACCTGTGCATTTTCTGCTCTTATATCCTAGCCTTACAAGAACATCCTCTGGAGATAACTTTCAAAACTGACAGTGAAAACATACACAGATTCTGTAAATGTGTGGCAAAGGAATCACGCTTGGCTATTCCTGCTCTCACCCTCTGGTGTATTCATTTCAATGTTCAACACGCACATTTTCCTGCATGCAGCCTTCTATACATGTAAAGCTCTCATCATGGTTTGAGTCCACATTTCAGCCTGAACTATTGCTCAGGCTGAGTTGCTCCATTTTATGGAGCAAACTCTGCCTTTGCTCCATTTTATGGAGGAAGGTGGGCCATAAGGGAAGCATGCACATAATGAGGTGCTTTTTTAAAAAGGAAACATATATAATCTATGAGATGCGGTGTGACCCTATGTGTAGAAACAAGTCCCTCTGTATTCAGTGGAATTTAATCCCAGATAAACTTAGGGACATGGTGGCGATTAGGGATGTGGTGCTGCTGCAGGTTAAACTGGAGAAGCCTCTGTGCTGTACAGTCAGAAAACCAGCAGTCGTAAGATCGAATCCACGCGACAGAGTGAGCTCCTGTCACTTGTCTCAGCTCCTGCAAACCTAGCAGTTCGAAAGCATGTAAAAATGCAAGTAGATAAATAGGTACCACCACGGTGGGAAGGTAACAGCGTTCCGTGTCTAGTCATGCCAGCCACGTGACCATGGAAACTGTCTTCGGACAAACACTGGCTCTGTGGCTTGGAAACAGAGATGAGCACCGCACCCTAGAGTCAGACACGACTGGACTAAATGTCAAGGGAAACTTTTACCTTTACCTAAACTTGAAGAATTGCAACCTTAACTTAAGAGTTATCAATTCTGAACCCAGTGACACTTGTACACATGCACATTTAATCTAATATTTCAATTATTAGGTAGCAGTCCTGTGTAACCTTTCATTGACATAGGTCCCACTGAATGCAGTCAGGTAACCATGCACAAGGCCCTGTAAAATCTCTTATTTATATTCATCTCTATCTCACTGGCTCATGAAGTGGTCAAGTTGTGCAATAAAGCAGAACCAGAAAAGACGGTCAAAGGTGGTGCGTTTTCATCACTGTATTTTGATAACTCAAAACAGAGGAGAAAATGGCAGAAGGATAAAAAGTGTTCCTTTTGTTTTGTTCAGTTGAGATCTGCAGCAGCTCTACGTACTGAAAATACAGGAGGAAAGTATTAAGGAAAATCTAAATATTGGCTGAAAGCCTAGCAAAGGAATCACACCACAATGGAATCAAATTAGATTTATATGCAACAGGAGAGAAGAATTCAGAGCTCTGGATAGATTGGAGCCTGCTCCCTCCTTGATCAAAGATGGCACATTTGCCAAATATCAGAAACACCATTTGAAACACTCTTTTCGCCAAGCCAATATGAATGAAGCAGATGAGCCTCTTCATAAATGGTGAAAGAAAATTCTACATACATGTACATCAAAACTTACCTTTTTTTCCATTTTTCCAGAGCAGATCATTTACTTGCAGCCTAGGGAAGTCAACAAGGCACATTGTTTGGGCCAGAGCTGAGGAATCTGTGCCCTCCAATTTGTTGCTGGAGTACGCTCTCCATCGATCATTGACCATGCTGGTTGATCTGATGAGATTACATGGATTACAAAAAATTCTAGAGGGCACCAGATTCTGCACCTGTAGTTTAGATTCTATTCATCTTTTGTCATCATCGCCATAGAACTGCAGAACTAGAAGGGATCTACGGGTCATCAAGTCCAGTCCCTGCCAAGGAAACACAGTGGGGAACGGAACTCCTAACTTCGGGATCCACAGCCAGACACTTAAACAACAGAGCTATCCAGCAGTTCAGGTTGTTGTATGCTTTTTTACTACAAAGGCTTTGTCAGTGAGGACAACAGAAAATATGGTGGCAGGTTGTCAGCCAGTTAAGTTTCTTCCATCATCTAAAATGCGATAGAACTTTTTTTGTAGACAAGGAAAATCTACTTTCTTCATTAAGAGGGAAACAAATACAGTGGTGCCTCGCTTAACGGGCGCCCCGTTTAACGACGAATCCACACAGCGAAGAAGATTTTGAGATCGCTTTTGCGATTGCATTGCGATGTTCCCTATGGGGAAAAATCGCTTTGCGATTTTTCCCCATAGGCCCCATTTCCCCCCAGCTGACCGGTGGGGGCTTCGGACCTTCCGAAGCTCCCACCAGTCAGCTGGGGGAAAATGCCGGCGGGCACTGGGGAGTTCGGCGGTTCCAAAATGGCCACCGCAACCATTTTTGCACGATTTCCTCGCTTACCGAGGGCGCAAAAATGGCAGCGCTATGGAGGATCTTCGCATAACGGTGAGTTTGGGCCTCATAGGAATGCATTTAAAAAAAGTTTAATGCGTTTCTGTGGGGTTTTCCCACCCGCATTGCGATGTTTCCAGATAGCGATGATTAATCCGGAACGGATTAACATCGCTATGCTGGGCACCACTGTACTATGTCCTTTGCATGTTATCAAAATAGAAGGAAAAAAGCAAAATATTGTAGCTCTTTGAAGATACAGTTTCTTTCCAGTCTGAACATTTGTGGATTGAAATCCTCTTCCTCATACACAGATAGGATTTGCATCCTTTGTGTCTAAAGAAATAGATTTTGAAAGCTTGCACTGAAATTAAAATCATTTACCTTAGAGTGTGACCATATTTCCCCTCTCTTTACTCTCTTTTGCCAACATGCTGAGACATATTAACTTGTCTGATTCTTTGTAAACTGCTAAAGAAATGTATGTGAATATGGTCAAGAAATTATTGCATGTGAATGGAGCAGTGGTTTTCACACTTCGGCCCTCAGACGTCCTTAGACTGCCTTTTCCCGACACCCTGACCATTAGAGCCAAGGAACTATTGGAGGAGGGAGCTTTATCCACATATGTGGCATGTTCTACAAACCCTAAGTCAACTATTGCCCTCAGATGTGGTGGAGGGCATTGCTCTATTAACTGCTGAAGTAAGTGTCACCTGCCAGTCTGGTTGGCTTCACATGGGGGTAGGGAGATCATCTTGGACTGTGCATCAGGTGGGGAACTGTTAGTTTTGTTGGTCTCAGTATCTTTAGCAGCATTTGCATGCTAGATAAAGCATCTGGGAGTTGTAGCCCCCAGACACCTGGGGTGCCAAGTCTAGGAGTCACAACTTACAAATCTCTTAGTGGAGGTGGTGCTTCATCTTTAGGAGAGTGTCTATAGAGGACTCTGCACAAGTAACCCTTTTAAAGAGCAGAAATATCATTGACATTACTTTCAAAACATTATTTAAAAACCATCAGACGTATTGCTAGTGTTGGCTTTTCAGCCAAAAAGTAACAGATGTGAACAAACATTAGTGTGTTCAAATTTACATGATTTCCAAGCTCTGACCATACATTACAGATATTTCCCATTAGAAAATGAACTTCACAAGGTTTTCAAGCTACAGCCAATATTTGAGGAGTGGTTTGCCGTTGCCTACTCTTTCCTTCAATAGTTTCCATGGCTGACTAAGGATTTAAACCCAGGTCTCCTGATCCACTACACCACATTGGTTGCCTCTGGACTTACAATGTAAATATGAAGAAAACGTCTGTGCCTGCCTACTCTGTGCAACGTAGCTTAGGCACAAGGTTTTCTAATTATCCTTCAAAGGGAAGAATACTCCTATGAACTTCACAAAGAGCTCTGTACCAAAAAACAAAAACAAAAACTTTGTTGTAATAAGCTGTGTCCTTTGATGTTGCCAGCTTGCCTGTTAAGCTTCTCTGAACATGCTTCTCCTCATTGTTTTACTGGGTATTCATATTGCCATCTTGAGGAAACTTAATATAAAGATGGCTGGAAGCCAAAATCACACGAGGAGTATAATTTGCAAAACATATTCATCCACTTCAATGTTGTAATATGGTTTGAGAGGAAATCATGCTGCTCTGTTTTGCCTGGCTTAAATAGTTTCTAAGCCATATGCATAGTTATTTCTTTAGTCTGACAGGCTCAAGTATTTTGTATACATAATGAAACAAAACGTTGTAGATGGTAGGTCCTATATTGCACATTACGCATGAAGAAGAACATACCACCCTGTCTTAATAAGAGTTGGCTCGTTTGCCTGGCCAACAGTAGCATCATGAGATTTCAGGTTATGATGTCCTCACAGACTTCGCCGTTCATCCTACCTATAACCATGTTCTGAACCTCTGAACCTCTATTTTCCTGTTTGGCAGCTTTCTAGCCCCTGTCTTCACATTGTTGCCTGCTTGCAGATCTGTTAAAATGGAGGCTGAATTTCAAAGGAAATGTAGGGAAATAATCCTGAATACATGTTTTGTCCAGAGCATTTTTTCTAGTCTTCTGTATCCTGTTTTTCAGGAGAACCTGAGAACTTTCAGCACAATAACTAAAGGAGGGAAGAACCTTCACTAAATCACCAAAGATAAGGTTTGAAAGCAGGAACCCTCAATTTTAAAACCAACCAACAAACACTAGACATTTCAAGGTAAAGCATGGCTGAATGTTGTTCTCCTGATATAGGATTTCCAACTCCTATCCCTACATCCACTGTGGCCAGTGGTCAAGGATAATAGCAATGAGCTGTAGTCCCACACATTCTGGAAAACCACAGATTCCTCAGCCTGGATTTAAATATATTCTCAGAGTTGATGATGGTAAAATGGGCAAGTAATTTTGGATATAATATTGATATTGATGAATGGACAAATATGTGGAAAGAGTGTCATAAAATTATTAAGCCAGTGAATTTTAGGGAAAATACATTATCCTCAAAATGTTTTACAGATGGCATTATACCCCTGTACGATTGGCAAAAATATCAGAGGGTAAAAGCAAAGTTTGTTGGAAATGTAAAAACATTAATAATCCAGGGACCTATTATCATATGTGGTGGACATGCGAAAAAGTCAAATGATTCTGAATACAGGTGTGGGAAATGGCAAAAGAAATTATTCAACAAAATTAAATTTTAAACCTGATATGTTATTATTGAATATTATGCCAGAAATTATTGATAAGAGAATAAAATATTGTCTAATGTATATATTTACAGCAGCTAGGTTACTCTGGGCCCAAAAATGGACAAATGAAAAGACCCCAATGATGGAGGAGCTTCTAAAGAAGCTGTTGGATATAGCAGAATTAGATACGCTTTCAGAAGCATTACGGGATCAACCAAGAGACTATGTAAAGCAAAGCTGGAAGCTGATATATGACTGGGCCAAGAAAAAGACAGGAGCTTAGGGCGAAATTTGGTATCTTATGAACTCGGTGCTCACTGGAATCCTCTTGGAGATACCCGAGGTCCAGACAACGATGGAATCTCTGTCCCAAAGGGGTGGGGAATATGTTCAGTTTGGTAGTTTACCATTTTTTTGTTTGTTTGTTTGTTTTGTACTGTGTACTTTTGATTATATGTTTTGAGTTTTGAATAAAAAATCTTATAATATATATTATTATATAATGTATATTTTATATATTATAATGTATTATAATTATAATATATATATAATATAATATAATTTCAGCACATTATTTTTTATATATTTATATTTATATTTATATTTTTTATATAAAATATTTCAATGGTACAGGATTTCAGTGGTACAGTATTTTATCAGCCCTTTCCACATTGTGCTTGACAGTTAAGGCTCAGCAAATGGATTAGGAATAGATGGGACTGCCTTAGAGAGAATCAGAGCATTGCTTTGGTCTGGCATGGTGCCTTCTACTCAAACTAGAATTGGTTCTGCAAAGCCTTTCCATCTGTGCTTACTGAGGGACAAAACTGAACAACAGTCAGCACATCATTATAAGCAGAGCTTCCTTAAGAAGTAAAGGGCTGTCTTTGCCACTATGAGACATTCCTTATCCTGCCTGTGGCTAATTAACATGTTTTTGTTATATGATTGGTCATCAAGAGGGAAATACAAGATACATTTGCAGGTCTGATTCTTCAGTTATGGAGTTTTGAAGGAATTCCATGCCTGGAGGAAAACATGTTATTAACTTCTAACAGCAAAGCTGACATCTTGGACAATCTGTCCCTCAGTAAGCACAGATGGAAAGGTTTTGCAGAACCAATTCTAGTTTGAGTAGAAGGCACCATGCCAGACCAAAGCAATGCTCTGGTTCTCTCTAAGGCAGTCCCATCTATTCCTAATCCATTTGCTGAGCCTTAACTGTCAAGCACAATGTGGAAAGGGCTGATAAAATACAAAATCCTTTCAAAATCAATATGGTCTCCTCCCAAATACATGTGGCTAATCCAAAAATAGAATCCTTTGCTCCCCAGAAATGCTCTAGCTGAACCTCTGATGTATTTCACACATCTTTCACAAAGATAAGAACCATCTTTCACACCTGTCATCACCCGAGCAGTGGGGGGGATATAGTGAGCCAAATAGATCATATGTCTGTCACTTTTTTTTGAAAATATGAAAGTGAACATCTTGTTCCGAACTGGTTGCCCTCACCCTAACCTTCTTCAGCACAGATTGTGCTCACAGTAGATTAACAGACAAAAAGCCACTTATACCGATGGATGGAATTTGCTAGGAAAATCTGGATGCTTATTTTAGGAACCATCGTAAAAATGGGAAACTGTGGATTGTTTTTCCACTCTAACTTCAAATGTATGCCCTTCTGGAATGTTTCTAGAAAATGCTGAGAAAGAGGTGCTAGGTATTTCCGTTTTGCTTTACCCTAACTTCGTAAAATCAGAAGAGCAACATCCATCTCTGTATTTTCCACTAAAGTATAAAAGAATCAGCTTCCCTATGTCTTTCGTGTTTGTTTTATTTATTAAACTTTGGAAATAAGCTTAAAACTGAGGATCATAATAGTCATTTACAGGGGGGGTGCTAAGAAAGAGTCATCCTGAAGGAAGCACAATCTTGGTTGCCCTCTCTGCAAGGTTGACTGTTACACCTGTACTTTCATTTTCAAAATATAAATATCATCTTCACCTGAAAATAAAATGTTGTCCTATCAATAGTTCTAATGCAGTGGCCTCGGTTACGGTTACATTTCCTTTCCCAGAATGTGCTGTAAATATCTTCTTAGTGGTTGGGCTCTGTCCCAAGGATGGGTAGATCTCCCAGAGAAAATTGTCTCTTTTGGCCACAGTCCAAGACATTGCACAATCCTCCTGCCCTGTGTCATATGTGAAGCATATGTGGTCCACAAATACCAAATGTAGAGTGACGTATACATGAGACAACAGGATGTTCCACACTGAGTCAAACCTGCATTCCATTAAGTTCCTCATGTTTTCTTGACAATGGCTGTCCTTCTTTCCACTCTATTTCAGAAAATGACATTCTCCCTGCCAGTTGGAGGATTTCTGAGCACTCTGTTCCGTGAGTACATAGTCCTGATGCAAATCATAGGAGTAAAGTCTTTCCAAATTCAATATCGATTTTTTTTAAAAAGAAATTAAATGAAATCCGAGAAATGTTATGGTGGTGTAATTAACAGAATCAAGGTCATAGTTTTTTACCCACTTACCTGGAAATACATGCACACCCATTGGACTATTTGGTTCAGCCTAATGGGTGGGGAAGTCTTAGGATGGGATTGTGATTCTAAAATCCAGATTAAAAAGAGAGAGAGAGAGAGAGAGAGAGAGAACTAGAAAAGGCAAGAGCCACCGTTCCCTGGATTATGATATAGGCCCCTTACCACCTTGGTTTAGGAGATTTCCAAGATGTTTGTACAGAAGGGTGCAGGAAGGGTGAATCCATGTCGTGATATTATGTATTTGTATCTGTATTATGTATTTGTATTTTGGAGATCACTCATCCATAGGGTTGCCATAAATGAGAGGCTATTCGACATCCTATAACAACAAATTTGAATCTGTATTTCATTTCAGGGCTTTAAAGACTGTATTCTAGGAGGTCATTATTAGAAAGAAAACCAGAGTCTTTCTCTCTTCAAAAGTTAAATGCCAGGGATAGGTTTTTTCATGCTGTCATCATAATGGCAGAATACCTTCTCACGAGACACTGGGCCAACTTTACAGCTCCCTTCAAGGTAGCAGGTTATGACTAGCTTTTCTTTCAAGTATTTGGTAGGTCTTCCATTCTTCTTCCTTTTGTTTTCATTTTAAGTGACTCATTTGATTTTTTTTTTTAAAGAACTTTTGTGTTGCTAGGATAGGCAATCAGTAACCTTCCAGATCTTGTTGCATGCCAAATCTCATTAGCCCCACCCAGCATGGCCAAAGATGACAACTTGTGGGAGTTGTATGATCCCAACAGTATCTGAAGACTTGTAAACACCATGCTGTAGTGGATATTATTGGCAGTTTTAAGTAGTGGTAAGGTACTTTAGCAGGCGTAGAACAGAAAGGAAGAATTTAAAAAAATGTTTCAAATGAACTTTTCCGTAATTACTGGCTTTGCCAGTATGTATCATCTCCTGTAGGCTGCTGAATTTATTTGATACCACTTTCCAAGGGAGTTCCACAAATTGGTCACAAGCTCGATGCACTTAACGAAACAATTTTGTCTGACTCTGTGAACCACTTCAAATTCAAGTCAAGGTACAGAGGGAAAAGGAGATTTCCTACAACTTCTCTGTTAAGGAAAAATAAAATTGTTTTCAACAGTTATGAAAGATCAGAGATATTTCCCAGTTTTATATAACATCTGAACAAGCAATGACAATTATGTGGCTTTCCAGGCATTGATTGAGTAAAGTTCCCATGTTCTGTGACAAATCAGTTAGGGATTAGTTATGTCATGGATGATGGGAGCTGCATCATAGCATCATCAGAAAGACCACATAGGTCCCACTCTGATCTACCTCTGGGGACAGTCTTTGTCTAAGAGTGTGAGCACTGTAGCTATGAAGTACTAATCTGCACAGGACCATTGCTATCATGCAACCTGTGGGAGGAGATGCCTTGTATGGTGGACCTTGGAATAGGTTGGCCACCTGTCCCTTTTAACAGAGTGCAGGCCTGTATTTGAAGTGCAATGATTTCTCAGGGTTCATTTGTATGCACAAAATTGTGTTCATGCAAATCTGTGATATCTTTTCCCCCCTCCTCCTTTGGAATATGATTCCACTTCATTTGGCAAAGCCACCTCATCTCACACCATTGCATACAAAATAGAGGTCTTTTAATGAATACACTTGTTGGTTACTCTAATTTTATACAATAGTAATGTCATAATGATTTCTGGATGGGGACAGAGATTCGGAGAAATTCCTATGTTCATATTTATCTGGTCGCTTGTCAGATTGAAATCACTGTGCCATATCTTCGAATAGGCATATGTAGAAGCACACTGTAAGAATTCACACTATAAGAAGACTGTGCATATTATACTGTAATAGGTATGGAATGTCTCTATATGCTTTAACTAATATGCTTCTTCCACTCAAGATGTCTTCTACAGGTGTTGTGGTACTCATGGTTTTGGGAGACCTAGGTTATAGTTCCCAGTGAACCATGACATTTATGGGAAGGAAGGAGAGAAGAAAGACCAAACTTTTCAGGATTTTAGGCTGGTATAAGCCAAATGGTTTAGCTTTTGGGGAGCAATTGCCGCAAGTTAAGAAATCACTGTAGCTACTATCAGTTGCACTGCTTGGTACACAACACATAATATCTACAGTGATTTCTTAACTTGATGACTTCATCCACCAAAAGTTGCACCACTTGTGCTTAGGGATGGGCATGAACCACTAGTTTGGTGGCTTGTCCCAGTTTGTTTACTACAACAGGTGTTTTATTAGTTTTTACTTGGAAGCTAAACCCATCAAGTTTTTTTCGGTTAAATTCAGTCTGTTTGACTGGGATCAGTCAACTTTTACCACAACAGGTGTTTGGCAGTTTAGCAACCCGCCCCCTCTGGTGGGCGCCCACACACAGAAGCAGTGCCTAGAACACTGGTTCTTAACCTTGGGTTACTCATGAGTTTTGGACTGCAACTCCCAGAAGCCTTCACCACCAACTGTGCTGGCTGGGGTTTCTGGGAGTTGCAGTTCAAAAACATTCGAGTAACAAAGGTTAAGAACCACTGGCCTAGAAGAAATGGGACAGAGAAGCCAGGGTGCTGCTTCTGAGAAGGCAGCTGCTGGAGGAGGCAGGGCACTGAACTGCCAAATGTTGTGTTGGTAAACAAACCAGGCCAAACTGTCAGTTTGTGCCCATCTCTAGTTGTGCTACGAAGCTGGAGTGTCCCCTCCAGAGCATGAGGCCTGGGTAAAATAATAGGGAGGGCAGACTGTTACCTAAGCAACAAATCCCCCCTCTCCATGTCACTGAAATAGTCCAATGGAAAGGCAAGAGCCAATACAACTGGTTCCAGCAATGTCGCAGGAGTTGGCAGAACATCACAAACTGTCTCCGGCACTCCGACTCCGGATTTTGCCTCAGGGTTAACTCCTGAAGCCTTTTCCATCAGTGGATATAGCCACAAGGCAGTGGAGGTTTGAAATCAGAGTTTTCCTTCTCCTAAGATGGGATGCTTTCCAAGGCTGACAAGCCCCATCTAGCTGGTTGATAAGTTGTGCTACACTTACGGGTGTAACTAACAGAATTCCACCAAAGAATAAAAGACATTGTCAACTGATGTCAGTACTGATGAACGTTGGCATTTAGCCAACTGTGTCAGATATAGGCCTGGAAGGAAGACCAGTATGGTTATTCTAGGGAGTTCATTCTCTTTAAAAAAAACAAACCACCAAGCAACTGAGGCCCACACTAGGTGAGTTGCTGATTCTGTATCCAGAAGCTGTGCACCCTACAGAGGAACAGACTCTGATTATCCTAAACACATGTTTATCTCAATCCATTTAATCCCACAAGATCTGCTCAATTCAAATGAGCTTACTTTTGTTTTTTCCTTGGTCAGTTGGGAGACAGCACAGCTTTGTCTGAACATCTGATAATCTCAGGTACAGTACTGAAAGGGTTGTTGTTTTTGCCTAGAAACATAAAAAAACACTGGGTGCACATCTGTCTTAATGCATACTCTGACTTGTACATGCACACCAGATGATTTGTTGTTGCTATCATTCTGGAACTTCAAACTCCTTGGTTTGTCTTATTTAGCAAGTTACAGTGTGGTAGTAATGGCTTCACAAAGTACTGACACATAGAAAATGGGTATTTTATTGGAGAAGGTTGTTGTTGGGGGCATTCTATGGAACTATATATAAGCTGGGCCTCTCTTCACAGGGTCAAAGAAATTCCTCAGGAAGATGTAAGTTCTCCTGCTGACAGCCAAGGCTCATTTTTAAAGGAGTTTGCTTCCTAAGAAACTCCCTTCATCTTCCATGGTTTTCTCTGGCTCTGTGCCTGGAATGAGAGTAAGGTCTGCCTAGAAAATCATCTTGCTGCAAGCAAAGGCTTTTGCTACAGCAGTTCTTAAAGATACATCTCACACCACTAGAATGCACTCATTTTCGTTTGCTTCTGTATGTGTGTGTGTGTGTTTAGTCGTTTAGTCGTGTCCGACTCTTCGTGACCCCATGGACCAGAGCACGCCAGGCCCTCCTGTCTTCTACTGCCTCCCGGAGTTGTGTCAGGTTCATGTTGGTTGCTTCGCAGACACTGTCCAGCCATCTCATCCTCGGCCGTCCCCTTCTCCTCTTGCCATCACACCTTCCTAACATCAAGGTTTTTTCCAAGGACTCTTTTCTTCTCATGAGATGGCCAAAGTACTGGAGCCTCAGCTTCAGGATCTGTCCTTCAAGTGAGCATTCAGGGTTGATTTCCTTTAGAACTGATAGGTTTGTTCTCCTTGCAGTCCAGGGGATTCTCAAGAGTCTCCTCCAGCACCACAGTTCAAAGGCATCAATTCTTCGGCGGTCTGCTTTCTTTATGGTCCAGCTCTCACTTCCATACATCACGACAGGAAAAACCATAGCTTTGACTATTCGGACTTTTGTTGGCAAGGTGATGTCTCTGCTTTTCAAGATGCTGTCAAGATTTGTCATCGCTTTCCTCCCAAGAAGAAGGCGCCTTTGAATTTCAGGGCTGCTGTCTCCATCTGCAGTGATCATGGAGCCCAGGAAGATAAAATTTGACACTGCCTCCATATCTTCCCCTTCTATTTCCCAGGAGGTGATGGGACCAGTGGCCATGATCTTAGTTTTTTTGATGTTGAGTTTCAGACCGTTTTTTGCACTCTCCTCTTTCACTCTCATTACAAGGTTCTTTAATTCCTCCTCACTTTCTGCCATCAGAGTGGTATCATCTGCATATCGGAGGTTGTTGATATTTCTTCCGGCAATCTTAATTCCGGCTTGGGTTTCTTCCAGTCCAGCCTTCCGCATGATGTATTCTGCATATAAGTTAAACAAGCTGGGGGACAATATACAGCCTTGCCGTACTCCTTTCCCAATTTTGAACCACTCCGTTGTTCCATGACCAGTTCTAACTGTTGCTTCCTGTCCCACATATAGGTTTCTCAGGAGACAGATAAAGTGGTCAGGCACTCCCATTTCTTTAAGAACTTGCCATAGTTTGCTGTGGTCCACACAGTCAAAGGCTTTCGCATAGTCAATGAAGCAGAAGTAGATATTTTTCTGGAACTCTCTGGCTTTCTCCATAATCCAGCGCAAGTTAGCAATTTGGTCTCGAGTTCCTCTGCCTCTTCGGAATCCAGCTTGTACTTCTGGGAGTTCTCGGTCCACATACTGCTGAAGCCTACCTTGTAGGATTTTGAGCATAAACTTGCTAGCGTGCGAAATGAGTGCAATTGTACGGTAGTTGGAGCATTCTTTGGCACTGCCTTTCTTTGGGATTGGGATGTAGACTGATCTTTTCCAATCCTCTGGCCACTGTTGATTTTTCCAAACTTGCTGGCATATTGAATGTAGCACCTTAACAGCATCTTCTTTCAAGATTTTAAATAGTTCAACTGGAATGCCATCACCTCCACTGGCCTTGTTGTTAGCCAGGCTTTCTAAGGCCCACTTGACTTCGCTCTCCAGGATGTCTGGCTCAAGGTCAGCAACTACATTGTCTGGGTTGTCAAGGATATCCAAATCTTTCTGATATAATTCCTCTGTGTATTCTTGCCACCTCTTCTTGACGTCTTCTGCTTCTGTTAGGTCCCTTCCATTTTTGTCTTTTATCATGTTCATCTTTGCGCAAAATGTTCCTCTAATATGTCCAATTTTCCTGAACAGATCTCTGGTCTTTCCTTTTCTGTTATCTTCCTCTATTTCTTTGCATTGTTCATTTAAGAAGGCCCTCTTGTCTCTCCTTGCTATTCTTTGGAAGTCTGCATTCAAGTTTCTGTAACTTTCCCTATCTCCCTTGCATTTTGCTTCCCTACTCCTCTCTGCTATTTCTAAGGCCTCGTTGGACAGCCACTTTGCTTTCTTGCATTTCCTTTTCTTTGGGATGGTTTTCGTTGCTGCCTCCTGGACAATGTTACGAGCCTCTATCCAAAGTTCTTCAGGCACTCTGTCCACCAAATCTAGTTCCTTAAATCTGTTCTTTACTTCCACTGTGTATTCATAAGGGATTTGGTTTAGATTATACCTGAGTGGCCCAGTGGTTTTTCCTAATCTCTTCAGTCTAAGCTTGAATTTTGCTATGAGAAGCTGATGATCAGAACCGCAGTCAGCTCCAGGTCTTGTTTTTGCTGACTGTATAGAGCTTCTCCATCTTTGGCTGCAGAGAATATAATCAATCTGATTTCGATATTGCCCATCTGGTGATTTCCATGTATAGAGTCGCCTCTTGTGTTGTTGGAAAAGAGTGTTTGTGATGACCAGCTTATTCTCTTGACAAAACTCTATTAGCCTTTGTCCTGCTTCGTTCTGAACTCCAAGGCCAAACTTCCCTGTTGTTCCTTTTATCTCTTGGCTCCCTACTTTAGCATTCCAGTCCCCTAGAATGAGAAGAACATCTTTCTTTGGTGTCAGTTCTAGAAGGTGTTGTAAATCTTCATAGAATTGTTCAATTTCAGTCTCCTCAGCAATGCTGGTTGGTGCATAAACTTGGATTATTGTGATGTTGAATGGTCTGCCTTGGATTCGTATTGACTGCTTCTGTATGCATGAGTGTAACTACGCCCCCAAGCCAAACTGGAGTGATTCAGCTTTGCAGCCAATTCATTCACAGTCTCTTTTACAGTTGTATTCAGTCTGTGTGGCTACATGAAGCCCCTGGGTTGTTTTGGTGTTGGAGTCCATTGTGGGCCTCCATCTGATGTGATTTGATGTGTGCCCATGCAGCCCATGGTCCCCTTCCTTTGATACTGCCCAGCAGGTGATGCCTGGCTCTCCTTTCTTATCTTTTTTTCTGTGCAATCTAGTGCTAAAGTAACGTATCACCACAGTGATAAGGTGATATAGTGCTAAACATTGTACCTTGTCTAAAAAATATTTGGGAGTGCCTGGAGAGAAAGATCATGGTGGTGGGTTCTCATCACTGTCTTAACATGTCACCACCACACACAAACCTAGAGACACGCCCTGATGATTTTGTAGAATAAAACGAACATAGGGAAATTGTTTAAACTTTTTATAAAAGTACAAGTCCCCAGCAGAAGGGACAAAACTAAGAATCAAAAGCAAAATGGCTGAGGTTCATTGCCCTTTGTGCCAAATAATTATTGAAAAATATTTCAAATTCACCAGTGCTAGTGGAGGGGAGGGGGCAAAACCCAAAGTATTTGTCAATTTCATCAGAGCCTAATCCAGGATCCTGTTTTCAAAAGCCTACCAGTTCATCTCAGGAAGAGACGTCAGCTCAGCTACATGAAACTGAGCTGGAATGTAGGCACAGCAGAAATCAGGATGTTTTTATGATTCAGTCGTAGAGAAAAGAGACAAGCTGTTCGGAAGCCATGACACAGCAGTGAAGTTTAAAGTGCAGGTGCTCAGGACAGCCCACATGGCTCCATTCACAAGAAGAATCCCAAAACGCAGGCCGTTGTTTTGATTCATATCAACAAGCCAGTTCTAGCAGTTTTCTCCTTTGCAAGAACAGGTCTTTTATAAATCTAATGGGATTTTGTTAAGTAATCCTTTGGCCTATATATGAGCTACTCCTATTTTAAAAATAACAGGGTGAACAGCACAAAAGTAAGGGAAAAGGCTAGGGTGTAATGACAAAAGACATATTTTGGATACAAGAAGTCACAGGATCGGTGTCCAGTTGAAATACAGGTAGCATGGCTGGGAAAGTTTCCTGCCTGAAAGTTTAGAAATCCCAGTCAAAGGAGATGTATTGGACTAGGTTGACTGGCAGTCCAAGTTAAGACAATTTGATATTTTCATAGGAAATATGGTCTCATAGCACTGGCTGTATAATTCAGTGAGAGGTTGAGAGTTTGATTCCCCACTGTGCCTCCTGAGAGAAGAAACAACCTGTGTAGCCTTGGGCAAGCTGCACAGGCCCAGGACATCCTCAGAAAAGAGCACTGGGAAACATCTTGTGAGTACCCTATACCCAGAAAACCTTGGAAAGGGTCACTGTAAGTCAGAGTATAGACTTGATGGCATACAGTTATTATTTGATTATAGATTCGCAGGAACCAAAGGAGCACCAAATGCTGTTCACTTATGTTTATATAATGCTTCTCATAGTAAGTTCAAGATGGCTAGCAATCAAGTAGATTGAATGTCTCATTGCCCAGGAGAAGTGCTAGTCCAGGGAATGGAAACATTTAGCCCATGAGACCCCTGTGGCCCATCAACCAGACCACCTGGCTGCAAATTTGTCCCTCATCAGAGGAAGATGAGGGGTGAGCAAAGGCAGCTTGAGTCTCAGTTATAGGCTTGAGCACTCCTTGAGGCTGAATTTATTTTATTTTTCCCTTGCCTTCCTTATTAGGGGGAAGGCAGAAGAGTAGTGAAGCTGCCTCAAGGCTAGCTGGCACCAGGAGCTCCAGCTTCTTGTCAGAATGATGAGCAGCACAGAAACCAATCGCATAACTCACCCCAGGAGTTATAGAGGAGCTGCTCACCCAAGTACTAACTGAGTGTCCTCCATGCAAGGGAAGAGAGCAATCTCTGTACTGAGAGAACAGAAGGCAGGACTTCAGCAAAGAGGATTTTAGGATGCACCCACCCCTAGAAGTCATCCTCAAGGTGGGTCCATAGGAAAATCCTCCCCTTCTTCAAACCAATCCTGTTCCCCAACCCTGGCCTAGTTAATCATGCTGTCTTCTGTTGAAGGTGCATGTATTCTGTTATAGGTCTAAGGCAAAAGCCTTAAGACAGAAGACAGAATCCAATGGTTTCTGTTGTGGTTCTGTCAACCACTATGGCCCGTGCCCCAAGTAGAATCAGAAGGACAGATGTAAAATGCAAGGTGGTCCATAAAGGTATTCAAAACTTGGCAAACAAAGCCAGCAAAGTAAAATAAAGAAAAATGGGGTGAGAAAAAGCCAAAGGAAGCTGTTACATATGGGCTCACAAGTCTATTTTATCTTACCACATCATGACTACCCCAACCTTTATCAGAGTTTCTCCAATCAAAAGAACAGATAATGGCCAAGTCAAAAATATGTGTGTCAAGAAGACACATAACATAAAAATGGTCAGAGAAGGGATGGAGTTTGTAGGTGTTGGCTATAGTCATCTATTCAATATGCATTCTTTAGGCATTTTCCTGTTTACTCATATCAAAAGTTCAATTTCTTATCTATCAGAAAAGGGACATCTGCTTTGGACAATGTTCCAGAGGAGGCCCCAGCTTCATCCTGAGCTTTTGCCTTCACTTAAATTAAAAGAGAAGGATCTAAGAATGTAAAACTTATAGCCAACTATATAAGAATAGTACAGTGCAGGGAAACAAACATTACCGTTACAGTTTTGCTCTGCAGATAGAGGATTTATGTCAGTGAAAGAGAGTGGAGTACAATTTCCAACCATGCCCTTCTTCACTGCAGCCCCAAACCCTTTCCTGCGTCTGTTCCATAAGGTCAGAGAGCACTCTGGAGAGTCAGGCAATGCAAGAGGCTGTCGGCGGGAAAGTTGCTCACTCATAATCTCAACCCTCCATCATGAAACTTTCTGTTGGCAGAAGAAAACTAGTTGATTCTATTGATTTGTCCCACATTGGTAATGGCATAAAAACTGCCTCCCCCATAAAGCCTTGATTTGATTCGGAAAGGCTTGACATTTGAAAAAGCATGGTCCTAATAAACAAATAGCATGCAAGGACATTTGAGAAGGGTGGAGATTTCCCTCCTTAAATTTACTGGAAATCATCATACGCCCAGTGATCAGCAGGTTAAAGTTCCATTCCAATTGTCCTAGATTTCAAGGCAATATTAGTGTCATATGAGTACATCCTGAACTGTATTTTGTGGACAGCTTGAAAGTGTTACTTTTCAAATTACAATTTATGGAATCTTCCAACCAGCATAGCCACAGGCTATGCTGGCTGGGAGATTCTGGAAGTTATCGTTGAAAAAAAGTAACTTTTCCATGCTCTGAACTGTAAAAATTCCCAGAAAGTCTGGCATGATTTTGGAGGCAGTTGCAAATATGGTTATTGACACCAGACAATGATTAATTCTTGGTGCTTTTAATTAAGTATAATTTAAATTAAAGAGCTTGGAGAATTCCTCACTTAATTTCTTCCATTGTATCCTGTTCTGCCATTGAAAACCTAGCCAGAAAAGAAAAACAATTTAAAGGCCACCAAGCAATAAAACATCTTATTAACTGAAATGTGTAATCAGTTTATGGTCTGGGTTTCTCACAACATTTATTTCAGACAGATGTTTCTAGTATGTAACAGATCAGATAACATCTGATATTTCAGCCTTTGTTAATATTTTGTTGTACAATAAAAGTCTAGAAGAATCTAACACCTAATTAAAAAAATAGCAGGATGCGAATAGATGGCATGTTTTGAAAGAACTTTGATTTCACAACCGTTGATCAAATTAAGATTTGTATCGATACTAAGATTGCATGTTGGTATAGAGGAAACATATGGGTCGAGTGCTAGAGTGACTGGCAGTTGAATGACTGAGCGCTGATTGATCAGCATGGTTACGTCTATGAGCTGTTAGGCATCACCACCATCGCCAGTTTTTGGAATGTGATGAACTTTAAACAGAAGGCTCAGTGTGCTTACATTTTTGACAGTCATGTGGGGAAGAGTTGCCTCCAACTTGGCATTTTTCACCAAGAAAGGAATACTTTGCCAGATGACTCTAAAGGGCAAAGCAGCCGCATTGCTTTGCAGAGAATTCATAGATGGACATGTCGTCTAGGTGGCTGTCTCAACTGGAAACCTAGCTTCTAGAAATATGGCCAGGCAGGGCACCAAAAGGATTTTACTCCCAGTGATGACCAAATGCACCAGAGGTCTAACATGAACAGAAAGGCTGGTGTGGATTGGGAAATACCTGGTTTGCTGTCTGACACATTCCTCCACCTGCAGGTCTGACACTGAACAATGGAAGGAAGGCCAGGAGGGAATCCCAAATCATAGCTAGAATCCAGTTCTAATGGTATTCTGAAAGGGAAATAAAATAGTTTGGAGTTTTTGATAGCTGTGAAAGTCTTTGGATTACAAATCTGAAAGGAATTGCCACTGTCATCAGTCATAGCATATTAATAAGATATTAATTAATTAATTACTTAATTAATTACTTACTTACTTACTTAATTAATTAATTAATTAATTAATTAATAAGATATTAATTAATATTAATAAGATCCCACCCACATCCACACCCACACCTCAAAAAATAGTCCTGTAGCTCCTTAAAGAGATGATGGCAACATTTGGCCAGCCAGATGTTCTGAACGTCAATACAGTACTCAGAAACCCTAATGTCTAATGACCCAATTTTTGTTTCTTGGCACCATGTTTGACAGCTGTTAGCACTGATGCCTCTGTTCCTTCCATATCCAGTTGCATCTATGCTTGTCAACTTAGGCTGCTATGTCATGAATCTATTGAATTGGGGGTGATCCCGTAAAAGCTCATGCCACCGTTGATTTGCTAAGTGTTTGAGTGCTCTTTGCTGTGAGTAAGATTTCTTTTCCCTCTCTGAAACTTACTGGTTGACGTCAAATCAAAACTGACATAGGTTTGACAGATACCTAAGACTCCAAGTACTGAATGCACATGGAGTGTTAAACTCCATTGAATACACTGAAATATACAATTGAAATGAAACTGTATCTTCAGTTCTTCTCTTGAGATCAGTGGTGCAAATATATAAGAGATGAAGATTATGTGAAGGTAATGTGAAGTGTGGAGCTACGCTGATCAGGAATATGTGTCCACAGTAAAAATGGTTACCTTGGATTGGTAAGAGTGGTTGTTGACTGGGCAGTATACGAAGCGTGGTCAGGAATATGTAAAAGCTCAGCTGGTTGGAAAAGGAGTGAGGAAAGACATTTGGAAGCCAATTGTGCACAATAAATTTAGTTTTTATTCACAGGAATTGGTGGTGCCAGTAACATTAGCAAAAGCACCCTGTTCACTGGAGAGAACATTTATTAAAATGACCTACACACTTAAGAGAGAGAAAAGGATGTGGTCTGCTTCATCTGGTCACATGACAGAACACAAACATTTACATTACATGTAGTCTGTCTTCAGAAGCTAAGCAAAAAAAAAGGCAGGCTCCTGCTGTGAGTTCATGGTGTGAAAATTGGATGTAATTAGAACTTAAGAAATTCCCTTTTCTATCTGTACTGCATACTTTGCACCAAGACAGAAGCTCTATTCGGACATTAGCAAGTGGCGCATACTTCCAACTGATAGAGGGCAGTGCTCCAACCCTGCTCTCCTCCATTTCCAGTTTTGTTATTCTCTTACACTGGGGGAGTGACATCTGAAGAACAAAGCCACTATCCTTGTGGGTGGAGAGGGAAGAGGTGTCCAAGAGACACTGTGATAATTCTGTTTATTTCATGGTTAGATTGATTTTTAATTTAACGATTCCTTTTTTTTAAAAAAAAGATTGTACGATTGCAACATGGCATATGTTAGGTTGATGTTATTGCATCTCAGTCATGGAGTTTATATTTTGGTACCTTTAAAGGCACTCTTATAACAACACAAGCTACTATAATGAAGGCAGTTTTGTGGATACCTTGGATTGCCAGGAAGACAAACAAACGGGTCCTAAAATTAAGCCTGAACTATCTCTGTAGACAAAAATGATGAAACTGGGGCTGTCCTACTTTGGGCATGTCATGAGAAAGCAGGATTCTGTGGAAAAGACAATAATGCTAGGAAAGGTGGAAGGTAGCAGGAAAAGAGGAAGACCAAATATGAGATGGACTGACTCCCTACAAGAGCTGTGGGCTTGAGTTTGCAAGAGCCGAGCAGGGCTGCTGAGGACAGGACATTCTGGAGAGCACTCATTCATAGGGTTGCCTTGAGTCAGAAGCAATGTGACATCACACAGCAACAGCAGCAGCAGCAGCAGCAGCAGCAGCAGCAGCAGCAGCAGCAGCAGCAGCAACAACAACAACAACAACAACAACAACAACAACAACAACAACAACAACAAGCTGTTCTTTCCTTCTGTGCTTTCCCAACCTCAAAGCAACTCAGTGACCAAATATGGTTTATGAAATGAAAGGGACCTCTGAATCTCTCCTACAAGCTGGCTGGCACCAGCACAGGTGATCTTCCCTTCTTTTCACTCCTCTCTCTTCCACCTATTACATTCTTCCTAGGCTCGACACACTACTTGTCTCCATTTTTCTTTAACAATTCCTTCTCTGTATCTCTTGGTCTCCATCTGCCATTGCTGTCTCATAAAACTTGGTGCTCTCCCCAACTTACATCCCCTTGCCACCCTCTGTATCTCCATTATCACAATCTAAATGCTCAGTACTTCCTCAGCTCAGTCTGTTCCACAGTCTCCCACAATCTCCATGCTTTTCTCTGTCTTCGTAATTCACCCCCATGCCCAGTCCGGAACACTCACCTGCACATCTCTCGCTCTTGTTCCCATACATTGTCAGCATCAGCCGTGCCTCAGAAGCAGACTTGCACTTGAACCACGCGAGACCAGCCTCCTGCTTCCTTTCTTCTCCATTGCCATTAGCAAACAGTCAGGAAGGACAGGAAGGTCAAGCTACACCAACACAATGCTTGTCTTCACAATGATTTCAATCCTCATTACTTCAGAATCAAAGACTAACATCACTAGAGAGTTGTTAACCAAAAAATGGAATGAATTTGCATTAACGCATTCGCTCTCATATGCTGTTTCTGAGATCCTTTTTGTCTGATACAGCTTCCCATCAGCATAAAAGCAGCAATGCTGAGCATCCTTTGCCAAATACACAGGATATTCATTATGGCCCTTTGGAACAGCAGTAAAGGTTTAGGGATGGACAAGGAAAGTTAAGCTACTGGCTTAATTTGTAAGTAAGAAGGAATATGACATTGCAGAATTCCATATACTGTACTGTGGAGAGGTAAAAGAAATAAGGTGTGGTGTTTATTTTCTTCATATGCTTATCATGTGCACCACCTCATGGAGGAACCTGAGGGCATGTCGACATGCACTGTCCTTATCACCAGTTCTAAAGAGGGCAGCACCAATCACGTACACAAGTGTGTGGTCACTCAAGGGAATGAGCAGGTTTGAACTGTGTGCATTGACACATGACAAGGAAAGAAGGAAGGAAGTGTACAATTCATGTGTGCAAGCCAACTCTGTGTGTTAATAATTGTTGTTTGTTTCCATTAAGGGAACATAACTGGTAGCATTCTTATGAGACATCGCTCCCGTTCAGTTTAAGTTTTGGAAACATCAGAACTCAGCTTCAATGGGCTCTGCCCAGATAGGTTTTCCTCAGCAGGAAGGTTTCTGAATCAGGATACGTTTTGAATTTACCCTTGATTTTGATCAGGCTTTGGTATTGTCTCCTCGGGTTAAATTAACAGCCAAAGCAAGCCTTACCTACAGCACTGAAAGCTGGTGTTTCCCCCCACCCCACCCCCGGACAGCAACATCCTTCCTAACTCTGCTTTTTCTGAACAAATTTACTTTTTTTAAAATAGAAAAGTCAGGAAACTAGCTGACCTTAAGAAAGTGATCAGGATCTTTAGAAGTGCAAGCTTGATTAATTCCTGCAGTATATGCTTTGCCTTAAAGTAATCTTGGACAGTGGTGCTTGTTCAAATTGCTGGGAAATGTTGACCAAGCAAAATTATTTATTATTTATTTATTTGTTTTATTTATATCCCGCCTATCCAGTCGATTAAGACCACTCTAGGCGGCTCACAAAAAACATACAACAATATATATAAAAACAGTTATACATAGAAACTTTCAATAGAAGGACAGAGAATAGGGGAGGAAAAAAGGAGGTCAGGAATTAACTGAGGGGAAGGCCTGCCGAAACATAAATGTTTTTAATTGATTATTGAATTTTTTGATTTTTTTTAATTGATTACCCAGTTCACTGCTGTTTGCTATGAATGTAATCATGGTTTTCAGAGCCATTGGTTCATTAGTGAAAGACAGCAATACGATGTCACTTCCTGCCATGCTTTGTGTCCCTTTCTGATTACTAGCTATGCCGTTCCTTGTTTGCTTTAATCTGCTCCGTTTTTTATTTTGTGTTTGGGGACAGCTATGCAGAATATTTTTCCATCAGCCTTTTCCCTAAAATAACAGTCACTGAAAAGCAAGGGTTTCCCCCCTTCCAGCTGCAAACATATCCCCTTTCTCTTCCGTTAGATATGGACTTAAGGCTGAGCCACAAATCAAAGATTTCACCTCACAGTTTAAAACACTGCAATGGAAGAATTCAATTTGTTTTCTCAGTGACCCATCCAGCCAATAGAAAGTGGCAAGATAACGTGGCAAGTTGTAATACTCAGCGTGCAACTACATTGGAAAATACTTCATAATTTGCTCTGGAACTGGCTCAGAAGTATTTTTCAATGATCACGTGATCAATACAGAACAGCAGTTCTTTAAACAAATTATTGAGTCTAGCACTATATCACTTTTATCACTACATTAGTTTGGCACTAGATCACCTCCACACACTTTTTTTAAAAAAAATGATACAAAACAGCTCCAAAGAACTCCATCAGACTACAGTGTTTCCATGGTATATGTCTATATGTTTGTATGTATATGGAGAATCTTGAGGGAAAATCTGTTTGCCTGCTGCCATGCAACACTTTAAACAGTCCCAGAGGCTTGACCACAGACTCTAAAAAGACAACGGGGGATTGGTAGGAGGATGGTGTCAAAGGGTGCAGATCAAACCACATCAAATGGAAGTGCCACGTGGACCAAAACAACCCAGGGTCTTTGTGTGGTCACTTAAACTAAATGCAGTCACCAAAAGAGATGGCAAAGCCCAATTGTTCCAATGTAATCATCACCACCCTCTCATCTTGAAAAAATGCATTAAAGTTGTGAAGCAAAGACAATTGCCATCTTAAAATTTAAACAATCATAACCAGTTTGCAGATTTGGTTTATAGATGTTTGATTGCTTGACCATGTAATCAAAATGTAATGAATAGTGTGTATTCCCTGACTAAAGTGACTTTGAAATACACACACACAGTTTCAGGTTTCTAGAGGAAGAAAAAGATAGTGTTGATACCTTATTATTGGGGGGGGGGAGATTGTCATTTTCCACATCAGAAGTCAACCTTTGCGAAAGGGATCTGTGTAAATCTATAGTGTTTGATTGCCAAAGAAATTAATATTCCATATACATTCTGCGTTGCCATTTTCTTTTCCCACATTTTCACTACCATAAAGAATTCTCTGTGGGATTTTTTTAGCTACTGTTAGGTGAAATACACACTGACTTTGAAAGAATGGGCATTTTTAAGATGTAATGCAACTAAAGGTAGAGAGACACTGAATCTGTAATAAACTTGTTCTTGTACATTTATACTTAGGTTTCCTAAGAATCGGGAAGGAAGATCAGTGTCATCCAGTCACCATGTATAGGTGTGAAAGCTGAACAGGAAAGGAATTGATTTGTTTGAAATGTGGTGCTGGAGGAGAGCTTTGTGGATACTCTGGATTGCCAGAAAGATGAATAAATGATCCAATCAAACCTGAACATCTCTGGAGATGAAAATGACAAAAATGAGGCTTGCCCTAGTTTGGGCCCATCATGAGAAGGCAGGATTCTCAGGAAAAAACAATACTGTAATAGGAAATGTTGAAGGCAACAGGAAAAGAAAAAGGCATGCAAATGCAAGATGGATTGACTCTACAAGGAAACCACAGACTTGGACTTGCAAGAGGCAAGCAAGGCTGTTGAGGAATGAATATTTTGAAGATCGCATTCATAGGGTCACCATAAGTCAGAGGCAACTTGACAGCATATATGATAACAACAAAGGGCAGAAGTTATTGCAAACCCTCTGAAAAAAGCAGAATATTGAATTAATGCTTTGATTTGCCAGTGATAGCATTCACAAAAGAAGAGGAGGAGGAGGAAGAAGAAGACTGTGCTTTTGGCATGAAAAACTTGTATATTTGTTAAAATCACTGTATTTTGCACAAAATACCAGGTTTCCTGAGCAAAATACAGCTTTATTGAAAAAAACTAACTAAATAAATAAATAATCCTGAAATGGAAAATAAAACTACAACCATTCTCATAATCTCACCTAGATGAGAGGAATTTTTTTGAAAGTTTTTGCTTTCCTCAGAAGAATAGAATAGCAAAGATGTTGTTGTTGTTTAGTCGTCGCGTCCGACTCTTCATGACCCCATGGACCAGAGCACGCCAGGCCCTCCTGTCTTCCACTGCCTCCCAGAGTTTGGTCAAATTCATGTTGGTCACTTCGATGACACTGTCCAACATCTCATCCTCTGTCGTCCCCTTCTCCTCTTGCCCTCACACTTTCCCAACATCAAGGTCTTTTCCAGGGAGTCTTCTCTTCTAATAGCAAAGATACAAATCCCTAATTCGTCTCTTGCTTTTGAGCCAACACATATGCTCACAAAGCTTCAAAACAAAGTGGGTTATGTCTGTATCCTTTATTTTTAAAATGATTGGGTGTGCCATCACAATCACAGCAGTGCAAAAATCCAGAGCAGAACTATAAATTAGTGCAATGGCCTACAGTGTTGCCCACAGTACATTCAGGGGATTCAGCAATGCCTCACTAACCCTAACCCTAACCCCTCCTATACATACTTTTCTTGCAGTAAATCTACAGAGCTAGTTTCAGAACAGACATGAAAAGGACTGTGCCCTTACACTGGTGCTAGGGAATGTGTGGATGCCCCCAACCAATTCTGTGCTCAAAGAAAGGGCATACAAATGTGAGCAGACCTATCCCCTACCCTTTAGAAAACATTTCCCTGAGTCTATGGTGTTTTTGTTTAACAAAATCTCCAAAGCATTTCTGTGGAAGGCAGTGCAGCAGTATTTAGTGCCCTAACTGTGTGGACTGGTCCTCTTAAAAGTCCCTGCAACAACCACATCCTAACGCATATGCTCAATTCTAAGAATGTAATAATATTTCAGTGAAATTTAGCAGTCTGAGAGAACAAAGACAAAGAACGTTCCAAAAAGAAAGGGGGGAAAAGCCATCTGCACAGTCTACACACATGTCTTTTTTTTTAACTTACCACAAAATGGGTAAGGGAGTAGCTGGAAGGAGAAAATCACATCGTGTGATCTCAGTCCGCTCAATCTAAGCCCTTCCTAGCGTCTCAGTGATTTAAACCTCCAAGGGAAGTATTGGGCTTTCTTTGGAGGTTCAGCTGTCACTGGTCTTGATCTTTGGCCCATCAGCTCCTCTACTGCATTACTTAATTTTTTTCCTTTCTTCAACTCAAATTGTTTACCGAATCTTTAACTCTGTGAATGCCAGATGGATGATGAATGATCTGTTATTGTGTTGCTCCAGGGCAAGAGTGAACTGCAGCTCCTGAATGACAACAATACCCTTGATATGGTCAGTTTTGCCCTATCTTTTTTTTTAAGACAGTGCACATGTGTAATGGGTACAGTTGATTTTCAAAGACATCAGGCTGTAGCCCTATAGAGATGTTCCTTAGGAACTGCCTTCTAAATAAAACATGTTTAGATTCTGGTTGTATGTTCTTTAAAATACAAGTAGAATGACAGAAATAGATTGTGGTTTTATAGCTGGACCCTAAAATAACAAGGTTAATGCTGTGGTTAAAATTTTGCTGAGGATAAACATAAAACATTTTTACTAGATAGAGCAAACTGACTCTCAAACATGGGGCAAAGAAAGCAGCTGTAAAGCCATTTAAGTTTCTGGATGGTAAAACCAACAGCTGAGGTTTGACTGTGGGAGTTTACCAAAAAAAGAGAAACTGAATGAGTTTTTCCAGGAGCTATGGCGGCTAGAAAGAGGTAGCTCTCACTGCTTTGAATTAAGGAGGACCAAAGGCTGTTTCTACTTTATTGCTCCCTAAGGTTAACACAGGAGTTCGTTTTCCTCTGGAGAAAAGGATAGCCCTATTTTCCCTTTAGCAATGAAATCTTGTCAGAAGTAGTAACACTAAACTTTTAATGAAAAAGTGAACTTCTAAATAGACAAGGAACATAACCCATCTGCTTCCCTTGATAATTTTCTTCTGGAAACTGTAGCACAACAAACAGTCTTGGCTACTCAGAAGTAATCCCTGATCAGTTCTGTGGGATTCTCTCTTAGGTAAGTGTATGTAGAATTGCAGTTTAATAGCACAAGCATACACCTATTTAATCAAAAGTGTGCCCCCTCTATTTTAACAGTTTTATTCAAACAAAAGTATGCACATGTTTGCAGTACACACTTATCAAACCATTTTACTCATGCCTTAGTAAAAGTGGCTTACTGCCAGTTTTTTTTTTCTCTATTTATTGAATGCAATACCTATAAGGCAGTGTTTCCCAACCTGGGGGTCATGACTCCCAGTTGTTGTTGCTGTTGTTTAGTTGTTAAGTCGTGTCCGACTCTTTGTGACCCCAAGGACCAGAGCACGCCAGGCCCTCCTGTCTTCCACTGCCTCCCGGAGTTGGGTCAGATTCATGTTGGTAGCTGATCAAAGACTTTGCAATTTAAAAAGTAGGAGAAAACTTTTCAAATATAAATAAAGTGGAAGTATACAAAAATGTGACCATTATTTTTCATCTTACTGTAAGTTTTGTTTAATTTTGATAAATAAATTTTTATTTTATGGTTTATTATTGGGGGCACCAAAATCTTTTAAGTGCTTAGGGTCTCTACGGGTCTGCATCCGGCTCTGCTTGAAGGAAGCAGGGCAGGAAAGCCAGGGCACTGCCTCTGAGTAGGCACCAGCTGGAGGAGGTGAGGCTGGGAAGCACCAAACACCCATTTGGCCAAAAAAGGAATCGGCATGAAAGACCAAAGCAGCAGTTCATGCCCATCTCTAATTGAGATGCTTCATCTAAACACACCATACAGCAGTGATGGTGAACCTTTTTGAGCCTGAGTGCCCAAACTGCAACACAAAATCAACTTATTTATTTCAAAGTGCCAATACTGCAATTAAAACCTGAATGCTGAGATTTTAGTTTAGAAAAAAACAACTGCTCCTGCACTGCAAAGGTTAAATGCTTGTCCACCCCTCCATGGGCGGTATTAACAAATAAATACTTACTGGTGGGGCAAATCTGCCTTCCAGTGGGAGGGAGTTCCAAACACTGGGAGAGTCTTTGAAACACAGCTGTATCCTTGATAGTGCAGGGAGGGTGTTAAAATACTCGTATGTGTTTCAGACACTTAGGTTGTTTTCTTAATGGTCTCCTTTTAATATCTTTTTAATGGCAAGGGCAAGAAAAATGTCCAAAAAGAGGCAAAAAAAAAGGAGTCAGAGGCTTCATTGTGTGACTGTGCCCATCCTTGTTCATTTATTACTTTCATTTCCCCCCTAGCTCAGGGCTTTGGAAAGTTCCTTTTGGTGCAAATACTGGAAGATAACTTTTTGGAGCACCAGCCTAGGATCCTGTCAGAAGGCCAATATGGGGAGATTTAATAATCAAAGGGATTGGTCACAGGGGATACATTTATAGGCCACTAACAAAAAAATCATGCAAAATGCAAGCTTTTGTGGGTGAATCACATGATCAGAGGGACTGTTGACATCATCTTCAGGACTCAGCCAATCCCGAGGGTGCTACTGCTGCTGCCTTGGGAACCCAACCCCACTCTCCTGGGTCTTTGTGACCTCACAGGGGCCCCACCTCTCTGCTGGCAGATAAAAGGGGCTTGCTGGGCAGGGAAGGAGACCAGAAGGGAGGCCAGTGGCCAGTCTGGCAGAGACAGCGGCAGCGTCTGCAGGGGACCCAGCCGTTCTGCCCAAGGAAAGATCTCGCAGGAAAGCAGATGAACTTGCTAAGTGGGCTTGCGAGTTAACAGCTCGAGGCTGGCGGAGATCCATGGCTTGAAGCTGGCTGATGTCAGTGATGGACTGGGGGAAAGTAAGTGGACGTTGGCAGACAGAAGCTGGTGGAATCTCCCTGCGGAATCTGGTTGAGGCTGCAAGACGGAGGCCGGCAGAGGTTGGCGGATGAACCTGGTGGTGGACATTAGCCTCCTGAAACCAGCTGGCGGAAGCTTGATGGATATCAGTGGATGGAAGCCCGGACATGTGTGTGAATGGCTGGTGAAGGTATCTGTGTGTCGGAGTGGTGGTGGCTTGTGTGTGTATGTGTGTGTGTGTGTGTGTGGGCTGGCTGGCATTCCATGGGGATGTCGCCAGGGCGTGTGTGTGACCCAAGCATTTGGGAGCTGGCGGAGGCTGGCTTCAGAAGTGGAGTGGAAGAGATGAACAGGTGGATATTCCTGGTGGAAGTCAATGGATGTTGGCAGGCGGAACTTCGGGATGAAGTTGCCAGAACATTGGTCGGTGGATACCCCTAGGTTGAAGCTGGTTGACGGCAGTGGACGAGCTTGACCCTTAGTTGTTTTCTCTCTCTTTCTCTTGAAGGACCCGAGGCTTCCTCTTTCCCAGGGGGATGCGAGGGACCAGAAGGCAGGCGTCCTGCTGGAGCTGAACCAGGCCATTGTCTCCGCTTAGGATACCCGTTTAGCCTCTTTTCCAAAACCAATAAAAGAATTTTCCGGAATGGTTTTGAAGTGTTGTCTTGTTTGTCAGGGTTTGTCACGGGATTATCTTCCCCATCTCACTATATCTGGGGCCCAATGCCTGGGGTGGGTCTTTGTGAACTCATGGTGTGGGATCTTGTGATGTCACGGGAATTGGGAACGTAATATTTCTCCATGCATGTGTGAGGGAGTGAGCTAGGCATTGTGGGTTCCCTGTCTGAGCTCCTAAGCAAGTATATTATGTGTAGTCACGGGCAAGCTGCACAGTTCCAGGGCACTCCCAGAAGAAAGGAAAGATAGACCACTTCTGGGTACTCTCTAGCCCAGACCTGGGCAAAGTGCGGCTCAAGGGCCACTCCTGTCCGGCCCGTGGACAGTTTTGAACATCAAAACCATTTATAACTTTTTGTCTAAAGTTGATCAGTTGCTTATCTTTAACATCCCACAAAAAACCTCTTTAGTATTTGTGAAGATTAACAAATTTAAAATAAGAACAATCATAACATCACTGTTTCATTTTATTTTTAAGTAAAGTTGATTCGGCCCCTGAACACAGTTCAGATTTTTCATGTGCCCCCCCCCTATAGAAATTAATTGCCCACCCCTGCTCTAGCCAGAAAACCCAGCAAAGGCTCACTATGTCAGAATTGACTTGAAGGCACACAGTTACTATTAGCAGGAGACAATAACCCATCTCATGTAAATAATTAATGGGCTTAAACCACAGATCAGTAAACTTTAATTACTATCTCGCCTTACCTTCAGAACAATGAGAGCAAGTCCTTTGTCCTTCACACACCAGCTCAGATTATTCCTTTGTATGTACTCTTTTCAATCATGCAATGAGCTAGACTTCTAAGTAGGCCAGCAACCAGTAGCAGTATGAATATTACAAGATTGTTTTCAGAGTACCTTACTGATCGGCCTGTCCAGTGACTTCTCCAGTAGAACAAAGAACAATCAAGCGTCTCTGTCTTTTCCTCAAATATGCTTAGTGTCCTCTGTCATAACTTTTATCTTTTTGAGCAGAACTTGGTGCAAATCATACTGTCTCAAGAACTTAGCTGTTTAAGTGGTATAAGAGAAAACCTCTAAATTGCTACCACTCTTAGATGTTTTTATTGGTCTGGAGATGCAAAAGACTGAAAGAAAATAACACTTATGGAGTGTTAGTGGAGATATACGCATATCCAGACTTAGATTTTTAGAAACTGCCATGAAGAAGACATTAAAAAAACCAAAAAGAAATGTGTTATAGAATGTATTATAGTTCTCTTCCTTTCCCCCCACAATTCAAGCAATGCACTGGCTAACCAGGAGCAAAAAAGAAATAAAATCACTGCACACATCAGTAAAGTTTAGAATAGCTATGGTACGTCATTTTTTTTCAGTGCAGTGGTGGGCCATGCAAGGAAATGAGGCCTTGGGGGAGAGATAAATTACAGCCAGATTTGATCTGAAATGCCTAGACTAGGACCCCCTTAGAAAATGTCTAGAAGGGGTCCTGAGTAATGGTCTGTTTCCTGTCTAAATAGAGGTGAAAAGAAAGTAGAAGAAAATGCATGGCAGCAAATGATAAATAGATGGTGACGAGATGAAGTCAGTCAGGTATTTGAGAACTAGAAATAAAAGTATTGTCAAGCAAGAATTGGAGTGAAACACAGTGTTCACATCGTGAAATCAATGGCAGCTGACACTATGGATGGACACTATGGAGTGACTCATTAAATCTTTTTTTATGAACAGCACACTATTTCCCTTTTATGGATGCATCACTTTTTTCATTATTTTGAAAATGACTTTTTAAAGCTTTCAAATAGAAAACGACCCCAAATCACTCTAAATGCTCCCAAATAACAAAAATGAATAACAATCATGTGGGCAATTTCAAATAAGCATTAATTTATCGCTGCTTCTTTAAGGGGTGTAAATTCTGACTTGGTTCATCTTCATTGAGCAAATGAGACAAATAAACTAAAATTTCTTTGCATGGGATGGGTTTTACCGAGAGATTTTGCACATTTTGGACACTAGTTATTGCACGTTCCTGTCAAAAGGACAAAATGAAAATATGGCACCTGTTGCATGGACTAGCAAAAGTAGTAGCACTGCATGGCTTTGGGTCTTTGTCATCAATCAGCTGATCTTTTTGTGCTTGTTGTGCACATGAATGCTTGGTTTCACAAAGAGTAAGAACATACTGGCTTCGTGTTTCAGGTTATGAGACACTCACCATCTGAGAATCTCTACACATTTTTTTCATACATATTTTCTATAATGTATAAATTTATCTATCATCAGTGTGGTCTAGTGGATACTACTCAGTTAAAAAACACCAGAGGAAAAGCATGCCTCAGTGAAACTTCATTCCATGAAATTATCTTCCTCTCTCACCTCCAGCTGCATAGGATGTGCCTCAGGGGCTTGAGGGACATGTGGTGGGTTATCCCCTGGTTTTAAGAGTCCTACTCTGAAGTATTTACAATTAAAACAATACATAGCCTTGTGCCATCTTAAAGACTTGGCAAGTTTTATTTAGCATATGATTCTGGGAACTGTAAACTCCTTCAGATGCAAAAGTATGTAATATCTACAAAAACACACCTTTTACAAAATATTGCCACAAGGTGGCTGTGAAAAGGCATTAGACCTATATACGGAGGGAAGCGCCATCACCAGCTGTGATTAATAGTTTGTGCAAGTTCGGAGGCAGTAGGCCACAAAACTCCCCAGGTGAACTTGGGGGCAGCCAGACCCACCCACCCAGCCTTCCTACCTCAAAGGGTTGTTCACAGGATAAAGCGGGGAGGAAGAGAGCCCTGGATCCCACATTGAGTTCATTGGAAGGAAGGAGTGGTACGATATGGGATAGGTAAATAAATAAAAATTAGAAAGAATGCGTATTTCCAAATACATTTTCCAGAGGAGAAGACAGTAAGAAAGAGGCTACAAGGATGTCTCTAGTTGGCTCATATGGAGAGCAGGAAGCTTGCTTAGTCTCCTTGCTCTGATTCAAGCAGATGATCTTGCATTTATTTCTCCGTCTTTTGAAACGAAATGCTAAAGATGAAAGAAGACAAAAGTGGGACGCATCTGTAAAATGTCCACCAGACTCATCTCTGACAAAGGGTTGACAGTTTAAGGAATGTTCAACCTCCGTCCGCAGAGATTGCACAGCCTTCCTTATGCACAGAAATATAAAGCTGAGAGGTAGGCGAGAAAAGAGAGAACAGTCAGAAGGAACGCAACAGCTCTTCCTCCTCCTCCTCCAAGAGATTTTCAGGCTACCACCTCCGTTCTTGCTGAAAGGCACCAGTTTCATCAGTTGAAACCTCACCCCACTTAGCCTGCCCAGAGATAAGGAGTGGTGTTAACCGCAAACAGCTTTTACAGAACAGGGTGTGCACTTAGTGCTGCAAGCAACAGTAACTTGGACATAGGCACCTGCTGCTTGGAATGGAAAGGATCCAAATGGTAGCTCTCCTCCCTCCTCCCCTCCAGGGCTGCTTGCCTGTACTGAAAGAAGTCACATTCCTAAGATGAGTGTCTCTACCTTTTTGTCATCTGTGCTTCAGTGCCAATCACCAGTGGTTCTTCTCTGCATCCAGAGGAACAATAAGAGTTTCCTGAGCACCAAATATTCCAAGAATGTTTGACAGAACATTCAGGGCTGTGTTGCTGTCACTCAGCCATGACCATAAGTCGTGAGGTTTATGGAAAACTCAAGAGCCTGGAAAACAATTGGGCCAAGATGGCTAATGCAATCTGGGAACTGTAATTCATTAAAGTATCTCGTCTAAGCTTGGAAACTTTTGTTCCATGATAGGTAGAATGCCTTCCTTCTTGCACAACGTGTCCTGGGTTCAACCTCTGGTATCTCCGTGTAAAATGGACCAATAGATGACATGAAGTATGTCTTGGAAAATGGACACTCATGCACCAGAAAGCATCAACAGAACAAACATTATAAAGTATACGTTTTCATTTGTACTAGGCAACAGTTTGCATTTGATTGCCTGCTTTTGAAACTTGCTTAGAGATCTCTGTGGACCCATTAACACCTTTGGGGAAGGCACCAGAATGCACCACGAGCCAAAATGTGTTGGCTGATACAATTATCTAGTCATTCTAAGTCTTGTTCTCTTTTTCTGTTCTAAGATCCCAGGGAGTCACTTTTAGAGTTGACAGTAGTTATCTATAGGGACCAATAGTCTGAGCTGACAAGACAGTTCTCTATGGCAGCCTATGTTGACGGGGCTAAGAGCGTAGTAACAGTGTGACACTACCCATGAGTCACTTGCCAGCATCTAATCCCAGGACAAGAGATTGATGGCTCACAGAACACATAAATGTTCCCATGTGGCGCCAAATGGGTAATTCATTTCTGGCAAAGCGAGGTAACAGCTGAGAATGAATGCCCGTAATTCACACAAGGTCCTCTAGTGAATCCAGAATTTAAACTCAATCATTCTAACTGCAAGCCAGCCAAGTAAAATTTGGAAGAAACCAAAGCGCTAGCCTGCATGGTAAAGAAGAAGGAAAATAGGGAGGGTGGCAGGAAATTTGGTTTTGGCCAGGAAAGTAATCATAACATTCCATGGATTTGCAGAGTCTTGCTTCATACTTGCGCCTCCGTTTCAGGATGCTCCTGAACATTGTGAACCAAAATAAAAAGTGCCACAGAGCAAAATATGGCTCTTGACCTTTCTTCTGATACGGTGACAACTGGTTCATTTTTATTCTGGACTGTTAAAAAAAATTTACATTGCCACCCCCAGAAAAAAAAAATGAATAAAAATGAAGTTAGGTGGCTAGTTACTGATCCCATTGTTGTATTGTTTTTGCACAGTGTAATAGCACTTAAATAGCACAAGACATTAAAATGATTAAAACTTAATTGCACAATAAGTGCTCTGCTCAGTCCCTAGGCCTGTTTGCTGTCATCTGCTTTGTAAAAAGGTTGAGAAGAAATTTATCCATTTTATTCATTTCTCCAGCATCACAGGAATAATTAAGGGACTGCATTCTGCCACCTGGATTTATTTAAGTTTTCCCGTTATGTTTCTTTTTTTTTTTTTTTAAAGTATTTCTTGTTTCCTCTTTTCTGAGGATGGCTGTGTGACTACTGGTGTAAACATAGGAAAATCTACCTTGTATTAGTTAAAATCCAGTACTAGTTGCAGCTAGAGTAGACTCATTGAATCATTGGTGATTTGGTGAGTCAACTCCTCTGTAAGTTCCATTGATTCAACAGGCCTACTTTAACTGCAACTTAACACTGGATTTCAACCAGTGAGTCAAATCTCAGCTAAGTACTAGATCTTGGAAAAGTTATTTATCTGGACAACAACCCTCAAAGGCCACCAGCCTTCATTCGTCACTGATGGTCCAGAAAAGTAATGTTACCAATTTCTACCCTTACCATCTCTTCTGGCTGTTAGAAGTTCTCAGTTTGGTTTGAGATAGTTTTAAATGGAGATGCTTTAAGTGAATATAATACCTGAGGACTTCTACATGTAGAACATACTGAGTTGTACCAAAATGTCAATGAGTCAGAAGGGATATTTCTTGTCCCCAGTCAAATGGAGAGAGAATGGGAGCACAATCTAGCATGGCACATGAACATTCAACAAAAGACTATAACTGAGTCAGTAAAACAAACATAACCTTAAAGAAACTTTCTGCAAATCACTCTGGTGCCCCTGAAGTGCCAGATGGACAGAGCCGAAGAACCAGTGGGAACTGGATGGTGGTGTATCATTGATCTTGTTTGTATTTCTCTCCTCTGAGCAAAATGAAGCTGTTGTAGTGGAGGAGCTAACACCATGGTCTACCTCTCTTATTTGCGTTTTAGGTGATGCACTAAGGAAGACATGTAACCTTTTACAGTCTGTAACGGAGCAGATATAGTTGACTGTCACATCTGATGGTTTATGATCATTTCCAATGAGATACAGATCCATCCGACACTGACTTGAAATTATGGTTGATGTTACTACCTAACAAGCAGTTGGTGGATGGTGGTTCATTCTGAGGAATGAACCATTTTTGTTTCACTAGCACACTTGTTATCCTCCCAAAATCTGGGAGGGGGCAAAAATCAACCACCATATGGCAAGCCCCTGCAAAAACAGACAAAGCAGTATTCACACACACATGGCTTAAACAACTTCAATATGGCTGCCACAATACATACATGCGCTAAACATTGTATCATACAGGCTGTTGGCACAGTTGATGGCAAGTATTGGAATACGCATTTACTACAGAAGCATCGTGAAAGACATGCCTGAAGAAAGACATTCCATCAGTAAGAACAGCTATTATGATGTGCCTTCAGAGACCACTGCGTTTCATTGAGAGAAACCAGAGAACAGGTCTGTAGTCTTAGTTATCATATTGAGGACATGTCTCCTATATTTCATGTAGCAAAGCAACTGTAAGGACATTGTGTTCTTTCCATTTATTTCAAAATGTCATTCAATGAAATAGGAATCGTGGGTAGCTTTCTGTCATTGGGGAGAAATCCTAAGCAATCTTTTCAGATGTCAGACAGAAATGTTTGAAAAATAACTCCAGTGATGAAGACACCAAAGAACAGCTGTAGCCCTGCTCATAACATATTTCTAATACTTGAGTGCTAGGCATTAGTCAACATGAGATCAGGTTTGCTCAATATTTATCAAATAAATCATTTCACTATGAAGACATCAGGGCCAGGAAATCTAAAAAGTTTTATTCACTGTTGAAATTTTGCAATATATCGTATGATGTATCATTCCCATTAAATTGGCATTGTATGAATTAGCTATATTCTTTCCCAAGACTTTGGGAAAGAAAAAGATCAGACCTAATTTTTCTATAAATCATGCCTACATAAATCAGTCTAAGGTGAAGTGTGAGCACAATTTGTACTAATGTATGGGTTGCTGTCATTTAAACACGCACAAGCTAATAAGGCTTCCTGTAACGTTCAGCACAAATGTATGGCTCTAACATAAGCATTAAAATTGGCAAGGAATAAAACTGCTCACAGTTATCTCTCTTGCTACATTTGAAACATAATGGCTCGAATCAACAGTGTAACATACTATGTAAGGCTGATGACATCAACAGCTGCAGCAAGTTTTTGGATGTAATCAAACCTGAATTCCTCTACCTCCTTGAAGGTCCCAAGGCTTCCTTTCATTATGGGGAAGCTGTTTGGGGCCACAGGATGGGGAGAAATTAATTTCCAAAAATTATTGCAACCAGTAAAATCATCCTGATGGCTGTGATTTTCAGTCATTAAGGGTTTCCACTCCTATCCTGCAACCACCAGTGGTTACCTCATGATGAAAGAAGTCATGCAGGAACCTCAGGACCTTCAAGGCGTGCATAGGAAACCTTTAATTTCTGAAAAAAACACTTCAGCTGATTGTGTTATCAGCATTATGTGCCACAAGTTCCCTCCTGGATTTCTGCCAGTGCATTGGACTCTAGATAAGGAAGTACATGGAAGCACATTACTTTCTGGTCTCCTTCAGTTGTGCCTGGCCATCTATACCCCCTTGTTGTGCTGAGGAGGCCTTGGACAGCATGGGATAAAGCACAAGGGGCTACTGCAGGAAGGTGGTTCTGATCAGAAATGGGTGGAGGTCTGCATCTAGAAGATGAGCAGATGATGGAACTCCACTGTCAATGAGAACCGCAGTGTCACTGTAGAACTTGTCCCACACTGCCTTGAATAAAACTCTACTTGAGTTTCTGTGATTCAGTGGATGACATGACATGATGACATCAAGGATTCTCTCAACGCAATAATATACATTGCTATAAACAAGGGCATTATAAAGACACCCCCCCCCATTTATTTTCTGGTAGTACTGTATTTTTGACTGCAAACATGGAGATCAGGGGGAATATTCTACTGGGACTACGCACAGCATTGAATTTAGTCACGTATGTAGGCTGCCTTCTTCCAGAAACTGTGTAACTTTGTTTGTCCTTCTTTATAAATTGCGTGTTTAAATGGACTGTATCTCCCAATGGTGTTCCATTGATGGAGCAAACAACAACAGCTGGAATAGTTAGGCAGAAAGCAGTCAAGAGAAAGCATTGGTCTTGCCACATTTCCAAATGCCTTTCAAAATAAAGTCCTTACTATTTACCAGGAGGGAAAAGGGAGGACGATGAGCAGATCTCCCTCCTCAGAAAAAAATGTTAGAAGTAAACAACAACAATAACAATCATAATCTTGGAACTGCAGAGCTGGTAGAGACCCTATGGATGATCAGGTTCAGCCCCTGGCAGGGAGGCACATTGGGGAAATCAAACTCCCATCATATCTAAACCACTGAGCTATCCAGCGGATTCATAAGAATGTGCAGCAATGTCAGAGAACAAACTATATGCCTGAAGGGCATCACGTTACCTCTTATATTTATCCTCAGTATTTAAACTGTGGAGAGGGCCAGTATGGTGTAATTGAAAGAGTGATAGACTGCAGTGCAGAAGACCTGGGTTCAAATCCACTTCGGCCTTTGGAACTCACAGGAGGGTGCCAACGGTAAGACTTTTCTTAAATATGTCACATATGATGAAAATCCTAGAGTTGCTAATAGGCCAGAAACTACTTGAAGGCACATAAGAGATTTTAACTTTGTTGAGGTGATAATTTTTCAGCTTTTATTTCTCTTTATCTGCTTTTTTCTTTCTCTTTTCAAAAATGTGTCTCAGCAGCTGAGAACTTCACTGGGTGGTGCTGATGCGGACAAAGTGCCTCTCTCCAGGAGTCTTGGTTCACCTTTTAAATAGGTCGCAGCCTTTTCTGCACTATTTAAAACCTCAAAGTGTTTATTTTTCAAAGTTGAAAAGGGCTACTTCCACTTTCCCTTCTAGCCACTTTCCTTTCCTTTCTGGCATTTCTGATGGTCTGTGTGCCCACCGCCACAAAGGAACCAGGAAGCAGAAAATTGGTCCCGAAAATTCCTAAAGGTGCCCATACCTGCCCTAGTGGGAAGGCTGGGCAGAAAATGGGCTTCCGAGTGCTCCATACCTGATCTTACTGAGCACTAAAATTGTAGGTCAGATAAATCCCAGTAACATTTTGCTGCTGCTACTGAGGCCGAGAGAGATTTAAAAATAATAATAATAATGACATTTCCAGCCCATCTAATGCTCGTCAGGTTAATTGGGGTGATTTCTTTCATAAGCCTCTAAGCGTTCCCCTGACACTTCTCCGGTAACATAAAAAGAAAAATCGCAGCTAGCAGTATTTTCAGTCTCTTTCCCATCAGCAGTCATAGCACAAATGAAGCAAAACAGTCAATGGAGTAGGGACACAATGTTCTTTAAACAACAACAAGGAATTAAAAGAAGCCAGGGGTGGGTGGGGGAATTGGGATGAAATCAGTCAAGAAAGAAAGGTGGTGATGGAAATTATATTTAAAAGCTAAAGGTATAGTCATGGAGCAATATAAGCCACTTGGCCCCAAAGTATGTGGAAGACATACATTGTGTACACAGAGGGGTTGGGGAGAGGCCGGCAGAGAATAACAGAACAGATTCGAAATGCAACTCCAACTAGATTTGGGGTGGTATTTTTATTGGAGGGTTTTTTTTTTTTTTTTTTGCAGTCTTTTCTGCTATCTGGTTTGTTTGACTGGGAGGGGCTTTTCTGGGCTGGGGTGATTGTCTGTCTATCCAGCACTAACCAATCATTCCTTCCAGCCTTTGATTTCACCAAGAGCCCTGCCTCCCTGCTGAGTACTTTTTCCCTCTCTTTAGTCTGGTGGTGGTAGTTATTTGTTTACTGTTGATCAAGTAACTATAAGTAAAGAAATGTTTTTTTATTCTTTCTCTTACAAATATCTCAGAGTGAGTTATTAAGACTTTAAATCCCATTTAATGAGAAATGGGTGGAATCTGGGGAACTTGTAGCTCTTCGCCTCTGTGGATCTCTGTGCTTCTGCTGCATAGCAAAAAGAATTTTACCAGAAATTCAAAACTCTGCAACATTTTTTGGGGGCGGGGCGGTGGGCGATATTCAACTCTTCCCTTCTTCCTAAATTCTTCACAAATGGTTGAGCCATCAGGCAATAACAGAAAGACATGCTTTCAAATGACTCACAGATAGACATTTCTAAACTATGAGTCAGCTGTCCCTTACTGGAATAAGTATTCATTCTGTGCCTAGCTGGATTTCAGGAGCAACTTTCAATTCATCAAAGAAACTATCATTGCCACGTTTACTGGTCATCATGGTTTTCCCCCTGAAATTAAAAAAAAAAAAGCCTCCCATTGAAAACCTGAATTAAATCAAGGAGTTGTTTAGGTCTGTAGTTCTGTTCCCTTGACCTCAGTTGATCCTCTAACATTCTTCAAATTCAGCAACCCTTTGAAAAAGGAAGACGGTATCTCATATTTGTATTTTTGTGACTGGCTCTGTAACAAGTTTTTGCACATAACTTTCCAGTAGGTTATTATCAGTCTCTCTGGGGCCAGATGCATTCTCTTTATCCACATTTGACTGAGGTTTGGTTGGAACAGTGGCTAAAGGTTACAAAATTCAGTCAAACATCTCTGAGGTATTACAGTTGTTGTTTGGGGTGTTCACAGACTTGTCAACTGTCCAATTTTTAAAAAAATGTTATGAACCTTTTGATCATTTCAAAGGCGTCTTTGAAAAGTTAATTATGCAATTAACCATAAAAAGTACACATACTGGATGTGAAGACTATGTATCAAAGGCATTAGGTTACAGAAAAGCACTGTTTTGTTTTCTTCATTATTCAGTCAGAATAACATGGGAGAAAGCGAAGCTAAGTCTCTGTATATACTTAATACTTTTTAAATACTGAATTCACCACACTAATGGATATAATAATCCACAAGTTTATAAAGGTTAGGTGATTACAATGAAAATTAAGAATGTGCTTTCATTGCTAGAAGCAGCTTGCTTGCTTTAATAACTCCCACCCTTCACCAACCATGTACCTCTACAATATGCAATAAAAATATTATAATTTCGAATTACGAAGTGAAAAAATACAGGACCAACAGCTAGATGGTAGAAAAAATTTTTGAGAGCAGCATTAAAATCACCATTGAGGAACAACACAAAATTTTAGACTGCACCTCAGTTTAAACAATGCAGCTTAATGATTGCCCTAAGCAAGATAAAGATGGAGACCAATTTTCTTCTCTCAGGGTGTTCCATAGCTGGCGTGGAGCTACTGAAAAGCCTCTATCTCAAGTACTCACCTCAAAATTCTAAAACGAGACCTATTACAGAGCTCCCAGGTTGACTCTGAAGATCTGGACAGAGTTATAACAAAGGAGGTAGCTCTTCAGGCTTCTTGGTCCCTAATCATTAAGAGCCTCCTCCCCCGCACCCCGAGCACAGTTCAAGGTGCTGGTTTTGACATAAATTGAAATCTGATTCAGAGCCGGTGCAGTGTGTTCTTAAAAACACACTCTACTTTCCTAATGTGAGATCTAGTCACCAAAGTTTACCCTAGCACTAGTTTTTGAACACTCCTGCTTGGTATTATCACACTTGGAAAGGAACACCTCTTGTGAAACTCTTTGATAATCCATTGTAAAGGGAATTTCTTAGAAACTAGTGGGGGAAAGAACTAAAGTGTTTTGTTTCAGGAAAACAGTGGCTGGATGAAAATGTGTATGACTCCCTTTGATTCGATCCCCCACTTATACCATATAGCAAACCTCAGTTCCAAGAGCAATGGATAAAATTCCTTCCAGACTCACTAGGTGGTGAGAAAGAGCTGAGAAAGCCGGCCACAAGCCTTACGGAGGAAGGAAAGAAATCCTTAACCAAAACCAAGAAGCAGATGTGATTCTTAGCTCCACGGTCTTTATATTACAGCGCATAACTCAGGTTTCCAATATAAATCCCAACACTTGGAACATCACACAGATACTCTGCTTTATCAGCAACTTGCAAATTTCTGCAGCCTTTGGAAAGCTTGTCTTTTATCTTTTTATTTTCATTTTCCTTGCCACTATCCCTCCTCCCACCAAGGAAACATTTAAAGCTGTTTCTTTCCAGGCCTTGGCTATGTCTCTTAGAATATTTCTAAAATGCCTTTTAAAAGATGTTGGAAGTTGGAAGGGCCTGCCCAGTGTGTGACAGACCTTGACTCTGAAGGGGTGCACCATTTTTCTCTCTAAAGCTGCGTTCAGCGTAACCTTGTGCTTCCACTGTAAGGAGATGGTATTATCGGAGGGAATAAAATTTTGATCCAACTCTTTCTTCAAGGCAAAAGGATTCAGAGAGGTGGAAAACGCATCAAGAACTTTGATGCCCTTCCAAGAAGTTGTGAAAGTTGAGGTTGCTCAATCATCACCTCTTCCTTATATGGAGTTATTGCCTCTTTCACACAAAAAAGAGCACTGAAACCTGAAGGAAATCCACTACTGGTCATTCTATAAATCTAGAATTGCAAGAGCTCATTTCCCAACTCTGAGCAGAGAAGGCTGGGCTTTCCCTGGCTACACTGTGATGGAATTCCCAGGCTCATGGTCCAGTGGAAAACAATGTAAGGGAGGCAGCACCAAGGCTAGCTGCCTCTTCTGAGCAGCCCCTACTTCATTTGCATCCTCTCCTCAACTTTAAGACAAAGCATACGGATCTTCCCTTTTTGGACGATGACTCCCAGGACCTACCAGCTAGTATGGGGTGGTGGGTTCTGGGAGCACTAGTTAAAGGGGGGGGGAAGAAACTCCAAGCTCTGCTCTAAGCTTGCAGTTGACATCCATGCTTGGAATGAACAGTAGGATAAAGATGTAGGTAGAGTGGTGTAGACTCTGGGCATTTCCATTCCTTGCACAGGGCTGGCCCTACCATCGGACCTCATGGGGCTGCCTCTTCAAGTGACAGGTGCGGTAGGGAGCTAGAGGGCAGCAAAGCAGAGTAACAAGTGAGTGACAGGAAGCTGTCGGGAGCCAGAGGTCTCTGTGCCCTGCAACCTGCTCCGAGTCCTCCAAGGTAACACAAGACTCCCTAGTGGAGAAGATGTATTTTCTCATGCTAATGCTGAAGTAAGATTCCACTGCCAGTCCAGGAAGCTTTTCTCCTTAGAGTGGTGAGGGCAGAGAGCATAACTGTGTTCCTTGCCTCAGATAGAAGAAATTATTTGGCCACAGCAGTGCCTTAGCTCCAGTAATGGCATTCAGTCTTTGCATCATCTCACCATTGAATCTGTCCTTAAGGTGTGGCTATCTAAACAGTCATCCCCTATCTTCTGTTTGGGCTTTGGAATAGTCTTTCCCAGGCTTACAACGAGGGGCTTTTAATGAAAACTATTGACGGCTGCCAACACTTTTGCAAGAATGATCCTCAACATGTGAGAAACTCTTGATCGTTTTCAGAAGGAAAAGCCATTGTGAAAAATCACCCAAAGAGGCCGTTTCTCTGCCGAGCAGAGTCAGCCTGCTTTGGAAGGGTAGGAGCCAAAGCCATGCCTTCCCTTCCTCCCAAAATGCAGCAGGACAGAGTTCCACCCCCCATGTCACTGCAGGGGGTTTTGCCAAGGTTGTTTCACAAAGGCTCTTCACAGATGCAAGGGTAAGGGAAAGGGGAGCTGTGCCTCCTCTCCTCGTTAATCCTTTCCAGCTGAAAGGTCATCAAGAGAGGGGAGGGGAACTGGTCCTTGGCACAATCTTCAGAGCCCACCTCCGCTACTGAGTGATCCTTGGAGTGATGGAAGACTCTCTAGTTGTGTACAAGGAGCTTCCAATCTGACTGAAGATATAACCTGTTTTTAAAAATGTTTAATAGCAACAATGGCCAGCCCTACCATTAGGAAAAGAGACATGATCTAGAAGGGCGGGATAAAAATCTTTTTTTAAAAATGATCTCAAACTTTCCTCAGTTTTCCTTTTTGTTATGGGTTGGTTCTACAGTATGTATTCAGTCTGATTTGGTGTCTTGTTGTATGGATACTCTCTCTCTCTCTCGCTCTCTCATATACACATGCATACACACAAAAGTTTGCAGCTGTCATCTCAAAATTAATTTGCTTCCGTTCTATTTTGGGGTGTGTGTTTTTCAGGGCTGTGGCCCCTTTGTTGTGCATACTAGAATCTCTCAGCTCTACCTACTAGAATCTCTTGGGCCCTTCTTCTGCAACCCCTTAACTCTGCCTATTATTATCTTCATTGTTTCCTTGTTCTAGCAGATCCAATGGCATAAGACACTAGTGAGAATAACCAGTCTTTTTTGATTTGGGGGAGGGGAGAGGACAATTTTCCAGGTCCCATTGTTCTGTAGATGTTATGCGTATCATGCGCTGCTCTTGATTTCTGTTTTTCAAATCTTCTTTGGTACCTAGATGTGTAAATACCAATCATGCAGGTAAATAAAATAAGAAGACAACCAATATGACACACAGAAGAGTAATGTAAGACCAAAGAAGTTTGTTTGTTTGTTCGTTCATTCATTCATTTGATATTCCATCTTCCTCCCAACCAAGTGGGCTTACAACAGCTAAAACTATACAACAATCAACAGTTTTAAAATATATACATACACACAAGCATACAAACTACATTAAAAAAAGAAATTAAACATATCAAAACTAGAACCAGGATTGAAAACAATTTTAAAATATTTTTGAAAGCATTTTTAAAATCTCTAAATTTAATAAACATAGCATTCTTGAGACACTTTTTACTTTAAAGTTTGCCGGGAAAGGAAGGTTAGACTATTTATTTGCATAAAAAATGCCTCTTAGCTTTCTTTTCTCTGTTGACAATGGGTCTTCTATTGAAATTCAGAACCAGGATTGAAACCTCACCTGTGAAAACAGCCTTAACTTTCAAATATCATTATCTAATTTCCCCCCCAACATAAACAAATAAACAGGCTAACTGAAAGACTAAACACTGGATATCTTGGAGGATTCATCACATTCCCCCATATTCCCGACGCCTTCCGTCTTCCCACCTGTAATTCATTTGCAACCACCTCCAACACCAGGGTGGAATATTTTCCACTCCTCCCCCATGGCATGTGTATACCTTATGCCTCCTTCCAGGTCTCTTTGTTCCTCAGACAATCTCTAGAGCTTGCCCTTACATGGACTGTCTGTCTGCATTCATTCCTTTTTTCCTCCATCATGCGTGTTTTGACAAGGCCATGTGTTCTCAATGAACGTCCCTACTGCGTAATCCAGAACAACCTGTCTCTTACACATGGGCTACTTGACTAATGTTTTCCCAGTTTCAGTTGTTCTGGATTTGTTATGGGAGACGAGTACACACTCTGCTTTCTTTCTCCAAAATATTCTCTGCCACATGAACATTTGAGGCAGTGAGAAGCATGCAGGGCAGTAGTAAAGGCATAGCCAAAGACATGGTGTTAATGAAGAAATGAGATAGAGAAGGGAAATTTTAATGCAAGTGGTGGTATATTAGTATTACAAAGCAAAAGAAGGGAAATTTTAATGCAAGTGGTGGTATATTAGTATTACAAAGCAAAATATAGGGTAATACCAATCTGTTATGCTCCTGTGGAACAGTCACACTCTCTTTGGAGAAGGACTTTTTCCATAATAACATATGGGAACAGTTTTTTGCTGATAAAGAATTATGTTTTCACTTGCAAAAAGTTAGTTTTTGAAGCCAGAGAAGTTTTTTTTTTTATTCCAGCAATTAATTCCCATGGATCAAGATGTTCTGTGGCTACTGCTAATAAGCAGATGATTGTTTTCAAATCCAACCTATTTCCATAGAATAGCCACAGACCAACAGGCATAAATGAAGTGTGTGTGCCCCTATGTCTGTACTAGATTAAACCAGGTTAGAATGTAATGGTCATCCTAGCTTTCCAGTAGAGATATTGGGGGAAATGGATACGCTGCTTTCTTGGGCTATTTTTTCCCTTCAAGGCTTTTCCTTCTGAGATGCCATCTTTATTTTTGATATGACAGTCAGGGACAGCCACCATGTATATCAGAAAAAGTGAGCAAGAGAGGAATCCAGCTAAATAGGCCTAGAATTCAGATTATATCATATTAACCAGCAAATATGTCAATCCAGAGTCAAGGTTAGTACTCATTTAGGCAGGAACCAAATGTAGTCTGGTGCTACTTGGAAAACTAGAGAGAAACACCCAGGCTTTAAGTCTTCCTCACATAAAAATATTTTTAAAAAACAAACCAACCAACCAAATCTTCTCCTTCTCCAGGCCTGGTTGCTCTAAGATTTGTCTCCCTGCCTAGAGAACTGAGCAATCATAACCTGAGGATTTTGGGCAATTCTACTGCCCACCTCCTTCAATTACATTCTAGAACCATCCATTTTAAGGACACTGGTTCATGAGGAGAACAGAGGCTGTGAAACGTGATCTCCAATCCTCTGTTCCATCATTGGTTACCTAGCTCAAGCCATAGTAAATAAATAAATTCCACCACAAAATTAAATCCAAATGTTATACCCATTGCTTGCAATGAGAGATTTTGAAAAACTGGCCAGACAGGCAGGGAGATTCTGATAGTTATAGGGTTGTTGTTTTTTCAGGGGTGGGTGGGGGGGGGGTCTTGTCTCTTTTTCAGGTAATACTTCTGTAAAGAGTATTTTTATCTCCAGGACCAATGGGCTTCTCTGAAGATGAATACAAAGAAGGGGGACCCTCTTCTGCTGCACAGAGAGAAGCCCTGGAGGAAGCGCTGGGTGATTTTAGAAAAAAAGAGAATGTTTATTAGCACATGGAAATTATACGTAGCATTTTTGCTGTGTTAATGTTGCCACAGTCATTTTTTTCTTTTATGAAACCGTATAAATCAGCATATTTTGTGAACCCTGATGGGAAGACCCCAAGAATATAATTATTCTTTGCGTGTTATATTATTTCATTCAAATATTTGTGGTCTGTTCTGTAAAGTTGCAGGAAATTTGAATGAGACAAGAGTAACCTAATAACTGTCTGTCTGCCCGAGTTTTTTCCCCTGCTTTTAATTTAAAGCCTAGCTCTGCCAATACAAAAAGTGTTGCCTATAAACTGGGTCAACGATACCAAATGGAGAGAACTTCCTGTGGAGTTCCACTTATGTCCGGGGACTTCATTCCGGGGACTTCATTTCGGAAAGTCGCGCCTTTCTCTTCAAATCACATTTCGTGGTGATCGGCGGTGGCTGTTTCCTCTGTTACGGCGTGCCTTTGTCTGAAAATTAGTTTTTAACTAGGACTGTGCATCAGCTCCAGCCGAATTTTGGACTCCTAAACTGAATGGCCCTGATCCAGGCCGATTTGTGTGAGGTCCAGACTGGAGTAGAATGGGGAGATTTAGTTCCAGAGTGAAGAAAGCCTGTTTGGACTGACTCGGTTATTTGAATGCCTAAAACGGGGGTGGGGTAGGGGGGTTGCTATCCAGATTGCACAGAGGGGAGGAAGTTGGAGAGCTGTGCTTTGTTTAGCAGCAGCCACAGTATGCAATCCCACGCCAGGATAATTCTTCAGCCACTGTGCTTGCATACAGAAAACTTAAAAGTTGCCTTGTGTGCAGATCCCTGAAGGCAGCTGTCTGGAGAAAGAGCCAGTGTAGTGTAGCAGATAGAGTGATGGCCTAGGACACAGGACACCTGGGTTTGAATCCCTGTTCAGCCATTGAAGCTCACTGGGGAAGAGTGTAAATGGTAAAAGCACTCCTTAAATATCTCACTTACCTTGAACACCTTATCAGGATTGCTATAAATCAGTTCCAAGCTGATGGCCCAGAAGACCAAAGCTGGCTGGAACTGGCAACATTAAGCTTCTCTCCCCCCCGCCCCATTCACATGCATCAGTACAAAAAGAAAAAAAAAAAGTGATTGCCGTTGTGGTTTGCCGCTGGGAGTCAAAGGGAAGGCTGGTGATCTGAATGTGCAAATGGATTTGATCTGGGGCACACATTGAATTACTAGGTGCAACCCAGAGCATTGTGGACTAGACAAAAAAAAAGGGGGGGGGATCCATCCAAAAGGATCAAATTGGTCTCTAAACCAAATTGAGAGACCTGGGCACAACCTTTTTAAAAACCTGCCTATATTGATACGTTTCCTTATTTGCTCAGCCTAAACTGCAGATACATGTCTTTCTGAAGAAACGAAACCCTTAGAAAGTAAGAGAATTGTGATTATACTTGATGGCTTATGACACTGGGAATTCAAGTTTCAAAGGAAGAGAACTGACATCCTTTCATTTCCCTGACTTCACTGATTTTGTTCAGCATGTTATGACTTCCTGCAGATTACTCTTCTCCATCAGTAGCAAATCCCTTAAGAGGCTGTGACAATGAGCACATGCAATTCATTAAATGAGCAATATGTATGCCCTTTCAGCCTTTTGGGAGGTCTCTTCTCCACTCCAGGAAAGGTTTTCCTTCCTTGGACGGGATTCCCCCACCCTCACCCTTTATCTATAGAACACCACAACATTGGCTGAACTATGTATTCCTTGTATCACAATCCACACACATACACACACATATATATTTAATAATATTTTGCATATTGGAACTAGTTCATCTGGATGGACTGTGCTGCTGTTTGCACTTCCAGACTATGAGCAATCAAAATATAACTCAGTTGTTTAGGGATCTGGCTGCAGAGCCAGAGGTTGGGAGTTTGATTCCCCTATTGTGCCTCCTTGACAAGGCCTGGACTTGATGATCCAGAAAGTCCCTTCCAGCTTTGCAGTTCTAAAATTAAATGAACATAAGTGACCAGTCATGCTAGAAAATGATGTTCTGTATCTAGCAATGCTGAGACTGTAAATAAGGCCAAGAACATAAAAACATCAGCAAGAAGAGAAAAAAACATTTACTGTAGTTGATTTGAAATGGTGAGGTCATAAAAAAATAAAATAAAACCAGTTTATACGGCACTGTAGCTTAATGGAATGGAGTTGCCAGAAAGATACAAATATAGATAGGAGACTACACATTTCTCATTAGGATAAGATTCTGATCATGCCCCAGTTTTTCTATATAGGGTCATATTTTCAAGAATCCACAAGAATCTCAAATATTTCAAAATCTATGATGAGAGTTCCACTGCTAAAAAAAACTTGATTGTTATTGCCCAGGGCATGAAAAACTATATAATTTTTTTTTGCATTGAAAGCTGTCTTTGAAGTTCAAATGAACTCATCATGCTAAATAGCTGTACCAGAATGAATCAAGGGTTTCAACTGTTTATCCTGTGGCTTGAATCAAATGCTTTTCTCTAGTTTATCAAAGCACACATTTCTGTGATAACTCCCATCCACTGTTTTCTTGACCATTGTCACCAAGGTCACTATACCAGTCTCTATTTTTCTGCATTTCAGTCCTCTGGCCAACATCACTGTTTACATCTGATGCCTTTAATCAAGTGGACTAGATCGCTTAAAGCAAATCCAAATCGTATAGGTTTCACTCTTCAAGGTGTCACAATATGTTTTCATCTAACACAGTCACTAAACTGGAAATTGTTTCAATGCTGACAGTGGGAGTGAATACAAATATGATATGATGCTATCAAGTGAAAAATGGGAAAGAGAAGACTTGAAAATTATGACGTCATAAGCTCGTGTTAGCCCCTTTCCTGCACACGGTCAAAACAGAAGGCTTAGCTTCTCAATAAACTGAGACCTTGGATGTTTCTCTTGCACAGTTGTAAAACCTACTGATTTTGTCTGCAAGTAGAACCACTGCTTGTGAAAGGGCCAGGTGGGAATACAACTGCTCAAAACTCATATATTTTTCCTTCTGTAACTCTTCTTTCTTTCATGTTCTTTCTGCTATTTTTCCCCCAAGGCAAGTGAACGAGGGAAAACTATAGACTATGAGGTCCCTGTTTGCCAAGACGGGTGTCTGAGAATCTTCATCCTTCCAAATATTTTGGACTACTATAGCTCTCTCAGAATCTTACCAACAGCCATGCTAGCTGGGCCGTCTGGTATCTGCACAGCAGTATGACTGGAATGAGCTGCCTCATATGGCGGCAGATACCCCAACATTGGAAGTTTTAAACAATGGTTTAGATGACCAACTGTCAGGGATTCTTTAGGGGAGAATTTCCCACCTTGCAGTGCAGTAGTTTAAATAGAGGTTTCTTTACTTCCCTCAGATTTACTCAAATTTTATTTCCTGAGTTCTTTAAAAGTACAGTAAAAGCTTTTATGCCAACTAGTTGATGGGCAAACAATCATAATGCGTCACCCACCCCCTAAAAGATCTCTCTCTCTCTCTCTCTCTCTCTCTCTCTCTCTCTCTCTCTCTCTCTCTCTCTCTCTCTCACACACACACACACACACACACACACACACACACACACACACACACACACACACACACACACACACACACACACACACACACACACACACACACACACACACACACACACACACACTTACTTTCTGGTAGACAATAGCAGAGAGCTTAAAGTAGCCAGTCAATACCTGGAGGAAGACCAAAAAAAGGTGCACAGAAAAGCTCAGTTGATCATTAGTTGGTTTTGCCATAGATTTGCAACACTTTGCCTTAAATACTCTGGAGTTTCTGAATTCAAACAGGTTTATTCTCTAAATTTCCAGTCTGGTTCCATGCCAGGCAGCTTTAAAAAAACAAACAAAAAAAAAAAACCCAGTTCATTTAAGGTGGTGTGTGAATGGTATACCAAACACCTGGCAAATATATGCTTACAAACCATGTTGCTGGCACCATTCCTGCCATTAGGCGGAATGGGGAGCATAGGTGGGAAATCTTCCTCTTTTTTTGATTACAGCTCCCAGAGTCCCACAGCCACTATGGGTCACTGCAGATGCTAACTGTGACATTTCTGAGAGAAGTTGTTCCCAAAACAATATTTCAAATCTTTGCTTCACATGGGGTATGCTGGGAGATATGGTTAGGGTATAGAAGCAGAGAGATGCATATTAAGCCACCTAGAGTGGTCATATTGACCAGATAGGCAGGGTACAAATAAAATAAATAAATGAATAAATAAATAATAAATTGCTGAGCAAACTAGCCTGCTACCCTCTGGTATGGTGGAGGATGCTAATGGCCCTGTCTTCAGGGCTGAAGAAAGATTCATCTGCCCATCCGGTTGTCTCTTCTACATGGAATTGGGGTTGGGGAATCTTCTTTTTCACCTCAGACAGCAAAACTGTAGCATCTATTATCAGAAAGAGTGGTTAGAAAAAGGTTGTGAGATGGGATTTGCCCATCCCTGTATAGAACATCATTCTTTCCCCTTTTATGTTTTCCAATGCATATTAATAAAAATATAATAAAAAACTGGAATGTCTACCATGACAGCAAAACCATGGACAAAAAGATAACAGTTACGAAGCCTAGCTAGTTATTGTTCAATGTCAAATAATTAATAAAACATCGCTGTCAAGATACCGTCAAGAAGCTTGGCAACTAGAGCTGGTGTTCACACAAATGCTAACAATGCCTGCTATGCTTTGAAATTCTGTGGACTCATGAAAATATGTCACCAAAGGCGGGGAAGAATGGAGTGAAGAGGGAAACATCCACCTCTTTTCTTTCTTCTTTGTCACTCAGTCATGCTTCCTTTCCTTGGCCAACGCAAGGAGACCTAAGTACAGAAGCAGCCTTTGGTACTCTTGACACATCCTGGATCAAGAAACCTGGGCAACAGCTGCATATTTATCTGTGCCCAAGTGTCACCATCCATCCTGAATGATTTTCAGTGAAGCTTACACACCCCAGTGTCCATGCAACTACACAGCCAGATGTGGGTGCATCAGTGAGCAATACAATCAGACAGCATCTATATTCAGATGTTTCTTCCATATATCACCTGCTTCTGTGTGAGACCCGCTTTGCTCAACTGAGCACTTAGCTTCATAAGGCTTTCACAGAGGACTACAACCCACTGCCTTTGCTGAAGGTGGGAAAGTCCATTGCTTGAACCAAGAAGTCTCAATAGTTCTCCTCTGTCTGGCCATAGGGCTTTGAAGAAAATGGAATAAAGGGCAAAGTGTTCTGCCGTCATCTTGCCCAGCATCTTCCACTCCCAGTTCCACATCTTTTCAGAGATTCGAAGCAATGGCTTTTCAAAATATATCTTTTCAGAGAGCTTCTATCCTGGACTGGGCTGGGAAGAAATGTGCTACAGGTAAGTATGTTGCCATGTTACTTAGAGGGATAACAAGCGGCCAATGTTTTTATCATGAATGGGGAAATTGTTCATTTCGTTGTACAATGAAGAACACTTGCTGGTTACTCCTAAAATGTTGGCGTACTATTCTGGAGGATTTGGGACCATGTTTCTATTTTTTTAGGACAAGTACAAAAATTTGGTAAAAGTACATTTATACTTTTTAAAGAAATGGGTAACAATTTGCAGATAGCACGTACTTCTTAAAAAAAATATTCCGGGCTCTGGTTTTAAGAGCAGAATTTCAGCCAGGAGGAGATGCAATGCATACATATAGGAATACATAGATGCAGATAACCTAACCGTGGGAAGGAAAATACAGTGGTATTTTTTTTTCACATTTCGACAGTAACATATAGCTAGAATTACAGGGATAAGTAGCATTGCATGCCACAGGTATCATTAAATGATATTGGTCAAGGAAACACTTTCTATGAACAGTGTTTTCCACCCCACCATTTATAGCGTTCATGTAAATAATCATGGAAGCAGTTACCACACCACTGTATGTCTACCACTAATAACTGCTCTTCTTCTTGAACATTGCTGCTAAAACCTTTGACAGTAGTTATTACTAAATAATAACACTGCTGGAATTCCTCTAAGACTATAATTACCTCAGAAATGATACATGCACACGTGGCTGACATTCCCACCATTCCTTTCCTTTCCGTACATTCATATTTCTGAGTCATTGAACACATGGAGCTACCACTGGCCTGTCTTAGATGGTTCTACAAGGTAGTACAGGTAAAGCATTTTATACACTGAAGCCCAAAATGAATGCTTTCTTCTTAGGTCTTTATTTCCTGGGTCTACTATAAATAGCTCTAAGGTGAGCAATTGAGGGTATAAGCGAGTGTGACAGCCTCCTCTCACGTCACAAAGGTGTCACGTCACTCTTACATACACACTTTACACGCTGCCACCAACCACACACATATCTGACTCCTCAGACAATGGTATGGATTTCAAAAATAAAAATGATTGTTTATTGATACATCATAAGTAATAGTAAATCACTGTATTAACTAAATAAGGCAATCAATATAATAAAGTATCCCCTCATACACTCTCTCTCTCAGACCTTCACTAACACAGTACCTCATAACATGCACATGCCCTAAGTCCCTAACCAGACCCTAACCAAGTCCCTATCTGACTCACACATCATTCACTCCCCCTTATATACCTTAGCTCCTCCCTCTGAAGTCCCACCTCCTGTCCTGCTATAGGCAGATGAACTCCAGCCATAGCAATGACAGGCAGGTGACATCATCGCAGCCGTCACAGCGAGATACTTCCAGTAGGCTCTATTGGGCTGAGCTCAAAATATAGTACAACTGTGCACACACGAGGTCACATGGGAGTCTGCTTCAGTGCTTTAAACAGAGGGACATTTTATTTAGGACTACTTCAGACTAACCTTCCTCTGCTTCAGACTATAGTCTCCTTAGAATAACAGTAATCATGTGCCCTCAAGTCAACTCTGATGTACGGTAGCTCTTTTCAGGGTCTTCCAGACAGAGAAGACTCAGATGTAGTTTCCCACTCCCTTCTTCTGGGAGTGCCCTGGGACTGTGCAGCTTATCCAAGGCTACATAGACTGGTTCTTCTCCCTGGAAGCACAGCGAGGAATCAGACTCTCAACTTCTGGCTCTGGAGCCAGATTCCTAAACCACCAAGCTATTCAGTGGGCACCTCCTTAGGATAAAATATAGAAATCTACACATGGGGATAATTTATTATTATTATTATTTGGGGGCAAGACATAGAAACTGGATGAAATTGTGGTCATCAAGATCCCAAGTATGTTTCTTGTTTTGCTGAGTACAATGATTACAGCAGCCAGGCAAACAGTGGAAAAAATTATGGGAAAGGAAGCCAAAAGAGTTTCGAAGAATTATGTGAGCAATGTATATTTGCAGTGCAAGTCGATGAATACAGCAAGTACAAGAAATGAACTACAGAAATGCAGAAAAAAATAATGTTCCATCCTTTGCTCGCCTTAGCAGCTAACTTGGTGGCAAATCTTTGTTACACAAATATCGATGCAATATAGTTGCTTTTCCTTTGGTTTGCCTCAAAACATTCTCCAGAGAAAAGAAACAGCTGTTCAAGAGCCACTGGAAAGAAGGAAGCCATCATCAGCGCATGTAGACATCTCATTTTTAAACTAAAATTATTTTCAACCATTGAATCACGGTGCTGGTTCTAGATTTATTTCTAAACCTTCTCATACCACAAAATAGCACTCAAATATTGTTGTTCATAGCAGTGGTTAATCCCTGCATTTCTGATACAAAGAGCATTCCCCATCCTCTACTCCCTTTGTAATAGTAGTAGTAGTAGTAGTCGTCGTCGTCGTCGTCGTCGTCGTAGTAGTAGTAGTATAGTCATTAAGTCATGTCCGACTCTTTGTGACCCCATGGACCAGAGCACTCCAGGCCCTCCTGTCTTCCAGTGCCTCCCGGAGTTGGGTCAAATTCATGTTGATAGCTTTGATGACACTGTTCAACCATCTTATCCTACTCCCTTTATTTAAAACTAAAACTAAAATAAATAACAATTTGTTTACGGATAGTTTTTTTGTAGACTCTTGTCTGTGACAGTGCTGGCGTTTCATGTGTCACTTTAAAGCTGCTCTAGATAGCAAAGTGAAGATATAAACATGGAAGGCTTAATGGTATCACCTCATTTGCATCCTGTTTCATGAATCTGGATTGTAATTATAAATTCACACAAATGCACATGGAAAGAGTGAGTCATCTGTCAGCTTCTCCTTCCTGGAGTGTGATTAGAAAGTGTAAATGAGGCAACAAATACTTGCTGAGTGATTCTGACAATGCAAAATCCCAAAAGAAAATTATATAGGTGAATATTATAACAGCTGAAATCTGTTGTTTACCTAATGACTTGGTAATACAAGCTGATGTTTTAAAAGTGGGAATATAATGCCGGGAGATGGTCTCTTGATAACTGGAAATCTCTCTTCAGGGGCTGGAATGCAATATGAATCAGAACTTGGAAAAGGTAAGACATTTCCCGCTGTGGGGACATGGCAGAAAACCAGCAAAAGAGCTGATTAGTAATTTGGAATGAATGGACAGTGATAGACCAAGCAACCTGGTGGGGCCTCTGTTTGTAGCCAACAACAAGAAGGAGGTGAAGGTTACTGGTGCTCTTCCAAGGTTGCAGTGGAAACTTCTGATGGCTTGCAGATTCCAAGGAGCTTTGAGCCACTGCTGGCCAATCAGGTTCTCTACCAGACTGTGCTGATGGTGGGACTTCATCGACTAACCTGAGAGGGCATGTTTTTGTCCTCAAACATTGTCTATAAATTTACTTTAAGTGTTAGACCAGCTTTTGTAAGCGCTCTCCCTAATTTCAACTTTGATCACTGCAGTGCATTCATATGCTTGATGGGACTTGAGCCCAACCAGCTTAATTTGCTTCCTCATAACATTTCATGAGAATATGAGAGGCCTCTGGATCAGGCCAAGGATTCATCTAGTCCAGCTCCCTGCATCTGACAGTGGCCCCACCAGATGCCTCTGGGAGCACACGAGACAACTAGATCCCTATCTCCTGACATCACTCCCCTGCATCTGGCATTTGGAGGTACCTTCCTTTTAAGCCTGGAGATTATACAACCCCATCATGGTTTGTAACCTGTGATGGACTTTTCCTCCAGAAATCTGTCCAATCCCCTTTTAAAGGCATCTAGGCCAGATGCTGTCACCACATCATGTGGCAAGGAGTTCCACAAACTAACAATACACTGGGTAAAGAAATATTTTCTTTTGTCTGTTCTCACTCTCACAACATTCAATTTGGGTGGATGTCCCTTGGGTCTAATATTGTGTGAGAGGGAAAAGAACTTCCTTTTATCCAATTTATCCATCCCCTGCAGGATTTTATGCATCTCGATCATGTCCCCCCTCAGGTGCCTTTTCTCTAGAAAAAAGAGCCCCAAATGCTGTAGCCTTTCCTCATAAGGGAGGTGCCCCAGCCCAGTCATCATTTTAGTTGCTCTCTTCTGCATGTTTTCCAGTTCCACTATGTCTTTTTTGAGGTGTGGCGACATGAACTGTACAGAATACTTCAGGTGCAGCCTTACCAGCATTTTGTACAATGACATTACCATTTTGGCTGTTTTGTTTTCACTCATTCTTTTAATGATACCTAGCATAGAACTGGCCCTCTTCACTATCGAGAGCATGTGGGCCTAACAGAAGTGTGGTTGCTGACCTTGAGCCAGACATCCTGGAGAGTGAAGTCAAGTGGGCCTTAGAAAGCACGGCCAATAAAAAGGCCAGTCGAGGTGATGGAATTAAAATGAAACTATTTAAAATCTTTAAAAGATGACGATGTGAAGATGCTACATTCAATATGCCAACAAGTTTGGAAAATGCAACTGTGGCCAGAGGATTGGAAAAGATCAGTTTACATCCCAATCCCAAAGAAGGGCAGTGCCAAAGAAAGCTCCAACTACCATAAAGTTGCACTCATTTCACACGCCAGCAAAGTTATTTTCAAAATCCTCCAAGATAGGCTTCAGCAGTATGTGGACCGAGAACTCCCAGAAGTACAAGCTGGATTCTGAAGGGGCAGAGGAACTAGAGATCAAATTTTCTAACATTTGCTGGATTATGGAGAAAGCCAGAGAGTTCCAGAAAAACATCTACTTCTGCTTCATTGACTACACAAAAGCCTTTGACTGTGTGGACCACAGCAAACTATGGCAAGTTTGAAAGAAATGAGAGTGCCTGACCACCTTATCTCTCTCCTGAGACATCTATACATGGGACAAGAAGCAACAGTTAGAACTGGATATGGAACAACTGATTGGTTCAATATTGGGAGTACGACAAGGCTGTATATTGTCCCCCGGCTTATTTAACTTATATGCAGAATACATCATGCGAAAGGCAAGACTGGATGAATCCCAAACCAGAATTAAGATTGCCAGATGATATATCAACAACCTCACATGTGCAGATGATAACACGCTGATGGCAGAAAGTGAGGAGGATTTAAAGAACCTCTTATTGAGGGTAAAAGAGGAGAGTGCAAAAAGTGGTCTGAAGCTCAAGATAAAAAAAAAACTAAGATCATGGCTACTGGCCCCATTACCTTGTGGCAAATAGAAGGGGAAGATATGGTGACAGATTTTACTTTCTTGGGCTCCCTGATCACTGCAGATAGTGACAGCAACCACAAAATTAAAAGACGCCTGCTTCGTGGGAGGAAAGCAATGACAAACTTAGACAGCATCTTAAAAAGCAGAAACATCACCTGGCCAACAAAGGTCCACATAGTCAAAGCTATGGTTTTTCCAGTAGTGATGTATGGAAATAAGAGCTGGACCATAAAGAAGGCTGACCCCTGAAGAATTGATGCTTTTGAATTGTGGTGCTGGAGGAGACTCTTGATAGTTCCCTGAACTGCAAGGAGATCAAACTATCCATTTTGAAGGAAATCAACCCTGAGTGCTCATTGGAAGGACAAATCCTGAAGCTGAGGCTCCAATACTTTGGCCATCTCAAGAGAAGAGAAGACTCCCCGGAAAAAACCCTGATGTTGGGAAAGTGTGAAGGCAAGAGGAGAAGGGGATGACAGAGGACGAGATGGTTGGTCAGTGTCATTGAAGCTACCAGCATGAGTTTTACCCAACTCCAGGAGGCAGTGGAAGACAGGAGGGCCTGGTGTGCCCTGGTCCATGGGGTCACGAAGAGTCGGACACTACTTAATAACTTAAGAACAACAACAAAAGAATGGAATTGGCCTTCCTCACTGCTGCAACACACTGGATTGACACTTTCAATGAGATGGCCACCAGCATACCAGGATCTCTTTCGTGATCAATCACGGACAGCTGAGTACCCATTAGCTGATTACTAAAGTTTTGATTTTTTGCCCCAATGTGTATTACTTTACATTTTCTTATACTGAAACACATTTGCCATTTTGCCACCCATTCCTCCAGTTTGGAGAGATCCTTCTGGAGCTTTTCACAATCCCTTCTGGTCTTCACCACCTGAAAAAGTTCCATGTCATCTGCAAACTTGGCCACCTCACTGCTTATCCCTGTCTCCAGGTCATTTATAAAGAGGTTGAAAAGCACCAGTCCTAGAACAGGTCCCTGGGGCACACCGCTTTTCACCTCTCTCCAATGTGAAAATTGTCCATTGACACCTACTCTCTGTTTCCTGGTCCTCAACCAATTCTCAGTCCATAAGAGGACCTGCCCTCTCATCCCCTGACTATGGAGTTTTCTCAGTAACCTTTGGTGAGGGATCATGACAAACGCCTTCTGAAAATCCAGATACACAATATCCACTGGTTCACCCCATCCACATGCCTGTTGACCTTTTCAAAGAACTCTAAAAAGTTTGTGAGGCAAGACTTACCATTACAGAAGCCATGGTGATTTTCCCTCAGCAAGGCTTGTTCTTCTATGTGTTCTAAGATTTTATCTTGGATTATGCTTTCCACCATCTTCCCTGGAGCAGATGTTAGGCTAACTGGTCTGTAGTTTCCTGGGTCCCCCCTCCTTCCCTTTTTAAAGATTGGTGTGACATGTGCTATCCTTCAGTCCTCTGGCGCTGTGGCTGTTTTAAGGGACAAGTTGTATAATTTAGTTAATTCATGGAGGTTTCATATTCTATGCTTATTTTCCTTGTGTAAGGCAGTGAGGACTTTGTGCCAGACTCATTATGTGGGTGAGTTGGTGTGGGCACTGTTTCCCCAACAGAGGTATTCCCAGAAGGGATTCTGGGGGTGAAGGCTCACAAGCAACTACTCAAAATATGCCCTGTCTTGCCAGCCTTACTTGTGATGGGAGGCAGGATTTGCACAGGGACCGGGGCCTGTATGGTCCCCATTTTCTGCCATCATAGTGGTTTCCCAGCCCACAATCTAAGAGGGAACATTGGCTGGCAGGTGAGCCTGCCCTATGTTGTCCCTAAATCTGTTGTTGTAAAGTTTTGGACATTCTATGCTATCAGTTATTTTCATGCCATATTTTCTTTCCTCAGCCTTATCCTGCCATGATAGCCATTGGTTGGATAGTTAAGAGCTAAGACTTTGGAGGAGAACAACCCTAGAACTTCATCTCTAAGGGTCTACCACTTGCTGTGGAAATGCTTATTTGCTTCTACTATGTATTTATAATATAATATAATATAATATAATATAATATAATATAATATAATATAATATAATATAATATAATATAATATAATATAATATGTAACAATTACAATATTATTTGTAGAGTGCTGTCCTCTGAAGATGCCGGCCACAGAGACTGGCGAAACGTTAGGAAGAACAACCTTTAGAACATGGCCAAAGAGCCCAAAAACCCACAACAACAATATTATTTGTTTATTATATTTATATCTTTCCTTTCCATTAAAAGAAACAGCACTCAAACAGCTTACAAACATGTAAAAGAATAAAAACAGTTAAATGACCTTTAGCTTAAAAAAAAATAAACCAGCTTATTTCAAGTGAGTAAATAAATTAAACACCATTGAAGTCAACAAAAGATACAGATTACATAAAAACAATACAATAGGACTGGTTAGATATGATACATCATCAAAATGTGCTTTAAAGAGATCATGATTTCTATATCAGATTTCATGAAAGAACAAAAAGATAAATGTAAAAAGAAAACATTAATTATATTCTGAATAAAACATTGTTTGAAGAGGATCTGGAAAAGCATTTTTTTGAACATTTGTAATCTTTTTCCGTGGGAAAAGCATAATGGCTCCTAAAAATAACCCTAACTTCTCTATAAATACAGTGGTCTACCAGGAGCTACATTCGTGGTTGATGACAAGTTCAGCCCTCAAATATGTGATTACTCTTTGTTTAGCTCTTTGATGACTCAGTTTCTTAAGAAGCAAGAGTTTTTACAGTTCTGGTCACATTCAGCTTGTAATCAAGCATTTTGATGATCAGCAAGCTAAACAGGAACCAAACCATTATAAATCTACTCTCTTTTTTTCACATTGAATGGTCATTGAGATGTGTACTGTTGCAAAGTTTGTTATTTCTGGTCAGATTCAAAAAGCAGCTTCTCAAGCAATGTAAGCAAGCTTGCTCCATCCTCCACATGATATCCCATCGCATAAAGATGTCCGTCATACTGCTTAGCAGCCTTCTCATTCTAGGCTGAATAAGTCTAGCCCCATGAATTACTCCGTATGGAGTTGGTTTCAGGAATACTATTGTAGCTATCTGCCTCTGGACATGTTTTGGTTTCGTCAATATCTTTCTTAATGTGCATATTAATTTATAGATCTGATGAAGACTGAACGGTAGTCCGCTCCGCCTTTTTTCACCTTAGGCGGATAGCCCAGCTGCGGCCCTACCTTGATTTGGGGGCGCTCACCATCTTGGTACATGCGCTCGTAATCTCAAGATTAGACCACTGTAATGCGCTCTACGTGGGGCTCCCTTTGAGGCTGCTGCGGAAACTACAGGTGGTGCAGAATGCTGCGGCCAGATTACTTAGTGGAGTGAGGAAATTCCAACATATCTCACCCACTCTGGCCGCATTGCATTGGCTGCCCATACGATTCCGCATCGACTTCAAAGTGCTGTCGCTTACGTACAAAGCCCTAAACGGTTTAGGGCCTTGATATCTGGTGGAACGCCTACTCCCACCAAGTTCTACCCGTGTCACTCGTGCGAGCCAGGAGGTGAGGTTGAGGAGCCCAACGCCGAGGGAGGCCCGGAAGGAGAAGACAAGAAATCGGGCCTTCTCGGCGGTGGCTCCTCGCCTCTGGAAC